>NC_135548.1:69159156-69470911 GCF_045843805.1 Urocitellus parryii
ATGGCCCCTGGAGTTAGAGGACTTACCCCTTTGCACCTGGGATCAGGAGACCTCATTTCCTCGAGGACACGCACACTCAGACGTTAATCTTGAGTGTGGGTTCCTTTCTGGGGTCCAGGGCTGTTGTTAGCCACCAGGAATGACAGTGCTCTCCATGCTGAGTGGAGCCATTTTTGCCAGGAAAGAGAGCCCATGGTCACGCCTTGTGCAAAGCATCCCACGCCAGGGGCTCCCATGCCTACATTCCTGTCCTGAAAGGAAGCCACTCAGAGGCAAGGTGGGTCCAACCACCTCCCATGTGTTCACTCATCACTGTGTTCCAGCAGTCACCCCAGTGAACAGTCCTGATGGGATTGGATGTGGCTCAGAATGTCACCCTCATGAGCTCTACCCTGCCACAGCTGCAGTTCTGCAGTGGGAGAAACTCAAAACCTCAAAACACATGCACATGAAAGAAAAGAGCAAGAGCCAGAGCCCAAACAGGCCAGGTGTGGCAAAGACAGCTGGAGTGCCTAGGTTGGGACTCAGAATTATGTCAGTGGGGTGGCATTGCTGCTGGCACCAGCATGATAACCGAGAGCCAGCCCTGCTCATTTTGGGGAGCAGTGTGTTGGGGAAGGCAGCAGAAATTGAGAGGCAGGATTGAGTTTGGCCCTAGGAGGAGGTTGGGTAAGAGGCCAGTGTGGGTTGGAGAGCCTGGGCAGATAGACAGAGGCCAGGGCACACCCCAAAGCCTGGAGACTGCCCTTGATATCCAGGGTTGTGAAACACCACTTCCCCTCTTACTCACAACTGAGAACATTGATGAGTTCAGTTTGTGTGCGGCTGCATCCAAGGTGGCTCGGCTAGGAACCTCTGTTTCCTTGACTCAGGAGGCTGGGAGTCCAGGCTCCACTGAGGCTTGGCTGGGAGGATCGGAGTCTGAGTTTATGCCTGTGTTCCCTGTAGGATCCATGTTGGCTGAGCCTCAGTGTTTTTGTAATGAGAGGATGGGTGACCGTCATGTCTTTATCACAGGACACACTTGCTAAATGGATTTGTTTGCTCTGAGGAGGAAAGAGAGAGGGGGGAGTGGTGCTGGAGACAGGGATGCAGACAGGGGTCATGGACTTGGCATAACTCAGTCTTGGAGGTGATATCCCATCACCTGTACCCACTTCAATTCCCATGAATCCAGAGGCTGAGCCCCCTTGAGGTGAGGGGTGAACCGGTTCTGGGCAGCAGGATGCTGTGGTACCTCGGAGTCTCTGTGAGACCCCAACACTAGACACACTTGGCCCTTTTGAAATCTTAGGAGAAGCCTTGGGAAGTTGTATGGCAGAGGGGAGCAGCCTCTGCATCTCAGTCCCCTCCAACTTGCCATGGTGTAGAGAGGGAACTGCAGCCACGATGGGACGGACATTGGCCATGTCCCTGTGTGGGACACAGGCCTGATTGAGTTAGGGTGCATTCTTTGTCTCTCCCTTTCTTGTGATTATCCCATCTCTACATTTGTGCTTTAGCCACCTGTGAGTCCCATCTCTGGTTTCAGAGAGAACAGAGGGTGTTATGGGCCAATAGACACAATAAACCCTAGAGATTAGATGCTACCCTACTTTCCAGAAAAGACTGGGCACACCATGAGTTGCACAATGATGGGACCAGGGTCCAAAAGCTGCTGAGAGGGAAGGACTGGTTGTGAATGCATTTTTGAAGGCTCCAAGCTGGAACTCTAGTGGCACCAAGCAGGGCAGATGCTGGTGGGGATGTTTGGGTAGTTGTTGGTGAACACCTGCGCACCTGAGATGGGTAGGCATGGAGGAGAAATCGGCAGCCCATAGGGCTGTTGAAAGTGGTCTTATGTGAAAAGAGGCTCAGGTATGGGCACAGGAAATGACATCATTGCCTTGACAATGGATCAAACAGAACATGGAACCCTGGTATCCAGGCACCCACTTCACTGACCAAGCCATCCGAGCTCACTTGGTTGGAGCCACTGGAGGGAGAAGGATGTTCTCCTGTGGTTGCAGACAATGCCGAGCCTCAGGCTCCCAGGAATCTCAGGGGGGCCAACTAGCCCTTTTGTGGATACACTGGGTGAGGCTTCATCTTAGACGCCACAGCCTCTGGCGATTGTCGCAGAGGAGCTCAAGAGTAACAGTGAGTAGCACAGGGCAGGTGAGCCCAGCAGGCCCTCTAGTCTGATCCCTGATGAATGGCCCAGGACTCCTATTCTGACTCTGTGTGTGTGTGTGTGTGTGTGTGTGTGTGTGTGTGTGTGTGTGTTTGTACTGATGGGAACTGTCCCATTGTGCTTTGACTCTAGTGTATTGGCACAAGTCATTTTTCTGTTTGTCACCATTTCCATTTTGAACCCACCATTCTTGGTCCCAACCCAGGGTGAAAATGATCAGAACACGGAGGAGCCCTTCAGGGTTCAGAGCCTTGAACCTTACAGGCAGGACCAGCTTAGGAATGAGCTCCTGCCTGTCATTTGTGGGAGGAACCTACATTTCAGCAGCAACATGGGGTTAATCTCCTGGGATTTCATCCCCACCCAGCAGGTGCTGGATCTCTTGTTCCCAAAACAGCCACCTTCTTCAGTCTTTACTCCTGGTGCCACTCCACATCCTCCAAGGGGACAAGAACCTCAGGTTCTGGATGGATGTTGTAGAATGCCCACAGAGCCAACTGCCAGGCTGGGTGGGGTGCAGTTGCTGGGCTTTGCTGATGTTGTCATCCCCCACAGTTCTTGGAACCTTCTGTGGCAGTGGCATCCAGGACCCCAGCAGCTGTGAGTAGCAGCTCCTCACTGCTTCACTCCAGCGAGCAGGTGGAAGACAGCCGCGTTGTTCACGTCCTCCTAGAGGGAAAGAGCCTGAGGGAGACAAAGCGCATCCCGGTAAGCCCAACAGCAGGGCTGCCTCCTGGGTGTCCACACAGTGGAAGGCAGGAGACACAGCCAACCCCAGGGCTATGGTGGGAAATAAAGAAGAGAGAGGTCCGTCTTAAGGGCTTGACCTGAGGAGGGAGAGCATCAGCATGCCCAGCTTCAGTGGTGAGTGGGCCTGTGTATTGTGGGTTTTGCAGGCCAGAAGTGCAGACGGAAGTGCTGTGGACAGATGAAGGCAGAGATATGTCCAGGGTGCAGGCTGCAGTGCCTAGAACTTGGTATTCTCAATGAGTGAAGTTGGAGCAGAGGAGGTGGCAGTGACTTGTCACATGTGTAGGAGGGGATGTGTTCCTGGTGGCAGGGAAGAGAACCTCCTTAGCATGACTAGGTGTAGGAATTTGGGGTCGGGATCACCTGGGGGGTCATGCCAAAGCTTCGGAATGTTAGGCTTTGCATGTATGTAAATACGGAGCTAAAGAGGTTCTTGGCAGAATTTCTATGGATGTGCAGTAGACACGCTAATGCTGCAGGTGTCCAGCTGCAGAGGAGACATGTTCAGTGACTGCCAGTGCTGAGTCAAGTACATCATTACAACCAGACCCGCACCGAGCTTCCAGAGGCCAGGGCCTCTCAAAGCTATCATGAAGCACTCAAGTGCACACTCTTGTATCTGAGTCTGTTTTGTGTCGTGGCAGTCAGGACCCAAATTTTCAGTGCATCTGCCTCTTGCACCCACAAAGGCAGCCTGCATCCCAGATCACACTTGGTGCGCAGATCCCTGGCCCATTGCTCTCATCTCAGTGAGATGAGAGTGTGTCTGTGCATAGGCAGTTTGGTCCTTTGACATGAGTGGAATGTGGCTCCCCAGGGGGAGGGGAGATGGCAGGTACAGGCAGATATTTGTACCAGGATTGTTCTAGTAGCACATTGCAAGAACCCAGGTGGTATATGGAGGACACACTCAGGTAGCAGGATAACAAGATTGTGCCCTTGTATATGTAGCTGAGATTTCTCCTGAATGTTTGACCACAGTCTTCTGGGTAGCTCTTCTAAAAGCCATTCTCTGATGACATTTGTCCCACCCTGATCCAGGTGACCTTTCAGGAGACGGTGACAAGCCTCATCCGCAGGGCCTTGGACCAAAATTTGTTGCAGCATGAGGATGTGGACAACTTTGAGCTGCTGTATATGATGTCTGAGGATGAGAGTAAGTAGGACAATCAGACAGTGGGGAGACATGATCCACAGTGGGCTCAGGATAACTGACAGCCAAGAGAAAGTGGGCCTTGGCCCCAAAATACCAAAGTGTGATGGGCCTGGCGGAGACTCTCAGGGGTTGTGGGTGTTTTGTGGTATAATCCTTGAGTGCCACCTAACAATTCTCTCCACTTCGCTCTGCAGAAATCAAGGTCTCTGACCACTCACTCGTGTGTCTGTCCATGAATCTGGGAATACAATCTTTCATCGTGAGGAAACGCCCCCAGGTCAAGGGAAAGGAGGTAAACACCTACCTTATTCAAGCTGTGCATGTGCTGCCATTCCACTCCGACCTGAGGAAATAAGAAGCCTCAGCACCTGGACATATTTGCTGGAAGCCCATAGAGCCAACTGACAGTCTGGGGTGGCTTTCTGTTTCTGGGTTTGCTGATGTTCCATCCCCCACAGTTCTCAGAATCAACCTGCAAGTCCTCCAGGCCGCTTTCCCACAAGCAGGTGGGAGACACCTGCTTAATTCGTGTCCACTTAGAAACACAAAGTCCAGAGATGGCCAAGAGTGTTCTGGTAAGCCTGGGAGCAGGGGTGTCCCGTGGTGCTTACACCTGGGTGGGGAGCAGACACTGGTCCAATACCATGGACTACTCATGCCCTCTTGAATTTGGAGCTTCTGGATGATCAGGAGGATAGATGGGAATCAAGAAGGGAGAGGTCAGTGTGAAGGGCTGGAGCTGAGATGAGCGAGTGCAGCAGCTTGTCCACTGCCATGTCTGAGGGAGTCTGTGTGTCAGGTGGCAGCATGCAGTCCAGAAGGGCAGGGACAGGTATGGGTGACAGATGAGAATAGGACAGGAACTAGGTTGCAGGTTCCCTTGTATGGGATGCTGACGTCTATGGAGGAGGACAGCAGTGTGAGGTTCTCCATGTTCCTTGAACAAGGAGCTGAGAGAGTCTCTCTGCAGAGTCGATATGGATGTGGAGCAAGCACACTAAATGTCCAGGTAACCCAATGACCACCCTTGCCGGATGAGGTGCCCTCCTACATCCCAGCCAGCACTGAGCCTCTGGAGGCCAGGAGCTCTCGTGGCTATCTTTCAGCTCTCCTGTGTGTGGTCATGATCCTGGGTCTGTTTTTGGCCCTGGCAATCCAGACCAAAGCCTCTAGGTTTTGTGCCTAGGCCATTCCCAATGCCGCCTGCATCCTCGGGCAGACCTGGGATCTTGGAGGCTATTGTCCCATTCCTCCCAACTTGTGGGATGAGATTGCATCTGTATGCAGGTAGTGGGGTCCTTTCACTCCGAGAGGAGTGCAGCTCCACAAAGAGCAATGGCAGGCCCAGGAAGTCCTATGTACAAGGATTGGGCTAGTAGCCTGTGGGAAGAGCCCACACGATGAGCAGGAGGTCAGCCTCGGGTAGTAGGGTCATGGATGTTGCCCTTGTATTTAGAGTGGAGGTGCCTCCAGAATGCCCCTGCCCACTGTCCTTGAGTAGTCACTTCAAGGCCCATTTCCTGAAGGCCTGTCTCCCATGCTGCTCCAGGTGACCTGCCACGATAGGGCTCCTGTCGTCATCCGCAGCGCCCTCGACCTACACTTCCTTACTGAGGAGAATCCAGAGGATTATGAGCTGGGCCAAATCATCTCTCGCCGTCAGAGTAAGTGAGACAATCTGATAGCAGAGAGCAAGGGTCAGGATGTGGACTCAGGTCAACTCGTAGCAACAAAGAGTAGTCTCTGACCCCCAAGAACACTCCAACAGGTGTGTTGGGTTCGTGCACAAAGCCAACTGCACTTCTGCTGGTGGAAGGTCTTGAGGTCCAATGGTATACCCCGGTGGATATTGCGGCTCCCCACCAGGTGCCCTCCCCTGGACATGAACAGGCATCCAAAGCTGACATCTTTGAGGAGTGAGGAGGAAAGCCTCTCTCCAGGAGCAGTATGTTTTCATGGTCTGGGATAGGAGTGGTTTCAAAGGAACATGGGAATGCATGGGCTAAAGAGGGAACTGGCATTTTGTGGACTGAAGCAGTACTATTGAAAGCCTTCTGTGTGACCAAAAAACCACTGCCTGGGCAGAGCATTGCCAGGATTCTAGCAAGCAGTAACAGGATGAAATTGGGAAGAAAACACAGCCTGGGAGACAGCCTGAATCATCTGTTTTTGCATAAATTCCATGGTCTTACGCACCTGAGTCCACTAGGCAAGGAGTGATCACAATAGCCAGGTTGTGATCCCTAACTAAAGTCAGATGAGGGCTTCCTGAGCACGTAGCCACAGAGCTCATCTGATAATAATGCCACCGCTTTTTCGTTGGTTGGTTGGTTGGTTTTTGTGAGCCAAACACCACAGCAGCCATTATCCCAGCCTATGTACCCTGAAGACCACCATCCCTATGAGTTCTAGGATCACTTGTCTCCTATCTTAACCTACTGTTAGGTTAGTAGAGTCTATGGAAGAGGAAGTCTGTCTGGGGCCTTGGTAGCCTAAGAAATTCATAGCAGAGATCTCCACATCCAACCCAGAAGGGATGGAGAACAGGCTCTAGGTTAGAGGAGGGCGACAGGAAACACATGTTCAGAGGAAGGAGAAGCGGCTGTTGTATTCCCCCACTCGGGGTCATGGCACCACTGGGCCATACGCCATGTTGGAGGGAAGCAGTCCCTTTGCTGGTCTTTGGAACCATTGTTCTCAGTAGGGCAGTATTTGGAATGTGGCCTCCATTCTCAGAAGCCTGGTTCACATGGAGGCGGGCTCCACCAACGCAGAAGCATGGCTCTAACGTGGTATCCGCGCTGGTCAGCCTGTCCTCACTGTGGCCATTCTTGAGGAAAATAACTCAGAGGAGGAATCCTAGGCCTTTTTTCTCTGGGTTTCATAGCTTTCTCTTTGGTTGTGCACTGAGGCTGTCCATAAAGCTCTAGTGTGTGGCAGTGGAGAGCTCCTCAGCCCTTGCCACAAAGGCATAGACTGGGAGAGAGAGAACGAGGCTGGCAGAGAGGGAGAGAGAGAAAGATGGAGAGGGAGGACCTCTCCTTGGAGAATGAGGATTCAGTGGAGCCAACAGGAACAAGGTACTGTTGCCCAGGGCACAACCCTGTTTAGGTCTTACTCCAACCATGCTCAACCTTTCTTCCAGTCCCTCCCACCCCCGAGTAGTGTATTCATCTTGAATGAGAATTTCATGTTGACATCAGAGCACTCACCATCCAATGCTTCCCTCCAAACCCACCTATGAAGATGGCTCATGTGGGGACTGAATCTTCGGCACAGGAGCCTTTTGTGGGAGATTTCAGATGCAAACCCTAGTGGTGTGCTTTGGCAGATGCAAGAGGACCTGAGATATTCTGGAGTCCAAAGCCTTCGGTAGGAACAGACATTAGGTCTGTTGAAGTGCTCTGCCTACTTCTTCCTCAGGGAGGACTGTGGAGGCTGTCTTTGTTGGTATTGGTGCTGAATTGGAGAGCTCTCAGGTGTGTGGCTCTGGCCTTTTCTGGCACAGGCTCTCAGATGTTGGCGTGTCCTAGGGAGCACCTCCTGAGTGCCACCTTCTTTTTGTACACCCCTCTCTCCCCAGAGCTGAGGATTCCAGCAGAGGCCAACGTATTTGATGCCAAGAATCCTCACAAAAAATCCAACTTTGTGCTGAGGAAAAGGAGCCTCTCCCAAAAGAATGATGGGTGGATCGAGCCTCAACCTCCCTCTCGTCCTGCAAAGAAGGCTCCTGCCCTCCTGAGGATGCTTGCAAAACCATTCTGTTGCTGTGTGCCTGGGCGGGGCTGAGGCAGCCCAGGAATATTTACATTGATTACTATTTTCTTCAAAGTTTGAATCTATAGTTTGCCATTGTCCTTGACCTTGTTTAGTAACACAGTTGTTACTCTATCCTGTATTTGTTGTTTCCATTAATATATTATTATTATTTTAAAATATATATGTTTTTGTTACCTGATCTACTGTGATGATTTGAGTATACTAAATGTAGCAGTGATTCCTAAAGGACACATCCAAACCAACAGGAAGGAATGTTTCATTCTATCAGCAAGAACTTTGGTTTTTAGGAGTTTGGCAGATGGCATTATCTGAGTCAGTTTTCCAATGGGGGCAATGAAGTATCAGCTGTGATGGTACAAACACAAACAAAGACACACAAACACACACAAGAGCACACACACTCACTGAGAGATAGATAGACAGATGGAGTTGGTCTCTGCTGAAATACTTTGGAGACATGGTTCTGATTTCTCCCCTTTTGGAGTATTTTCAATTGCACAAGGTGTCTTGCAAATGAACCCATGTCTGAGGAAGACATGCATGTGTACTTCACATGCCACTTTTCACATAGCAGGAAGGTCATGTAATATTTTTCATGCAGCTGTCTTTTGACTGTGAACCATCCCATGAGGTCAGCTGTGGAATTTTCAACTTGTAGCATCACAATGGGGATCCACTCTTTGGATTTGGGGATATTTCCGATTTTCTTGATTCAGATTGGAATGATATATATATTAGTTTTTGATGAAAATTCTGCATTTGATGGTAATGAATGTCGTGCATCTAGGAATCTGTAGAGTGCAGACAATGAATGGATGCCTACTGTTGTCTGGACTGGTCTGAAAAGTCCTGTAGCATCTGAGCATGTGTGAGGGCTGTACAGGTCTTGCCAAAATCCAGGTCAGATGATCCTGCACAAAGCTGAACTCCTAGTGGTCTCCACAACAGTGTAAGGGCCAAGGAGAAACACACTTCCACACAGAAGTTGGGAAGCTACCTTATGAAGGTGATCATAGATACGGGATTATTAATATATCCAGGTTGGCATCTATTATTTTTTTAGCTTTTGACTTTCGCAGCTGTGGGCATCTTGACAACCATCAACTCCCTGTAAGCACAGACAACTCTATAAGAACCTGAGGATAAATTTCCCTGTGCATGTCCCCTTGTGAAACTGCTTAAGCACCGCCTGGTTTACACACAGGTGGAATTTCTAGGTCAAAGTGTGCATGTTTACTTCTTTGACTAAGCACTGCCAGGTGGCTCTTCTGCATAGCTCTACCTGTGGCCAGGATTGTATTATCTAGCTTTCTAACTTTTGCATGTTGAGTAGATACATAGTGGGAGCACACTGTTTATGTTGGTATTTTTCTTGGTATCTATTCTGATGCTTTTCACTGGGGGATTTATTCCTGTGAAAATGGGCTTCCTCTACTTGACCTTATTTTCTTCTTTTTAAAATTTTTTCAATGTGACTTTTTAATTTTAGTTTTATTAAAGACATTGCCCCTTGCTTGCATAGTCTATATCTAAAGCACTAGTCCTTGCTCCAAGGCCCAGCTTGCTCTCAGCTGCCCCAGGAGGGGAACAGTCTTTGGCGGTAGACAAGAGACACCCCTGCAGGGTGCACAAGTGCTTTGGCCCTCTGGTGTCTTGCCAGCAGTGCTTCCCATGCTCACAGAGGGTTTCAGACACTGAGTCAATGGTCCAGGTGGTCTTTTGTTCAGTCTGATCTCAAATTGAGCTCCTCTGAGAGGTCATATTGAAGTCCTTGTGTGTACCTGATCCATCATTTTAAACAATATTCCAAGTTCACTTTTTGTGTGTACGTGGGTTCTGGGGATTGAACCCAGGGCCTTGAGCCTGTGAGGCAAGTGACCTACCTGAGCTACACCCTCAGAGACCCCTCTAAAAGTATTTCCCCTTTGCCTCGGGGTCTAAGTTGCCAAGGCTGACCTCAAACGTTCCTCTTGCCTCAGCCTCCCTGGTGGCTGGCATGACAGGCATGCACCTGGGACTGTCACACTCGAGCCTGTGATGGGAACTCATGTGCATCTGTCCAGGGCTGAGCATGGTTAGGCAGAGCTGTGCTCCAGGCTCCCTGCAGGGCTGTGGAGGCTTCTGCTGCCCAGCAGCCCTGGTGCCATGGCCAGGGCTCCTCCCAGCCGAGGGCAGGCAGCTGCCCATTGCTGTAGGCTGACCTTATTTTCTTCTTATGGCACTGGAGTATGTTGTATGGTTTGTCCATTAGGAGTCTAACAGGTCCTCTAGAACCTTCAAACAATTAGTAAAATTCCTGAACAGTAAGTGAGCGCGCGCAGAAATTGGGCTAATATTTTGGGAAGAACAATGTTGGATGATATATTCATGGCTTGAATATATCATCCAACATGAAGTTATATTTTATTACTTACAAAATAATAAAATAATGAAGCAATACCATGGGCTGAGCTAAAATAGATCCTTAGGATCTTAGGCATTCTTTAATAAATCTGTGTCACTTGAAGTATAGAGTTGATCGACTCTGAGTAATGAAACAGAAGTAAAGGTATCAAAGCCAATGATCATCTGTTTCCAATTTTCTGTGATTTGGTTCAAGTGGTAAAGTGGTGATATTTATTAATAATGGATCGAATAGGTTCATAATTGTTTTAGAGTACAATTAGATGCCTTCAAACTTTAGGCTACATGGGCACATTTGAGAACGGTTCCAGCCATTCTCTCATCCTTTGGGTCATTCCCCTCCTATGTCCTGTGAGACATTTTCTATGTGAGGCTTTAAGAAGAAGAAGAGAATATTCTGTAAAGAAAACCTTGTGATCTGTGCAGTATGAAGTTGAATGGATTCATTCAGAAATCAGAAATTCTATTGAAAGATATTTATTTGCATGAGCCAATTAAAACCTATTTTTAGGCATCCTGGTGAAGACAAGGTTTTATCTTTATGTCTCATTTTCTATGTTTTGTTGTTGTTGTTGTTGTTAGAATGAAATTCATATGTTGCCAGACCATTCTATCAGATGTGTAACTAGATGCCATTTAAATTACCCACTTTTACATGGTAGACAGTTTTTAATGAACACTGCCTGTGTGCACCTTTTTTAAAAACAGGACTGGGATCAGAAGCCCAAATACCAATGGTTAGCTGGAGCATATTTTTCATTTGGCCTATCTGTCAGTATTCCCTGAGGTCATCTGTGCAATCAGCTTCGTTACTCCTGCTCCCTCACTGGATTTCATAGAAACCATATGCTATGTATGAATCAGGGACACCAATCCCACAACATAGCATTCTTGGAATATCCAAAGTCCCACTTTTCACTTCGCCATGCCTGAGATCAGCAGTAATATTTATCAGCAAATGTGAGATTTTCAAAGATCCAATTCTATGTGCTCCTTTCTCATAGAGCCTTAGGCAGGGATATAGCATACATAAATATTAAGTAAAGTCCATAGTTTTTAAAATGTCATCCATTGAATAGTTGACACATGTCTGAGATACTTTTTATTTTGGAGGAGGTATTATTTAATAGGGAATTCCAACAGCTACCTAATAGTGAAATGAGAAGTCTTGCATCCATTTTATTGTGTTTCTGATGATTTTTATGAGTAAGGGTAAGATACTTCCTTGTTCTGATGCAGATGTTGCCCACTTTTGTGAATGGATGCGGGGTGTCACCTACTACTTGCATATCTGCATATTGGGCTTGACACTGCTATCGTACTTGGTAGTTGGCAAAAAGTCAATACTGAAGTTAAGCTCTTGTGTTCTAGCAGCAGAGCTGAAGATCCTTGATGTGCCACCTTCTGCAATCCATGCTGCTCTCTTCATGTTCCTTATTGACTTCCTGGTGATGAGCATCATGGTCTCCTGGTCTTGAGAATGGCCAAGCATTGCTCTGTGAATGTGGAAGATGGGCATGTGGAAGGCTCCAGGGAGGAGGGATCATTGAACATGTACTCGAATCCATGTGCCTGTTGAATGACCTGTTTTTTTTTATTTTTGGGTTTTAAGGGAGACACTGCCCTAAAACACTTCTGTGCAGCTGGGGATGCAGGTTTCTGCTTCACCTTGCAGGAAGCATTAACGAATCCTTTCCAGAAGACATGAGAAGAGAGAAGTGAGCCTCTGGTATCATGCAGGTTCCTTGCATTGCCCATGGGCTAGAAGAGAGAAGAGATGCTTCATGAGATTTGATCCCCTTTTTCCTGAAAAGTTCCACACAGAGGTGAGTCCCCAGCATGTTTAGAAATCATTTCAGACACCTTTCTGGACGGAATTGAATCAGAGCCCCTGATGATGTGGAAGAGCTAAAGATGGGTTTGCTATGAATTTTCTATTTCATTCATCAGGGCCTGAGTCAAGTCAGTCATTGTGCTGTCAACACATGAGCTGCTGGTCAAATGTGAGGAAGTGGTCTTGCTTTATGAAAACACCACCCTGATTCAGTGAGCCAGAGGCAGCCTGCAGTCCCTGTTTTCCTGTAAAGGCAGATTGCTGTGGATGGCCTCTGGCCTCGTCATGCAGCCCTGCTCAGAGTAGGGGATTGAGGGACCAGGCAGATCCCTAGTTCCTTTTGACCTTTATTGCCATTGGGCCACCCCAGGGTCCTTGGACTCTACCTGGTCTTCTGGCCTGGGTCAGGGGATGTGAGGTTTGGAATCCCCCTCTGTGGCAGGATCCCAGCCCCCCAGCCACTTGAGGTCAGCACATCCTTCCCTAATTGTGTTAGAGTTGGAGACTTCTCCCACCCATCCTCATCCATGCTCATCCCACATTTTGGAGCTTGGCACCTGAGGACCTTTATTTATTGACTTAGTTGTTAGTGATGATGGTTACTAAGACTAAGTGACTCTTTCAAGTCACATCACTTGCATGGTAGGGCTAGAGCATGGATCTTCCTAATTGATTTCATGGGACTCTCTCATGGAAACTGTGACTGCTTCCTAAACACACACTCTACATTTGGAGTGTCAAAATTCTTGCCACTGCCTCCTTGGCAAGTGTATCTTGTCTTCTACGTGGGAATTTCACAAATATTTTCCTTTGGTTTGTGGAGGTCATGCAGAAGGGATTTCATTTGAAATAGCCCAAACAAGAAATACCAGTTGTCTTTTTCGCACATGGATGTGTGTAGTGAACACCCCTTTCTGTGTGCTTGCATGAGTTACTCCTTTGAATTTGTTGAAGAATGGTTGGCTGGGGAGCAAGTTAACGAGAGATGGATATCAATGGTTGTCAAGTATTCTGACGTGAAGAATGTATTGAGGATGTGAAGGCTTTTCTAGCCAGTTCCTATGGCTCAGTCAGGGATCAGTCAGAGGATTCTGTCTGGTAGACTCTTTGGCACAGATGTCAAAGTGGCCTGGTCTTACCCTGTCCAGGACTGAATGCTGAGCTTGAGTGGGAGCTTCTTGTCATTTCAAGCATTTCCATGAGTCTGTCCTCTGTTCTCTTGTATCCAAGTGGTTTCTAATAGGAAAGCAGAACAAAAATTGAAAGTATGGTGATTGATTATTTTTACCAATGTTATTTCAATCCACTTTGTTTAATACGAAATTACCTTTATGCTAGTAAGATTTCATATGTGAGGAAATAATGAAAATATTGGGGTTAGGGGATGAGAATATGCAAATCAAACATTTTTGAGCACCAAGACCCGTTTTTTTGTTTTTGTTTTTGTTTTTTTTTTTTTTAACTTAAATAATATTAAGTGCCAGAGGACCACCGCTGCCATTCAGCCTCAACAACCTCCAGGTCCAGCCTCCAGGTGGCCCATTTCACCAGGGTGTGTGGGACCACACTGTCCTGGGATGAGAGAACAGTACCCACGGATGTTGACATCTCACAGAGTAGATATTGCCAGTGACAGTAGGGAGCTATTGGCACATGAGGAAGGGAAGAGCTCTCAGGATGGGAAGAGGGGGCCGCTTCGAGACTCATTGGGTATGGCACGAGGCTGCTGGGTGTGGTGTTGGCCTGGGCCCACTGAGTGGGGCAGATCCGTGGTCTGTGTTTCTGTACCCTCCTCTGTAGCCTGTGTTGGCAGCAGATCAGGGAATTGCGATCAGAAGTGCTCCCAGTAACACAGGCACCAGCCCCCAGAGTGTGTGCCTATCCGTTTCCCCACCTGGCCTGACTTAGTGCCTGTCTTGCCTCAGGGCTGAGACCCTACAATCTCTGATGAGGGTGTCTGTGGTCCAGATCCAACCTGCATGGCCAACATGCTCAGACCTTCAGCTGGGTCCTAGGCTGCTGCAACCAAACTCTGTTAACTGGGTGGCCGACAACAGAGGAAGTGTCTTCCGTTGAGCTCCAGAGGCTCAACACAGTAGGTGTTGGGCTGTCCCAGTGCCATAACCCCTCCCAGGTTTCAAGGGGACTGTCTCCCCAACTCTCCCAGCCCTTGCCCACTCTCCTATTGCTGCCCACGATCTGTGGTTCCCATATGGGCATCCCGCCCTGGCTCCAACCTCACATATCCGGTATCCCCCAGTCTCCCTGGTATCTGGGTCCAGACTCTCCTCTTCCTACAAGAATATCAGATATTGGATTTGGTCCCAGTTGATGCTGTGTTCCATCATGTGAGCTCTTAGCTTCATCACTGTGCAAAGACTCTTTTCCCACACAAGTTCGCACGACTTTTGGCTGGCTAAGAATTTTCAGGCGACACTTTTCTAATGAGTACACTTTCCTTCCTTCCGATCTCCCACCAGTGAGCATTCCTCGCACCCTTGTCCTAGTTCCTTTATGGCAGTTTCCCTCCTTATGGCTGAGAGGACCTAGTGACCCCTGAATTCACACGTTCTCCTTAATCACCAACACACTGCAGAATTCTCCAGGGGGCCATATATGCTCCTGGAAGTTGGTGTTGGAAATAGTTCTCCATCCATTAATCACTCCCTCACTCACTAATGTCCTTGTGTCCTTGAGAAAGGCTCTCCCTTTCCTGGTTTTCCTGAATAGAAATCCTCTTGCCTCTTGGGTGAATAGGGTTATGGGTTGTGCAGAGGGTGTTGGTCCACTGAGCATCTTAGAGACTGTCCTTTATGGAGCCTAATGATCCTCACTGGGGAATGAGGCCAGGGTCCTAACTGTGGTTAGTTAGAGAGGGAAAGAAGGACAAGGGAAACTCAGATGTCCCTTCATGGCCCCTGGAGTTAGAGGACTTACCCCTTTGCACCTGGGATCAGGAGACCTCATTTCCTCGAGGACACGCACACTCAGACGTTAATCTTGAGTGTGGGTTCCTTTCTGGGGTCCAGGGCTGTTGTTAGCCACCAGGAATGACAGTGCTCTCCATGCTGAGTGGAGCCATTTTTGCCAGGAAAGAGAGCCCATGGTCACGCCTTGTGCAAAGCATCCCACGCCAGGGGCTCCCATGCCTACATTCCTGTCCTGAAAGGAAGCCACTCAGAGGCAAGGTGGGTCCAACCACCTCCCATGTGTTCACTCATCACTGTGTTCCAGCAGTCACCCCAGTGAACAGTCCTGATGGGATTGGATGTGGCTCAGAATGTCACCCTCATGAGCTCTACCCTGCCACAGCTGCAGTTCTGCAGTGGGAGAAACTCAAAACCTCAAAACACATGCACATGAAAGAAAAGAGCAAGAGCCAGAGCCCAAACAGGCCAGGTGTGGCAAAGACAGCTGGAGTGCCTAGGTTGGGACTCAGAATTATGTCAGTGGGGTGGCATTGCTGCTGGCACCAGCATGATAACCGAGAGCCAGCCCTGCTCATTTTGGGGAGCAGTGTGTTGGGGAAGGCAGCAGAAATTGAGAGGCAGGATTGAGTTTGGCCCTAGGAGGAGGTTGGGTAAGAGGCCAGTGTGGGTTGGAGAGCCTGGGCAGATAGACAGAGGCCAGGGCACACCCCAAAGCCTGGAGACTGCACTTGATGTCCAGGGTTGTGAAACACCACTTCCCCTCTTACTCACAACTGAGAGCAAGGGGCATTGATGAGTTCAGTTTGTGTGCGGCTGCATCCAAGGTGGCTCGGCTAGGAACCTCTGTTTCCTTGACTCAGGAGGCTGGGAGTCCAGGCTCCACTGAGGCTCGGCTGGGAGGATCGGAGTCTGAGTTTATGCCTGTGTTCCCTGTAGGATCCATGTTGGCTGAGCCTCAGTGTTTCTGTAATGAGAGGATGGGTGACCGTCATGTCTTTATCACAGGACACACTTGCTAAATGGATTTGTTTGCTCTGAGGAGGAAAGAGAGAGGGGGGAGTGGTGCTGGAGACAGGGATGCAGACAGGGGTCATGGACTTGGCATAACTCAGTCTTGGAGGTGATATCCCATCACCTGTACCCACTTCAATTCCCATGAATCCAGAGGCTGAGCCCCCTTGAGGTGAGGGGTGAACCGGTTCTGGGCAGCAGGATGCTGTGGTACCTCGGAGTCTCTGTGAGACCCCAACACTAGACACACTTGGCCCTTTTGAAATCTTAGGAGAAGCCTTGGGAAGTTGTATGGCAGAGGGGAGCAGCCTCTGCATCTCAGTCCCCTCCAACTTGCCATGGTGTAGAGAGGGAACTGCAGCCACGATGGGACGGACATTGGCCATGTCCCTGTGTGGGACACAGGCCTGATGGAGTTAGGGTGCATTCTTTGTCTCTCCCTTTCTTGTGATTATCCCATCTCTACATTTGTGCTTTAGCCACCTGTGAGTCCCATCTCTGGTTTCAGAGAGAACAGAGGGTGTTATGGGCCAATAGACACAATAAACCCTAGAGATTAGATGCTACCCTACTTTCCAGAAAAGACTGGGCACACCATGAGTTGCACAATGATGGGACCAGGGTCCAAAAGCTGCTGAGAGGGAAGGACTGGTTGTGAATGCATTTTTGAAGGCTCCAAGCTGGAACTCTAGTGGCACCAAGCAGGGCAGATGCTGGTGGGGATGTTTGGGTAGTTGTTGGTGAACACCTGCGCACCTGAGATGGGTAGGCATGGAGGAGAAATCGGCAGCCCATAGGGCTGTTGAAAGTGGTCTTATGTGAAAAGAGGCTCAGGTATGGGCACAGGAAATGACATCATTGCCTTGACAATGGATCAAACAGAACATGGAACCCTGGTATCCAGGCACCCACTTCACTGACCAAGCCATCCGAGCTCACTTGGTTGGAGCCACTGGAGGGAGAAGGATGTTCTCCTGTGGTTGCAGACAATGCCGAGCCTCAGGCTCCCAGGAATCTCAGGGGGGCCAACTAGCCCTTTTGTGGATACACTGGGTGAGGCTTCATCTTAGACGCCACAGCCTCTGGCGATTGTCGCAGAGGAGCTCAAGAGTAACAGTGAGTAGCACAGGGCAGGTGAGCCCAGCAGGCGCTCTAGTCTGATCCCTGATGAATGGCCCAGGACTCCTATTCTGACTCTGTGTGTGTGTGTGTGTGTGTGTGTGTGTGTGTGTGTTTGTACTGATGGGAACTGTCCCATTGTGCTTTGACTCTAGTGTATTGGCACAAGTCATTTTTCTGTTTGTCACCATTTCCATTTTGAACCCACCATTCTTGGTCCCAACCCAGGGTGAAAATGATCAGAACACGGAGGAGCCCTTCAGGGTTCAGAGCCTTGAACCTTACAGGCAGGACCAGCTTAGGAATGAGCTCCTGCCTGTCATTTGTGGGAGGAACCTACATTTCAGCAGCAACATGGGGTTAATCTCCTGGGATTTCATCCCCACCCAGCAGGTGCTGGATCTCTTGTTCCCAAAACAGCCACCTTCTTCAGTCTTTACTCCTGGTGCCACTCCACATCCTCCAAGGGACAAGAACCTCAGGTTCTGGATGGATGTTGTAGAATGCCCACAGAGCCAACTGCCAGGCTGGGTGGGGTGCAGTTGCTGGGCTTTGCTGATGTTGTCATCCCCCACAGTTCTTGGAACCTTCTGTGGCAGTGGCATCCAGGACCCCAGCAGCTGTGAGTAGCAGCTCCTCACTGCTTCACTCCAGCGAGCAGGTGGAAGACAGCCGCGTTGTTCACGTCCTCCTAGAGGAACAGAGCCTGAGGGAGACAAAGCGCATCCCGGTAAGCCCGACAGCAGGGCTGCCTCCTGGGTGTCCACACAGTGGAAGGCAGGAGACACAGCCAACCCCAGGGCTATGGTGGGAAATAAAGAAGAGAGAGGTCCGTCTTAAGGGCTTGACCTGAGGAGGGAGAGCATCAGCATGCCCAGCTTCAGTGGTGAGTGGGCCTGTGTATTGTGGGTTTTGCAGGCCAGAAGTGCAGACGGAAGTGCTGTGGACAGATGAAGGCAGAGATATGTCCAGGGTGCAGGCTGCAGTGCCTAGAACTTGGTATTCTCAATGAGTGAAGTTGGAGCAGAGGAGGTGGCAGTGACTTGTCACATGTGTAGGAGGGGATGTGTTCCTGGTGGCAGGGAAGAGAATCTCCTTAGCATGACTAGGTGTAGGAATTTGGGGTCGGGATCACCTGGGGGGTCATGCCAAAGCTTCGGAATGTTAGGCTTTGCATGTATGTAAATACGGAGCTAAAGGGGTTCTTGGCAGAATTTCTATGGATGTGCAGTAGACACGCTAATGCTGCAGGTGTCCAGCTGCAGAGGAGACATGTTCAGTGACTGCCAGTGCTGAGTCAAGTACATCATTACAACCAGACCCGCACCGAGCTTCCAGAGGCCAGGGCCTCTCAAAGCTATCATGAAGCACTCAAGTGCACACTCTTGTATCTGAGTCTGTTTTGTGTCGTGGCAGTCAGGACCCAAGTTTTCAGTGCATCTGCCTCTTCCACCCACAAAGGCAGCCTGCATCCCAGATCACACTTGGTGCGCAGATCCCTGGCCCATTGCTCTCATCTCAGTGAGATGAGAGTGTGTCTGTGCATAGGCAGTTTGGTCCTTTGACATGAGTGGAATGTGGCTCCCCAGGGGGAGGGGAGATGGCAGGTAGAGGCAGATATTTGTACCAGGATTGTTCTGGTAGCACATTGCAAGAACCCAGGTGGTATATGGAGGACACACTCAGGTAGCAGGATAACAAGATTGTGCCCTTGTATATGTAGCTGAGATTTCTCCTGAATGTTTGACCACAGTCTTCTGGGTAGCTCTTCTAAAAGCCATTCTCTGATGACATTTGTCCCACCCTGATCCAGGTGACCTTTCAGGAGACGGTGACAAGCCTCATCCACAGGGCCTTGGACCAAAATTTGTTGCAGCATGAGGATGTGGACAACTTTGAGCTGCTGTATATGATGTCTGAGGATGAGAGTAAGTAGGACAATCAGACAGTGGGGAGACATGATCCACAGTGGGCTCAGGATAACTGACAGCCAAGAGAAAGTGGGCCTTGGCCCCAAAATACCAAAGTGTGATGGGCCTGGCGGAGACTCTCAGGGGTTGTGGGTGTTTTGTGGTATAATCCTTGAGTGCCACCTAACAATTCTCTCCACTTCGCTCTGCAGAAATCAAGGTCTCTGACCACTCACTCGTGTGTCTGTCCATGAATCTGGGAATACAATCTTTCATCGTGAGGAAACGCCCCCAGGTCAAGGGAAAGGAGGTAAACACCTACCTTATTCAAGCTGTGCATGTGCTGCCGTTCCACTCCGACCTGAGGAAATAAGAAGCCTCAGCACCTGGACATATTTGCTGGAAGCCCATAGAGCCAACTGACAGTCTGGGGTGGCTTTCTGTTTCTGGGTTTGCTGATGTTCCATCCCCCACAGTTCTCAGAATCAACCTGCAAGTCCTCCAGGCCGCTTTCCCACAAGCAGGTGGGAGACACCTGCTTAATTCGTGTCCACTTAGAAACACAAAGTCCAGAGATGGCCAAGAGTGTTCTGGTAAGCCTGGGAGCAGGGGTGTCCCGTGGTGCTTACACCTGGGTGGGGAGCAGACACTGGTCCAATACCATGGACTACTCATGCCCTCTTGAATTTGGAGCTTCTGGATGATCAGGAGGATAGATGGGAATCAAGAAGGGAGAGGTCAGTGTGAAGGGCTGGAGCTGAGATGAGCGAGTGCAGCAGCTTGTCCACTGCCATGTCTGAGGGAGTCTGTGTGTCAGGTGGCAGCATGCAGTCCAGAAGGGCAGGGACAGGTATGGGTGACAGATGAGAATAGGACAGGAACTAGGTTGCAGGTTCCCTTGTATGGGATGCTGACGTCTATGGAGGAGGACAGCAGTGTGAGGTTCTCCATGTTCCTTGAACAAGGAGCTGAGAGAGTCTCTCTGCAGAGTCGATATGGATGTGGAGCAAGCACACTAAATGTCCAGGTAACCCAATGACCACCCTTGCCGGATGAGGTGCCCTCCTACATCCCAGCCAGCACTGAGCCTCTGGAGGCCAGGAGCTCTCGTGGCTATCTTTCAGCTCTCCTGTGTGTGGTCATGTTCCTGGGTCTGCTTTTGGCCCTGGCAATCCAGACCAAAGCCTCTAGGTTTTGTGCCTAGGCCATTCCCAATGCCGCCTGCATCCTCGGGCAGACCTGGGATCTTGGAGGCTATTGTCCCATTCCTCCCAACTTGTGGGATGAGATTGCATCTGTATGCAGGGAGTGGGGTCCTTTCACTCCGAGAGGAGTGCAGCTCCACAAAGAGCAATGGCAGGCCCAGGAAGTCCTATGTACAAGGATTGGGCTAGTAGCCTGTGGGAAGAGCCCACACGATGAGCAGGAGGTCAGCCTCGGGTAGTAGGGCCATGGATGTTGCCCTTGTATTTAGAGTGGAGGTGCCTCCAGAATGCCCCTGCCCACTGTCCTTGAGTAGTCACTTCAAGGCCCATTTCCTGAAGGCCTGTCTCCCATGCTGCTCCAGGTGACCTGCCACGATAGGGCTCCTGTCGTCATCCGCAGCGCCCTCGACCTACACTTCCTTACTGAGGAGAATCCAGAGGATTATGAGCTGGGCCAAATCATCTCTCGCCGTCAGAGTAAGTGAGACAATCAGATAGCAGAGAGCAAGGGTCAGGATGTGGACTCAGGTCAACTCTTAGCAACAAAGACTAGTCTCTGACCCCCAAGAACACTCCAACAGGTGTGTTGGGTTCGTGCACAAAGCCAACTGCACTTCTGCTGGTGGAAGGTCTTGAGGTCCAATGGTATACCCCGGTGGATATTGCGGCTCCCCACCAGGTGCCCTCCCCTGGACATGAACAGGCATCCAAAGCTGACATCTTTGAGGAGTGAGGAGGAAAGCCTCTCTCCAGGAGCAGTATGATTTCATGGTCTGGGATAGGAGTGGTTTCAAAGGAACATGGGAATGCATGGGCTAAAGAGGGAACTGGCATTTTGTGGACTGAAGCAGTACTATTGAAAGCCTTCTGTGTGACCAAAAAAACACTGCCTGGGCAGAGCATTGCCAGGATTCTAGCAAGCAGTAACAGGATGAAATTGGGAAGAAAACACAGCCTGGGAGACAGCCTGAATCATCTGTTTTTGCATAAATTCCATGGTCTTACGCACCTGAGTCCACTAGGCAAGGAGTGATCACAATAGCCAGGTTATGATCCCTAACTAAAGTCAGATGAGGGCTTCCTGAGCACGTAGCCACAGAGCTCATCTGATAATAATGCCAGCGCTTTTTCGTTGGTTGGTTGGTTGGTTTTTGTGAGCCAAACACCACAGCAGCCATTATCCCAGCCTATGTACCCTGAAGACCACCATCCCTATGAGTTCTAGGATCACTTGTCTCCTATCTTAACCTACTGTTAGGTTAGTAGAGTCTATGGAAGAGGAAGTCTGTCTGGGGCCTTGGTAGCCTAAGAAATTCATAGCAGAGATCTCCACATCCAACCCAGAAGGGATGGAGAACAGGCTCTAGGTTAGAGGAGGGCGACAGGAAACACATGTTCAGAGGAAGGAGAAGCGGCTGTTGTATTCCCCCACTCGGGGTCATGGCACCACTGGGCCATACACCATGTTGGAGGGAAGCAGTCCCTTTGCTGGTCTTTGGAACCATTGTTCTCAGTAGGGCAGTATTTGGAATGTGGCCTCCATTCTCAGAAGCCTGGTTCACATGGAGGCGGGCTCCACCAACGCAGAAGCATGGCTCTAACGTGGTATCCGTGCTGGTCAGCCTGTCCTCACTGTGGCCATACTTGAGGAAAATAACTCAGAGGAGGAATCCTAGGCCTTTTTTCTCTGGGTTTCATAGCTTTCTCTTTGGTTGTGCACTGAGGCTGTCCATAAAGCTCTAGTGTGTGGCAGTGGAGAGCTCCTCAGCCCTTGCCACAAAGGCATAGACTGGGAGAGAGAGAACGAGGCTGGCAGAGAGGGAGAGAGAGAAAGATGGAGAGGGAGGACCTCTCCTTGGAGAATGAGGATTCAGTGGAGCCAACAGGAACAAGGTACTGTTGCCCAGGGCACAACCCTGTTTAGGTCTTACTCCAACCATGCTCAACCTTTCTTCCAGTCCTTCCCACCCCCCAGTAGTGTATTCATCTTGAATGAGAATTTCATGTTGACATCAGAGCACTCACCATCCAATGCTTCCCTCCAAACCCACCTATGAAGATGGCTCATGTGGGGACTGAATCTTCGGCACAGGAGCCTTTTGTGGGAGATTTCAGATGCAAACCCTAGTGGTGTGCTTTGGCAGATGCAAGAGGACCTGAGATATTCTGGAGTCCAAAGCCTTCGGTAGGAACAGACATTAGGTCTGTTGAAGTGCTCTGCCTACTTCTTCCTCAGGGAGGACTGTGGAGGCTGTCTTTGTTGGTATTGGTGCTGAATTGGAGAGCTCTCAGGTGTGTGGCTCTGGCCTTTTCTGGCACAGGCTCTGAGATGTTGGCGTGTCCTAGGGAGCACCTCCTGAGTGCCACCTTCTTTTTGTACACCCCTCTCTCCCCAGAGCTGAGGATTCCAGCAGAGGCCAACATATTTGATGCCAAGAATCCTCACAAAAAATCCAACTTTGTGCTGAGTAAAAGGAGCCTCTCCCAAAAGAATGATGGGTGGATCCAGCCTCAACCTCCCTCTCGTCCTGCAAAGAAGGCTCCTGCCCTCCTGAGGATGCTTGCAAAACCATTCTGTTGCTGTGTGCCTGGGCGGGGCTGAGGCAGCCCAGGAATATTTACATTGATTACTATTTTCTTCAAAGTTTGAATCTATAGTTTGCCATTGTCCTTGACCTTGTTTAGTAACACAGTTGTTACTCTATCCTGTATTTGTTGTTTCCATTAATATATTATTATTATTTTAAAATATATATGTTTTTGTTACCTGATCTACTGTGATGATTTGAGTATACTAAATGTAGCAGTGATTCCTAAAGGACACATCCAAACCAACAGGAAGGAATGTTTCATTCTATCAGCAAGAACTTTGGTTTTTAGGAGTTTGGCAGATGGCATTATCTGAGTCAGTTTTCCAATGGGGGCAATGAAGTATCAGCTGTGATGGTACAAACACAAACAAAGACACACAAACACACACAAGAGCACACACACTCACTGAGAGATAGATAGACAGATGGAGTTGGTCTCTGCTGAAATACTTTGGAGACATGGTTCTGATTTCTCCCCTTTTGGAGTATTTTCAATTGCACAAGGTGTCTTGCAAATGAACCCATGTCTGAGGAAGACATGCATGTGTACTTCACATGCCACTTTTCACATAGCAGGAAGGTCATGTAATATTTTTCATGCAGCTGTCTTTTGACTGTGAACCATCCCATGAGGTCAGCTGTGGAATTTTCAACTTGTAGCATCACAATGGGGATCCACTCTTTGGATTTGGGGATATTTCCGATTTTCTTGATTCAGATTGGAATGATATATATATTAGTTTTTGATGAAAATTCTGCATTTGATGGTAATGAATGTCGTGCATCTAGGAATCTGTAGAGTGCAGACAATGAATGGATGCCTACTGTTGTCTGGACTGGTCTGAAAAGTCCTGTAGCATCTGAGCATGTGTGAGGGCTGTACAGGTCTTGCCAAAAGTCCAGGTTAGATGATCCTGCACAAAGCTGAACTCCTAGTGGTCTCCACAACAGTGTAAGGGCCAAGGAGAAACACACTTCCACACAGAAGTTGGGAAGCTACCTTATGAAGGTGATCATAGATACGGGATTATTAATATATCCAGGTTGGCATCTATTATTTTTTTAGCTTTTGACTTTCGCAGCTGTGGGCATCTTGACAACCATCAACTCCCTGTAAGCACAGACAACTCTATAAGAACCTGAGGATAAATTTCCCTGTGCATGTCCCCTTGTGAAACTGCTTAAGCACCGCCTGGTTTACACACAGGTGGAATTTCTAGGTCAAAGTGTGCATGTTTACTTCTTTGACTAAGCACTGCCAGGTGGCTCTTCTGCATAGCTCTACCTGTGGCCAGGATTGTATTATCTAGCTTTCTAACTTTTGCATGTTGAGTAGATACATAGTGGGAGCACACTGTGTTTGTTGGTATTTTTCTTGGTATCTATTCTGATGCTTTTCACTGGGGGATTTTTTCCTGTGAAAATGGGCTTCCTCTACTTGACCTTATTTTCTTCTTTTTAAAATTTTTTCAATGTGACTTTTTAATTTTAGTTTTATTAAAGACATTGCCCCTTGCTTGCATAGTCTATATCTAAAGCACTAGTCCTTGCTCCAAGGCCCAGCTTGCTCTCAGCTGCCCCAGGAGGGGAACAGTCTTTGGCGGTAGACAAGAGACGCCCCTGCAGGGGGCACAAGTGCTTTGGCCCTCTGGTGTCTTGCCAGCAGTGCTTCCCATGCTCACAGAGGGTTTCAGACACTGAGTCAATGGTCCAGGTGGTCTTTTGTTCAGTCTGATCTCAAATTGAGCTCCTCTGAGAGGTCATATTGAAGTCCTTGTGTGTACCTGACCCATCATTTTAAACAATATTCCAGGTTCACTTTTTGTGTGTACGTGGGTTCTGGGGATTGAACCCAGGGCCTTGAGCCTGTGAGGCAAGTGTCCTACCTGAGCTACACCCTCAGAGACCCCTGTAAAAGTATTTCCCCTTTGCCTCGGGGTCTAAGTTGCCAAGGCTGACCTCAAAAGTTCCTCTTGCCTCAGCCTCTCTGGTGGCTGGCATGACAGGCATGCACCTGGGACTGTCACACTCGAGCCTGTGATGGGAACTCATGTGCATCTGTCCAGGGCTGAGCATGGTTAGGCAGAGCTGTGCTCCAGGCTCCCTGCAGGGCTGTGGAGGCTTCTGCTGCCCAGCAGCCCTGGTGCCATGGCCAGGGCTCCTCCCAGCCGAGGGCAGGCAGCTGCCCATTGCTGTAGGCTGACCTTATTTTCTTCTTATGGCACTCGTCCGTTCTCTGGAGTATGTTGTATGGTTTGTCCATTAGGAGTCTAACAGGTCCTCTAGAACCTTCAAACAATTAGTAAAATTCCTGAACAGTAAGTGAGCGCGCGCAGAAATTGGGCTAATATTTTGGGAAGAACAATGTTGGATGATATATTCATGGCTTGAATATATCATCCAACATGAAATTATATTTTATTACTTACAAAATAATAAAATAATGAAGCAATACCATGGGCTGAGCTAAAATAGATCCTTAGGATCTTAGGCATTCTGTAATAAATCTGTGTCACTTGAAGTATAGAGTTGATCGACTCTGAGTAATGAAACAGAAGTAAAGGTATCAAAGCCAATGATCATCTGTTTCCAATTTTCTGTGATTTGGTTCAAGTGGTAAAGTGGTGATATTTATTAATAATGGATCGAATAGGTTCATAATTGTTTTAGAGTACAATTAGATGCCTTCAAACTTTAGGCTACATGGGCACATTTGAGAACGGTTCCAGCCATTCTCTCATCCTTTGGGTCATTCCCCTCCTATGTCCTGTGAGACATTTTCTATGTGAGGCTTTAAGAAGTAGAAGAGAATATTCTGTAAAGAAAACCTTGTGATCTGTGCAGTATGAAGTTGAATGGATTCATTCAGAAATCAGAAATTCTATTGAAAGATATTTATTTGCATGAGCCAATTAAAACCTATTTTTAGGCATCCTGGTGAAGACAAGGTTTTATTTTTATGTCTCATTTTCTATGTTTTGTTGTTGTTGTTGTTGTTAGAATGAAATTCATATGTTGCCAGACCATTCTATCAGATGTGTAACTAGATGCCATTTAAATTACCCACTTTTACATGGTAGACAGTTTTTAATGAACACTGCCTGTCTGCACCTTTTTTAAAAACAGGACTGGGATCAGAAGCCCAAATACCAATGGTTAGCTGGAGCATATTTTTCATTTGGCCTATCTGTCAGTATTCCCTGAGGTCATCTGTGCAATCAGCTTCGTTACTCCTGCTCCCTCACTGGATTTCATAGAAACCATATGCTATGTATGAATCAGGGACACCAATCCCACAACATAGCATTCTTGGAATATCCAAAGTCCCACTTTTCACTTCGCCATGCCTGAGATCAGCAGTAATATTTATCAGCAAATGTGAGATTTTCAAAGATCCAATTCTATGTGCTCCTTTCTCATAGAGCCTTAGGCAGGGATATAGCATACATAAATATTAAGTAAAGTCCATAGTTTTTAAAATGTCATCCATTGAATAGTTGACACATGTCTGAGATACTTTTTATTTTGGAGGAGGTATTATTTAATAGGGAATTCCAACAGCTACCTAATAGTGAAATGAGAAGTCTTGCATCCATTTTATTTTGTTTCTGATGATTTTTATGAGTAA
This sequence comes from Urocitellus parryii, assembly GCF_045843805.1. Lineage (NCBI taxonomy): Eukaryota > Metazoa > Chordata > Mammalia > Rodentia > Sciuridae > Urocitellus > Urocitellus parryii. The sequence goes on from NC_135548.1 coordinate 69,185,647, forward strand.
GGGTAAGATACTTCCTTGTTCTGATGCAGATGTTGCCCACTTTTGTGAATGGATGCGGGGTGTCACCTACTACTTGCATATCTGCATATTGGGCTTGACACTGCTATCGTACTTGGTAGTTGACAAAAAGTCAATACTGAAGTTAAGCTCTTGTGTTCTAGCAGCAGAGCTGAAGATCCTTGATGTGCCACCTTCTGCAATCCATGCTGCTCTCTTCATGTTCCTTATTGACTTCCTGGTGATGAGCATCATGGTCTCCTGGTCTTGAGAATGGCCAAGCATTGCTCTGTGAATGTGGAAGATGGGCATGTGGAAGGCTCCAGGGAGGAGGGATCATTGAACATGTACTCGAATCCATGTGCCTGTTGAATGACCTGTTTTTTTTATTTTTGGGTTTTAAAGGAGACACTGCCCTAAAACACTTCTGTGCAGCTGGGGATTCAGGCTTCTGCTTCACCTTGCAGGAAGCATTAACGAATCCTTTCCAGAAGACATGAGAAGAGAGAAGTGAGCCTCTGGTATCATGCAGGTTCCTTGCATTGCCCATGGGCTAGAAGAGAGAAGAGTTGCTTCATGAGATTTGATCCCCTTTTTCCTGAAAAGTTCCACACAGAGGTGAGTCCCCAGCATGTTTAGAAATCATTTCAGACACCTTTCTGGACGGAATTGAATCAGAGCCCCTGATGATGTGGAAGAGCTAAAGATGGGTTTGCTATGAATTTTCTATTTCATTCATCAGGGCCTGAGTCAAGTCAGTCATTGTGCTGTCAACACATGAGCTGCTGGTCAAATGTGAGGAAGTGGTCTTGCTTTATGAAAACACCACCCTGATTCAGTGAGCCAGAGGCAGCCTGCAGTCCCTGTTTTCCTGTAAAGGCAGATTGCTGTGGATGGCCTCTGGCCTCGTCATGCAGCCCTGCTCAGAGTAGGGGATTGAGGGACCAGGCAGATCCCTAGTTCCTTTTGACCTTTATTGCCATTGGGCCACCCCAGGGTCCTTGGACTCTACCTGGTCTTCTGGCCTGGGTCAGGGGATGTGAGGTTTGGAATCCCCCTCTGTGGCAGGATCCCAGCCCCCCAGCCACTTGAGGTCAGCACATCCTTCCCTAATTGTGTTAGAGTTGGAGACTTCTCCCACCCATCCTCATCCATGCTCATCCCACATTTTGTAGCTTGGCACCTGAGGACCTTTATTCATTGACTTAGTTGTTAGTGATGATGGTTACTAAGACTAAGTGACTCTTTCAAGTCACATCACTTGCATGGTAGGGCTAGAGCATGGATCTTCCTAATTGATTTCATGGGACTCTCTCATGGAAACTGTGACTGCTTCCTAAACACACACTCTACATTTGGAGTGTCAAAATTCTTGCCACTGCCTCCTTGGCAAGTGTATCTTGTCTTCTACGTGGGAATTTCACAAATATTTTCCTTTGGTTTGTGGAGGTCATGCAGAAGGGATTTCATTTGAAATAGCCCAAACAAGAAATACCAGTTGTCTTTTTCGCACATGGATGTGTGTAGTGAACACCCCTTTCTGTGTGCTTGCATGAGTTACTCCTTTGAATTTGTTGAAGAATGGTTGGCTGGGGAGCAAGTTAACGAGAGATGGATATCAATGGTTGTCAAGTATTCTGACGTGAAGAATGTATTGAGGATGTGAAGGCTTTTCTAGCCAGTTCCTATGGCTCAGTCAGGGATCAGTCAGAGGATTCTGTCTGGTAGACTCTTTGGCACAGATGTCAAAGTGGCCTGGTCTTACCCTGTCCAGGACTGAATGCTGAGCTTGAGTGGGAGCTTCTTGTCATTTCAAGCATTTCCATGAGTCTGTCCTCTGTTCTCTTGTATCCAAGTGGTTTCTAATAGGAAAGCAGAACAAAAATTGAAAGTATGGTGATTGATTATTTTTACCAATGTTATTTCAATCCACTTTGTTTAATACGAAATTACCTTTATGCTAGTAAGATTTCATATGTGAGGAAATAATGAAAATATTGGGGTTAGGGGATGAGAATATGCAAATCAAACATTTTTGAGCACCAAGACCCGTTTTTTGTTTTTGTTTTTGTTTTTTTTTTTTTAACTTAAATAATATTAAGTGCCAGAGGACCACCGCTGCCATTCAGCCTCAACAACCTCCAGGTCCAGCCTCCAGGTGGCCCATTTCACCAGGGTGTGTGGGACCACACTGTCCTGGGATGAGAGAACAGTACCCACGGATGTTGACATCTCACAGAGTAGATATTGCCAGTGACAGTAGGGAGCTATTGGCACATGAGGAAGGGAAGAGCTCTCAGGATGGGAAGAGGGGGCCGCTTCGAGACTCATTGGGTATGGCACGAGGCTGCTGGGTGTGGTGTTGGCCTGGGCCCACTGAGTGGGGCAGATCCGTGGTCTGTGTTTCTGTACGCTCCTCTGTAGCCTGTGTTGGCAGCAGATCAGGGAATTGCGATCAGAAGTGCTCCCAGTAACACAGGCACCAGCCCCCAGAGTGTGTGCCTATCCGTTTCCCCACCTGGCCTGACTTAGTGCCTGTCTTGCCTCAGGGCTGAGACCCTACAATCTCTGATGAGGGTGTCTGTGGTCCAGATCCAACCTGCATGGCCAACATGCTCAGACCTTCAGCTGGGTCCTAGGCTGCTGCAACCAAACTCTGTTAACTGGGTGGCCGACAACAGAGGAAGTGTCTTCCGTTGAGCTCCAGACGCTCAACACAGTAGGTGTTGGGCTGTCCCTGTGCCATAACCCCTCCCAGGTTTCAAGGGGACTGTCTCCCCAACTCTCCCAGCCCTTGCCCACTCTCCTATTGCTGCCCACGATCTGTGGTTCCCATATGGGCATCCCGCCCTGGCTCCAACCTCACATATCCGGTATCCCCCAGTCTCCCTGGTATCTGGGTCCAGACTCTCCTCTTCCTACAAGAATATCAGATATTGGATTTGGTCCCAGTTGATGCTGTGTTCCATCATGTGAGCTCTTAGCTTCATCACTGTGCAAAGACTCTTTTCCCACACAAGTTCGCACGACTTTTGGCTGGCTAAGAATTTTCAGGCGACACTTTTCTAATGAGTACACTTTCCTTCCTTCCGATCTCCCACCAGTGAGCATTCCTCGCACCCTTGTCCTAGTTCCTTTATGGCAGTTTCCCTCCTTATGGCTGAGAGGACCTAGTGACCCCTGAATTCACACGTTCTCCTTAATCACCAACACACTGCAGAATTCTCCAGGGGGCCATATATGCTCCTGGAAGTTGGTGTTGGAAATAGTTCTCCATCCATTAATCACTCCCTCACTCACTAATGTCCTTGTGTCCTTGAGAAAGGCTCTCCCTTTCCTGGTTTTCCTGAATAGAAATCCTCTTGCCTCTTGGGTGAATAGGGTTATGGGTTGTGCAGAGGGTGTTGGTCCACTGAGCATCTTAGAGACTGTCCTTTATGGAGCCTAATGATCCTCACTGGGGAATGAGGCCAGGGTCCTAACTGTGGTTAGTTAGAGAGGGAAAGAAGGACAAGGGAAACTCAGATGTCCCTTCATGGCCCCTGGAGTTAGAGGACTTACCCCTTTGCACCTGGGATCAGGAGACCTCATTTCCTCGAGGACACGCACACTCAGACGTTAATCTTGAGTGTGGGTTCCTTTCTGGGGTCCAGGGCTGTTGTTAGCCACCAGGAATGACAGTGCTCTCCATGCTGAGTGGAGCCATTTTTGCCAGGAAAGAGAGCCCATGGTCACGCCTTGTGCAAAGCATCCCACGCCAGGGGCTCCCATGCCTACATTCCTGTCCTGAAAGGAAGCCACTCAGAGGCAAGGTGGGTCCAACCACCTCCCATGTGTTCACTCATCACTGTGTTCCAGCAGTCACCCCAGTGAACAGTCCTGATGGGATTGGATGTGGCTCAGAATGTCACCCTCATGAGCTCTACCCTGCCACAGCTGCAGTTCTGCAGTGGGAGAAACTCAAAACCTCAAAACACATGCACATGAAAGAAAAGAGCAAGAGCCAGAGCCCAAACAGGCCAGGTGTGGCAAAGACAGCTGGAGTGCCTAGGTTGGGACTCAGAATTATGTCAGTGGGGTGGCATTGCTGCTGGCACCAGCATGATAACCGAGAGCCAGCCCTGCTCATTTTGGGGAGCAGTGTGTTGGGGAAGGCAGCAGAAATTGAGAGGCAGGATTGAGTTTGGCCCTAGGAGGAGGTTGGGTAAGAGGCCAGTGTGGGTTGGAGAGCCTGGGCAGATAGACAGAGGCCAGGGCACACCCCAAAGCCTGGAGACTGCACTTGATGTCCAGGGTTGTGAAACACCACTTCCCCTCTTACTCACAACTGAGAGCAAGGGGCATTGATGAGTTCAGTTTGTGTGCGGCTGCATCCAAGGTGGCTCGGCTAGGAACCTCTGTTTCCTTGACTCAGGAGGCTGGGAGTCCAGGCTCCACTGAGGCTCGGCTGGGAGGATCGGAGTCTGAGTTTATGCCTGTGTTCCCTGTAGGATCCATGTTGGCTGAGCCTCAGTGTTTTTGTAATGAGAGGATGGGTGACCGTCATGTCTTTATCACAGGACACACTTGCTAAATGGATTTGTTTGCTCTGAGGAGGAAAGAGAGAGGGGGGAGTGGTGCTGGAGACAGGGATGCAGACAGGGGTCATGGACTTGGCATAACTCAGTCTTGGAGGTGATATCCCATCACCTGTACCCACTTCAATTCCCATGAATCCAGAGGCTGAGCCCCCTTGAGGTGAGGGGTGAACCGGTTCTGGGCAGCAGGATGCTGTGGTACCTCGGAGTCTCTGTGAGACCCCAACACTAGACACACTTGGCCCTTTTGAAATCTTAGGAGAAGCCTTGGGAAGTTGTATGGCAGAGGGGAGCAGCCTCTGCATCTCAGTCCCCTCCAACTTGCCATGGTGTAGAGAGGGAACTGCAGCCACGATGGGACGGACATTGGCCATGTCCCTGTGTGGGACACAGGCCTGATGGAGTTAGGGTGCATTCTTTGTCTCTCCCTTTCTTGTGATTATCCCATCTCTACATTTGTGCTTTAGCCACCTGTGAGTCCCATCTCTGGTTTCAGAGAGAACAGAGGGTGTTATGGGCCAATAGACACAATAAACCCTAGAGATTAGATGCTACCCTACTTTCCAGAAAAGACTGGGCACACCATGAGTTGCACAATGATGGGACCAGGGTCCAAAAGCTGCTGAGAGGGAAGGACTGGTTGTGAATGCATTTTTGAAGGCTCCAAGCTGGAACTCTAGTGGCACCAAGCAGGGCAGATGCTGGTGGGGATGTTTGGGTAGTTGTTGGTGAACACCTGCGCACCTGAGATGGGTAGGCATGGAGGAGAAATCGGCAGCCCATAGGGCTGTTGAAAGTGGTCTTATGTGAAAAGAGGCTCAGGTATGGGCACAGGAAATGACATCATTGCCTTGACAATGGATCAAACAGAACATGGAACCCTGGTATCCAGGCACCCACTTCACTGACCAAGCCATCCGAGCTCACTTGGTTGGAGCCACTGGAGGGAGAAGGATGTTCTCCTGTGGTTGCAGACAATGCCGAGCCTCAGGCTCCCAGGAATCTCAGGGGGGCCAACTAGCCCTTTTGTGGATACACTGGGTGAGGCTTCATCTTAGATGCCAGAGCCTCTGGCGATTGTCGCAGAGGAGCTCAAGAGTAACAGTGAGTAGCACAGGGCAGGTGAGCCCAGCAGGCGCTCTAGTCTGATCCCTGATGAATGGCCCAGGACTCCTATTCTGACTCTGTGTGTGTGTGTGTGTGTGTGTGTGTGTGTGTGTGTGTGTGTGTTTGTACTGATGGGAACTGTCCCATTGTGCTTTGACTCTAGTGTATTGGCACAAGTCATTTTTCTGTTTGTCACCATTTCCATTTTGAACCCACCATTCTTGGTCCCAACCCAGGGTGAAAATGATCAGAACACGGAGGAGCCCTTCAGGGTTCAGAGCCTTGAACCTTACAGGCAGGACCAGCTTAGGAATGAGCTCCTGCCTGTCATTTGTGGGAGGAACCTACATTTCAGCAGCAACATGGGGTTAATCTCCTGGGATTTCATCCCCACCCAGCAGGTGCTGGATCTCTTGTTCCCAAAACAGCCACCTTCTTCAGTCTTTACTCCTGGTGCCACTCCACATCCTCCAAGGGGACAAGAACCTCAGGTTCTGGATGGATGTTGTAGAATGCCCACAGAGCCAACTGCCAGGCTGGGTGGGGTGCAGTTGCTGGGCTTTGCTGATGTTGTCATCCCCCACAGTTCTTGGAACCTTCTGTGGCAGTGGCATCCAGGACCCCAGCAGCTGTGAGTAGCAGCTCCTCACTGCTTCACTCCAGCGAGCAGGTGGAAGACAGCCGCGTTGTTCACGTCCTCCTAGAGGGACAGAGCCTGAGGGAGACAAAGCACATCCCGGTAAGCCCGACAGCAGGGCTGCCTCCTGGGTGTCCACACAGTGGAAGGCAGGAGACACAGCCAACCCCAGGGCTATGGTGGGAAATAAAGAAGAGAGAGGTCCGTCTTAAGGGCTTGACCTGAGGAGGGAGAGCATCAGCATGCCCACCTTCAGTGGTGAGTGGGCCTGTGTATTGTGGGTTTTGCAGGCCAGAAGTGCAGACGGAAGTGCTGTGGACAGATGAAGGCAGAGATATGTCCAGGGTGCAGGCTGCAGTGCCTAGAACTTGGTATTCTCAATGAGTGAAGTTGGAGCAGAGGAGGTGGCAGTGACTTGTCACATGTGTAGGAGGGGATGTGTTCCTGGTGGCAGGGAAGAGAACCTCCTTAGCATGACTAGGTGTAGGAATTTGGGGTCGGGATCACCTGGGGGGTCATGCCAAAGCTTCGGAATGTTAGGCTTTGCATGTATGTAAATACGGAGCTAAAGGGGTTCTTGGCAGAATTTCTATGGATGTGCAGTAGACACGCTAATGCTGCAGGTGTCCAGCTGCAGAGGAGACATGTTCAGTGACTGCCAGTGCTGAGTCAAGTACATCATTACAACCAGACCCGCACCGAGCTTCCAGAGGCCAGGGCCTCTCAAAGCTATCATGAAGCACTCAAGTGCACACTCTTGTATCTGAGTCTGTTTTGTGTCGTGGCAGTCAGGACCCAAGTTTTCAGTGCATCTGCCTCTTCCACCCACAAAGGCAGCCTGCATCCCAGATCACACTTGGTGCGCAGATCCCTGGCCCATTGCTCTCATCTCAGTGAGATGAGAGTGTGTCTGTGCATAGGCAGTTTGGTCCTTTGACATGAGTGGAATGTGGCTCCCCAGGGGGAGGGGAGATGGCAGGTACAGGCAGATATTTGTACCAGGATTGTTCTAGTAGCACATTGCAAGAACCCAGGTGGTATATGGAGGACACACTCAGGTAGCAGGATAACAAGATTGTGCCCTTGTATATGTAGCTGAGATTTCTCCTGAATGTTTGACCACAGTCTTCTGGGTAGCTCTTCTAAAAGCCATTCTCTGATGACATTTGTCCCACCCTGATCCAGGTGACCTTTCAGGAGACGGTGACAAGCCTCATCCGCAGGGCCTTGGACCAAAATTTGTTGCAGCATGAGGATGTGGACAACTTTGAGCTGCTGTATATGATGTCTGAGGATGAGAGTAAGTAGGACAATCAGACAGTGGGGAGACATGATCCACAGTGGGCTCAGGATAACTGACAGCCAAGAGAAAGTGGGCCTTGGCCCCAAAATACCAAAGTGTGATGGGCCTGGCGGAGACTCTCAGGGGTTGTGGGTGTTTTGTGGTATAATCCTTGAGTGCCACCTAACAATTCTCTCCACTTCGCTCTGCAGAAATCAAGGTCTCTGACCACTCACTCGTGTGTCTGTCCATGAATCTGGGAATACAATCTTTCATCGTGAGGAAACGCCCCCAGGTCAAGGGAAAGGAGGTAAACACCTACCTTATTCAAGCTGTGCATGTGCTGCCATTCCACTCCGACCTGAGGAAATAAGAAGCCTCAGCACCTGGACATATTTGCTGGAAGCCCATAGAGCCAACTGACAGTCTGGGGTGGCTTTCTGTTTCTGGGTTTGCTGATGTTCCATCCCCCACAGTTCTCAGAATCAACCTGCAAGTCCTCCAGGCCGCTTTCCCACAAGCAGGTGGGAGACACCTGCTTAATTCGTGTCCACTTAGAAACACAAAGTCCAGAGATGGCCAAGAGTGTTCTGGTAAGCCTGGGAGCAGGGGTGTCCCGTGGTGCTTACACCTGGGTGGGGAGCAGACACTGGTCCAATACCATGGACTACTCATGCCCTCTTGAATTTGGAGCTTCTGGATGATCAGGAGGATAGATGGGAATCAAGAAGGGAGAGGTCAGTGTGAAGGGCTGGAGCTGAGATGAGCGAGTGCAGCAGCTTGTCCACTGCCATGTCTGAGGGAGTCTGTGTGTCAGGTGGCAGCATGCAGTCCAGAAGGGCAGGGACAGGTATGGGTGACAGATGAGAATAGGACAGGAACTAGGTTGCAGGTTCCCTTGTATGGGATGCTGACGTCTATGGAGGAGGACAGCAGTGTGAGGTTCTCCATGTTCCTTGAACAAGGAGCTGAGAGAGTCTCTCTGCAGAGTCGATATGGATGTGGAGCAAGCACACTAAATGTCCAGGTAACCCAATGACCACCCTTGCCGGATGAGGTGCCCTCCTACATCCCAGCCAGCACTGAGCCTCTGGAGGCCAGGAGCTCTCATGGCTATCTTTCAGCTCTCCTGTGTGTGGTCATGTTCCTGGGTCTGCTTTTGGCCCTGGCAATCCAGACCAAAGCCTCTAGGTTTTGTGCCTAGGCCATTCCCAATGCCGCCTGCATCCTCGGGCAGACCTGGGATCTTGGAGGCTATTGTCCCATTCCTCCCAACTTGTGGGATGAGATTGCATCTGTATGCAGGTAGTGGGGTCCTTTCACTCCGAGAGGAGTGCAGCTCCACAAAGAGCAATGGCAGGCCCAGGAAGTCCTATGTACAAGGATTGGGCTAGTAGCCTGTGGGAAGAGCCCACACGATGAGCAGGAGGTCAGCCTCGGGTAGTAGGGTCATGGATGTTGCCCTTGTATTTAGAGTGGAGGTGCCTCCAGAATGCCCCTGCCCACTGTCCTTGAGTAGTCACTTCAAGGCCCATTTCCTGAAGGCCTGTCTCCCATGCTGCTCCAGGTGACCTGCCACGATAGGGCTCCTGTCGTCATCCGCAGCGCCCTCGACCTACACTTCCTTACTGAGGAGAATCCAGAGGATTATGAGCTGGGCCAAATCATCTCTCGCCGTCAGAGTAAGTGAGACAATCAGATAGCAGAGAGCAAGGGTCAGGATGTGGACTCAGGTCAACTCTTAGCAACAAAGAGTAGTCTCTGACCCCCAAGAACACTCCAACAGGTGTGTTGGGTTCGTGCACAAAGCCAACTGCACTTCTGCTGGTGGAAGGTCTTGAGGTCCAATGGTATACCCCGGTGGATATTGCGGCTCCCCACCAGGTGCCCTCCCCTGGACATGAACAGGCATCCAAAGCTGACATCTTTGAGGAGTGAGGAGGAAAGCCTCTCTCCAGGAGCAGTATGTTTTCATGGTCTGGGATAGGAGTGGTTTCAAAGGAACATGGGAATGCATGGGCTAAAGAGGGAACTGGCATTTTGTGGACTGAAGCAGTACTATTGAAAGCCTTCTGTGTGACCAAAAAACCACTGCCTGGGCAGAGCATTGCCAGGATTCTAGCAAGCAGTAACAGGATGAAATTGGGAAGAAAACACAGCCTGGGAGACAGCCTGAATCATCTGTTTTTGCATAAATTCCATGGTCTTACGCACCTGAGTCCACTAGGCAAGGAGTGATCACAATAGCCAGGTTGTGATCCCTAACTAAAGTCAGATGAGGGCTTCCTGAGCACGTAGCCACAGAGCTCATCTGATAATAATGCCAGCGCTTTTTCGTTGGTTGGTTGGTTGGTTTTTGTGAGCCAAACACCACAGCAGCCATTATCCCAGCCTGTGTACCCTGAAGACCACCATCCCTATGAGTTCTAGGATCACTTGTCTCCTATCTTAACCTACTGTTAGGTTAGTAGAGTCTATGGAAGAGGAAGTCTGTCTGGGGCCTTGGTAGCCTAAGAAATTCATAGCAGAGATCTCCACATCCAACCCAGAAGGGATGGAGAACAGGCTCTAGGTTAGAGGAGGGCGACAGGAAACACATGTTCAGAGGAAGGAGAAGCGGCTGTTGTATTCCCCCACTCGGGGTCATGGCACCACTGGGCCATACACCATGTTGGAGGGAAGCAGTCCCTTTGCTGGTCTTTGGAACCATTGTTCTCAGTAGGGCAGTATTTGGAATGTGGCCTCCATTCTCAGAAGCCTGGTTCACATGGAGGCGGGCTCCACCAACGCAGAAGCATGGCTCTAACGTGGTATCCGTGCTGGTCAGCCTGTCCTCACTGTGGCCATACTTGAGGAAAATAACTCAGAGGAGGAATCCTAGGCCTTTTTTCTCTGGGTTTCATAGCTTTCTCTTTGGTTGTGCACTGAGGCTGTCCATAAAGCTCTAGTGTGTGGCAGTGGAGAGCTCCTCAGCCCTTGCCACAAAGGCATAGACTGGGAGAGAGAGAACAAGGCTGGCAGAGAGGGAGAGAGAGAAAGATGGAGAGGGAGGACCTCTCCTTGGAGAATGAGGATTCAGTGGAGCCAACAGGAACAAGGTACTGTTGCCCAGGGCACAACCCTGTTTAGGTCTTACTCCAACCATGCTCAACCTTTCTTCCAGTCCCTCCCACCCCCCAGTAGTGTATTCATCTTGAATGAGAATTTCATGTTGACATCAGAGCACTCACCATCCAATGCTTCCCTCCAAACCCACCTATGAAGATGGCTCATGTGGGGACTGAATCTTCGGCACAGGAGCCTTTTGTGGGAGATTTCAGATGCAAACCCTAGTGGTGTGCTTTGGCAGATGCAAGAGGACCTGAGATATTCTGGAGTCCAAAGCCTTCGGTAGGAACAGACATTAGGTCTGTTGAAGTGCTCTGCCTACTTCTTCCTCAGGGAGGACTGTGGAGGCTGTCTTTGTTGGTATTGGTGCTGAATTGGAGAGCTCTCAGGTGTGTGGCTCTGGCCTTTTCTGGCACAGGCTCTCAGATGTTGGCGTGTCCTAGGGAGCACCTCCTGAGTGCCACCTTCTTTTTGTACACCCCTCTCTCCCCAGAGCTGAGGATTCCAGCAGAGGCCAACGTATTTGATGCCAAGAATCCTCACAAGAAATCCAACTTTGTGCTGAGGAAAAGGAGCCTCTCCCAAAAGAATGATGGGTGGATCGAGCCTCAACCTCCCTCTCGTCCTGCAAAGAAGGCTCCTGCCCTCCTGAGGATGCTTGCAAAACCATTCTGTTGCTGTGTGCCTGGGCGGGGCTGAGGCAGCCCAGGAATATTTACATTGATTACTATTTTCTTCAAAGTTTGAATCTATAGTTTGCCATTGTCCTTGACCTTGTTTAGTAACACAGTTGTTACTCTATCCTGTATTTGTTGTTTCCATTAATATATTATTATTATTTTAAAATATATATGTTTTTGTTACCTGATCTACTGTGATGATTTGAGTATACTAAATGTAGCAGTGATTCCTAAAGGACACATCCAAACCAACAGGAAGGAATGTTTCATTCTATCAGCAAGAACTTTGGTTTTTAGGAGTTTGGCAGATGACATTATCTGAGTCAGTTTTCCAATGGGGGCAATGAAGTATCAGCTGTGATGGTACAAACACAAACAAAGACACACAAACACACACAAGAGCACACACACTCACTGAGAGATAGATAGACAGATGGAGTTGGTCTCTGCTGAAATACTTTGGAGACATGGTTCTGATTTCTCCCCTTTTGGAGTATTTTCAATTGCACAAGGTGTCTTGCAAATGAACCCATGTCTGAGGAAGACATGCATGTGTACTTCACATGCCACTTTTCACATAGCAGGAAGGTCATGTAATATTTTTCATGCAGCTGTCTTTTGACTGTGAACCATCCCATGAGGTCAGCTGTGGAATTTTCAACTTGTAGCATCACAATGGGGATCCACTATTTGGATTTGGGGATATTTCCGAATTTCTTGATTCAGATTGGAATGATATATATATTAGTTTTTGATGAAAATTCTGCATTTGATGGTAATGAAAGTCGTGCATCTAGGAATCTGTAGAGTGCAGACAATGAATGGATGCCTACTGTTGTCTGGACTGGTCTGAAAAGTCCTGTAGCATCTGAGCATGTGTGAGGGCTGTACAGGTCTTGCCAAAAGCCCAGGTCAGATGATCCTGCACAAAGCTGAACTCCTAGTGGTCTCCACAACAGTGTAAGGGCCAAGGAGAAACACACTTCCACACAGAAGTTGGGAAGCTACCTTATGAAGGTGATCATAGATACGGGATTATTAATATATCCAGGTTGGCATCTATTATTTTTTTAGCTTTTGACTTTCGCAGCTGTGGGCATCTTGACAACCATCAACTCCCTGTAAGCACAGACAACTCTATAAGAACCTGAGGATAAATTTCCCTGTGCATGTCCCCTTGTGAAACTGCTTAAGCACCGCCTGGTTTACACACAGGTGGAATTTCTAGGTCAAAGTGTGCATGTTTACTTCTTTGACTAAGCACTGCCAGGTGGCTCTTCTGCATAGCTCTACCTGTGGCCAGGATTGTATTATCTAGCTTTCTAACTTTTGCATGTTGAGTAGATACATAGTGGGAGCACACTGTTTTTGTTGGTATTTTTCTTGGTATCTATTCTGATGCTTTTCACTGGGGGATTTTTTCCTGTGAAAATGGGCTTCCTCTACTTGACCTTATTTTCTTCTTTTTAAATTTTTTTCAATGTGACTTTTTAATTTTAGTTTTATTAAAGACATTGCCCCTTGCTTGCATAGTCTATATCTAAAGCACTAGTCCTTGCTCCAAGGCCCAGCTTGCTCTCAGCTGCCCCAGGAGGGGAACAGTCTTTGGCGGTAGACAAGAGACGCCCCTGCAGGGGGCACAAGTGCTTTGGCCCTCTGGTGTCTTGCCAGCAGTGCTTCCCATGCTCACAGAGGGTTTCAGACACTGAGTCAATGGTCCAGGTGGTCTTTTGTTCAGTCTGATCTCAAATTGAGCTCCTCTGAGAGGTCATATTGAAGTCCTTGTGTGTACCTGATCCATCATTTTAAACAATATTCCAAGTTCACTTTTTGTGTGTACGTGGGTTCTGGGGATTGAACCCAGGGCCTTGAGCCTGTGAGGCAAGTGACCTACCTGAGCTACACCCTCAGAGACCCCTGTAAAAGTATTTCCCCTTTGCCTCGGGGTCTAAGTTGCCAAGGCTGACCTCAAACGTTCCTCTTGCCTCAGCCTCCCTGGTGGCTGGCATGACAGGCATGCACCTGGGACTGTCACACTCGAGCCTGTGATGGGAACTCATGTGCATCTGTCCAGGGCTGAGCATGGTTAGGCAGAGCTGTGCTCCAGGCTCCCTGCAGGGCTGTGGAGGCTTCTGCTGCCCAGCAGCCCTGGTGCCATGGCCAGGGCTCCTCCCAGCCGAGGGCAGGCAGCTGCCCATTGCTGTAGGCTGACCTTACTTTCATCTTATGGCACTCGTCCGTTCTCTGGAGTATGTTGTATGGTTTGTCCATTAGGAGTCTAACAGGTCCTCTAGAACCTTCAAACAATTAGTAAAATTCCTGAACAGTAAGTGAGCGCGCGCAGAAATTGGGCTAATATTTTGGGAAGAACAATGTTGGATGATATATTCATGGCTTGAATATATCATCCAACATGAAGTTATATTTTATTACTTACAAAATAATAAAATAATGAAGCAATACCATGGGCTGAGCTAAAATAGATCCTTAGGATCTTAGGCATTCTGTAATAAATCTGTGTCACTTGAAGTATAGAGTTGATCGACTCTGAGTAATGAAACAGAAGTAAAGGTATCAAAGCCAATGATCATCTGTTTCCAATTTTCTGTGATTTGGTTCAAGTGGTAAAGTGGTGATATTTATTAATAATGGATCGAATAGGTTCATAATTGTTTTAGAGTACAATTAGATGCCTTCAAACTTTAGGCTACATGGGCACATTTGAGAACGGTTCCAGCCATTCTCTCATCCTTTGGGTCATTCCCCTCCTATGTCCTGTGAGACATTTTCTATGTGAGGCTTTAAGAAGAAGAAGAGAATATTCTGTAAAGAAAACCTTGTGATCTGTGCAGTATGAAGTTGAATGGATTCATTCAGAAATCAGAAATTCTATTGAAAGATATTTATTGGCATGAGCCAAATAAAACCTATTTTTAGGCATCCTGGTGAAGACAAGGTTTTATCTTTATGTCTCATTTTCTATGTTTTGTTGTTGTTGTTGTTGTTAGAATGAAATTCATATGTTGCCAGACCATTCTATCAGATGTGTAACTAGATGCCATTTAAATTACCCACTTTTACATGGTAGACAGTTTTTAATGAACACTGCCTGTCTGCACCTTTTTTAAAAACAGGACTGGGATCAGAAGCCCAAATACCAATGGTTAGCTGGAGCATATTTTTCATTTGGCCTATCTGTCAGTATTCCCTGAGGTCATCTGTGCAATCAGCTTCGTTACTCCTGCTCCCTCACTGGATTTCATAGAAACCATATGCTATGTATGAATCAGGGACACCAATCCCACAACATAGCATTCTTGGAATATCTAAAGTCCCACTTTTCACTTCGCCATGCCTGAGATCAGCAGTAATATTTATCAGCAAATGTGAGATTTTCAAAGATCCAATTCTATGTGCTCCTTTCTCATAGAGCCTTAGGCAGGGATATAGCATACATAAATATTAAGTAAAGTCCATAGTTTTTAAAATGTCATCCATTGAATAGTTGACACATGTCTGAGATACTTTTTATTTTGGAGGAGGTATTATTTAATAGGGAATTCCAACAGCTACCTAATAGTGAAATGAGAAGTCTTGCATCCATTTTATTTTGTTTCTGATGATTTTTATGAGTAAGGGTAAGATACTTCCTTGTTCTGATGCAGATGTTGCCCACTTTTGTGAATGGATGCGGGGTGTCACCTACTACTTGCATATCTGCATATTGGGCTTGACACTGCTATCGTACTTGGTAGTTGGCAAAAAGTCAATACTGAAGTTAAGCTCTTGTGTTCTAGCAGCAGAGCTGAAGATCCTTGATGTGCCACCTTCTGCAATCCATGCTGCTCTCTTCATGTTCCTTATTGACTTCCTGGTGATGAGCATCATGGTCTCCTGGTCTTGAGAATGGCCAAGCATTGCTCTGTGAATGTGGAAGATGGGCATGTGGAAGGCTCCAGGGAGGAGGGATCATTGAACATGTACTCGAATCCATGTGCCTGTTGAATGACCTGTTTTTTTTTTATTTTTGGGTTTTAAGGGAGACACTGCCCTAAAACACTTCTGTGCAGCTGGGGATGCAGGCTTCTGCTTCACCTTGCAGGAAGCATTAACGAATCCTTTCCAGAAGACATGAGAAGAGAGAAGTGAGCCTCTGGTATCATGCAGGTTCCTTGCATTGCCCATGGGCTAGAAGAGAGAAGAGTTGCTTCATGAGATTTGATCCCCTTTTTCCTGAAAAGTTCCACACAGAGGTGAGTCCCCAGCATGTTTAGAAATCATTTCAGACACCTTTCTGGACGGAATTGAATCAGAGCCCCTGATGATGTGGAAGAGCTAAAGATGGGTTTGCTATGAATTTTCTATTTCATTCATCAGGGCCTGAGTCAAGTCAGTCATTGTGCTGTCAACACATGAGCTGCTGGTCAAATGTGAGGAAGTGGTCTTGCTTTATGAAAACACCACCCTGATTCAGTGAGCCAGAGGCAGCCTGCAGTCCCTGTTTTCCTGTAAAGGCAGATTGCTGTGGATGGCCTCTGGCCTCGTCATGCAGCCCTGCTCAGAGTAGGGGATTGAGGGACCAGGCAGATCCCTAGTTCCTTTTGACCTTTATTGCCATTGGGCCACCCCAGGGTCCTTGGACTCTACCTGGTCTTCTGGCCTGGGTCAGGGGATGTGAGGTTTGGAATCCCCCTCTGTGGCAGGATCCCAGCCCCCCAGCCATTTGAGGTCAGCACATCCTTCCCTAATTGTGTTAGAGTTGGAGACTTCTCCCACCCATCCTCATCCATGCTCATCCCACATTTTGTAGCTTGGCACCTGAGGACCTTTATTCATTGACTTAGTTGTTAGTGATGATGGTTACTAAGACTAAGTGACTCTTTCAAGTCACATCACTTGCATGGTAGGGCTAGAGCATGGATCTTCCTAATTGATTTCATGGGACTCTCTCATGGAAACTGTGACTGCTTCCTAAACACACACTCTACATTTGGAGTGTCAAAATTCTTGCCACTGCCTCCTTGGCAAGTGTATCTTGTCTTCTACGTGGGAATTTCACAAATATTTTCCTTTGGTTTGTGGAGGTCATGCAGAAGGGATTTCATTTGAAATAGCCCAAACAAGAAATACCAGTTGTCTTTTTCGCACATGGATGTGTGTAGTGAACACCCCTTTCTGTGTGCTTGCATGAGTTACTCCTTTGAATTTGTTGAAGAATGGTTGGCTGGGGAGCAAGTTAACGAGCGATGGATATCAATGGTTGTCAAGTATTCTGACGTGAAGAATGTATTGAGGATGTGAAGGCTTTTCTAGCCAGTTCCTATGGCTCAGTCAGGGATCAGTCAGAGGATTCTGTCTGGTAGACTCTTTGGCACAGATGTCAAAGTGGCCTGGTCTTACCCTGTCCAGGACTGAATGCTGAGCTTGAGTGGGAGCTTCTTGTCATTTCAAGCATTTCCATGAGTCTGTCCTCTGTTCTCTTGTATCCAAGTGGTTTCTAATAGGAAAGCAGAACAAAAATTGAAAGTATGGTGATTGATTATTTTTACCAATGTTATTTCAATCCACTTTGTTTAATACGAAATTACCTTTATGCTAGTAAGATTTCATATGTGAGGAAATAATGAAAATATTGGGGTTAGGGGATGAGAATATGCAAATCAAACATTTTTGAGCACCAAGACCCGTTTTTTTGTTTTTGTTTTTGTTTTTTTTTTTTTAACTTAAATAATATTAAGTGCCAGAGGACCACCGCTGCCATTCAGCCTCAACAACCTCCAGGTCCAGCCTCCAGGTGGCCCATTTCACCAGGGTGTGTGGGACCACACTGTCCTGGGATGAGAGAACAGTACCCACGGATGTTGACATCTCACAGAGTAGATATTGCCAGTGACAGTAGGGAGCTATTGGCACATGAGGAAGGGAAGAGCTCTCAGGATGGGAAGAGGGGGCCGCTTCGAGACTCATTGGGTATGGCACGAGGCTGCTGGGTGTGGTGTTGGCCTGGGCCCACTGAGTGGGGCAGATCCGTGGTCTGTGTTTCTGTACCCTCCTCTGTAGCCTGTGTTGGCAGCAGATCAGGGAATTGCGATCAGAAGTGCTCCCAGTAACACAGGCACCAGCCCCCAGAGTGTGTGCCTATCCGTTTCCCCACCTGGCCTGACTTAGTGCCTGTCTTGCCTCAGGGCTGAGACCCTACAATCTCTGATGAGGGTGTCTGTGGTCCAGATCCAACCTGCATGGCCAACATGCTCAGACCTTCAGCTGGGTCCTAGGCTGCTGCAACCAAACTCTGTTAACTGGGTGGCCGACAACAGAGGAAGTGTCTTCCGTTGAGCTCCAGAGGCTCAACACAGTAGGTGTTGGGCTGTCCCAGTGCCATAACCCCTCCCAGGTTTCAAGGGGACTGTCTCCCCAACTCTCCCAGCCCTTGCCCACTCTCCTATTGCTGCCCACGATCTGTGGTTCCCATATGGGCATCCCGCCCTGGCTCCAACCTCACATATCCGGTATCCCCCAGTCTCCCTGGTATCTGGGTCCAGACTCTCCTCTTCCTACAAGAATATCAGATATTGGATTTGGTCCCAGTTGATGCTGTGTTCCATCATGTGAGCTCTTAGCTTCATCACTGTGCAAAGACTCTTTTCCCACACAAGTTCGCACGACTTTTGGCTGGCTAAGAATTTTCAGGCGACACTTTTCTAATGAGTACACTTTCCTTCCTTCCGATCTCCCACCAGTGAGCATTCCTCGCACCCTTGTCCTAGTTCCTTTATGGCAGTTTCCCTCCTTATGGCTGAGAGGACCTAGTGACCCCTGAATTCACACGTTCTCCTTAATCACCAACACACTGCAGAATTCTCCAGGGGGCCATATATGCTCCTGGAAGTTGGTGTTGGAAATAGTTCTCCATCCATTAATCACTCCCTCACTCACTAATGTCCTTGTGTCCTTGAGAAAGGCTCTCCCTTTCCTGGTTTTCCTGAATAGAAATCCTCTTGCCTCTTGGGTGAATAGGGTTATGGGTTGTGCAGAGGGTGTTGGTCCACTGAGCATCTTAGAGACTGTCCTTTATGGAGCCTAATGATCCTCACTGGGGAATGAGGCCAGGGTCCTAACTGTGGTTAGTTAGAGAGGGAAAGAAGGACAAGGGAAACTCAGATGTCCCTTCATGGCCCCTGGAGTTAGAGGACTTACCCCTTTGCACCTGGGATCAGGAGACCTCATTTCCTCGAGGACACGCACACTCAGACGTTAATCTTGAGTGTGGGTTCCTTTCTGGGGTCCAGGGCTGTTGTTAGCCACCAGGAATGACAGTGCTCTCCATGCTGAGTGGAGCCATTTTTGCCAGGAAAGAGAGCCCATGGTCACGCCTTGTGCAAAGCATCCCACACCAGGGGCTCCCGTGCCTACATTCCTGTCCTGAAAGGAAGCCACTCAGAGGCAAGGTGGGTCCAACCACCTCCCATGTGTTCACTCATCACTGTGTTCCAGCAGTCACCCCAGTGAACAGTCCTGATGGGATTGGATGTGGCTCAGAATGTCACCCTCATGAGCTCTACCCTGCCACAGCTGCAGTTCTGCAGTGGGAGAAACTCAAAACCTCAAAACACATGCACATGAAAGAAAAGAGCAAGAGCCAGAGCCCAAACAGGCCAGGTGTGGCAAAGACAGCTGGAGTGCCTAGGTTGGGACTCAGAATTATGTCAGTGGGGTGGCATTGCTGCTGGCACCAGCATGATAACCGAGAGCCAGCCCTGCTCATTTTGGGGAGCAGTGTGTTTGGGAAGGCAGCAGAAATTGAGAGGCAGGATTGAGTTTGGCCCTAGGAGGAGGTTGGGTAAGAGGCCAGTGTGGGTTGGAGAGCCTGGGCAGATAGACAGAGGCCAGGGCACACCCCAAAGCCTGGAGACTGCCCTTGATGTCCAGGGTTGTGAAACACCACTTCCCCTCTTACTCACAACTGAGAGCATTGATGAGTTCAGTTTGTGTGCGGCTGCATCCAAGGTGGCTCGGCTAGGAACCTCTGTTTCCTTGACTCAGGAGGCTGGGAGTCCAGGCTCCACTGAGGCTCGGCTGGGAGGATCGGAGTCTGAGTTTATGCCTGTGTTCCCTGTAGGATCCATGTTGGCTGAGCCTCAGTGTTTTTGTAATGAGAGGATGGGTGACCGTCATGTCTTTATCACAGGACACACTTGCTAAATGGATTTGTTTGCTCTGAGGAGGAAAGAGAGAGGGGGGAGTGGTGCTGGAGACAGGGATGCAGACAGGGGTCATGGACTTGGCATAACTCAGTCTTGGAGGTGATATCCCATCACCTGTACCCACTTCAATTCCCATGAATCCAGAGGCTGAGCCCCCTTGAGGTGAGGGGTGAACCGGTTCTGGGCAGCAGGATGCTGTGGTACCTCGGAGTCTCTGTGAGACCCCAACACTAGACACACTTGGCCCTTTTGAAATCTTAGGAGAAGCCTTGGGAAGTTGTATGGCAGAGGGGAGCAGCCTCTGCATCTCAGTCCCCTCCAACTTGCCATGGTGTAGAGAGGGAACTGCAGCCACGATGGGACGGACATTGGCCATGTCCCTGTGTGGGACACAGGCCTGATTGAGTTAGGGTGCATTCTTTGTCTCTCCCTTTCTTGTGATTATCCCATCTCTACATTTGTGCTTTAGCCACCTGTGAGTCCCATCTCTGGTTTCAGAGAGAACAGAGGGTGTTATGGGCCAATAGACACAATAAACCCTAGAGATTAGATGCTACCCTACTTTCCAGAAAAGACTGGGCACACCATGAGTTGCACAATGATGGGACCAGGGTCCAAAAGCTGCTGAGAGGGAAGGACTGGTTGTGAATGCATTTTTGAAGGCTCCAAGCTGGAACTCTAGTGGCACCAAGCAGGGCAGATGCTGGTGGGGATGTTTGGGTAGTTGTTGGTGAACACCTGCGCACCTGAGATGGGTAGGCATGGAGGAGAAATCGGCAGCCCATAGGGCTGTTGAAAGTGGTCTTATGTGAAAAGAGGCTCAGGTATGGGCACAGGAAATGACATCATTGCCTTGACAATGGATCAAACAGAACATGGAACCCTGGTATCCAGGCACCCACTTCACTGACCAAGCCATCCGAGCTCACTTGGTTGGAGCCACTGGAGGGAGAAGGATGTTCTCCTGTGGTTGCAGACAATGCCGAGCCTCAGGCTCCCAGGAATCTCAGGGGGGCCAACTAGCCCTTTTGTGGATACACTGGGTGAGGCTTCATCTTAGATGCCAGAGCCTCTGGCGATTGTCGCAGAGGAGCTCAAGAGTAACAGTGAGTAGCACAGGGCAGGTGAGCCCAGCAGGCGCTCTAGTCTGATCCCTGATGAATGGCCCAGGACTCCTATTCTGACTCTGTGTGTGTGTGTGTGTGTGTGTGTGTGTGTGTGTGTGTGTGTGTTTGTACTGATGGGAACTGTCCCATTGTGCTTTGACTCTAGTGTATTGGCACAAGTCATTTTTCTGTTTGTCACCATTTCCATTTTGAACCCACCATTCTTGGTCCCAACCCAGGGTGAAAATCATCAGAACACGGAGGAGCCCTTCAGGGTTCAGAGCCTTGAACCTTACAGGCAGGACCAGCTTAGGAATGAGCTCCTGCCTGTCATTTGTGGGAGGAACCTACATTTCAGCAGCAACATGGGGTTAATCTCCTGGGATTTCATCCCCACCCAGCAGGTGCTGGATCTCTTGTTCCCAAAACAGCCACCTTCTTCAGTCTTTACTCCTGGTGCCACTCCACATCCTCCAAGGGGACAAGAACCTCAGGTTCTGGATGGATGTTGTAGAATGCCCACAGAGCCAACTGCCAGGCTGGGTGGGGTGCAGTTGCTGGGCTTTGCTGATGTTGTCATCCCCCACAGTTCTTGGAACCTTCTGTGGCAGTGGCATCCAGGACCCCAGCAGCTGTGAGTAGCAGCTCCTCACTGCTTCACTCCAGCGAGCAGGTGGAAGACAGCCGCATTGTTCACGTCCTCCTAGAGGGACAGAGCCTGAGGGAGACAAAGCGCATCCCGGTAAGCCCGACAGCAGGGCTGCCTCCTGGGTGTCCACACAGTGGAAGGCAGGAGACACAGCCAACCCCAGGGCTATGGTGGGAAATAAAGAAGAGAGAGGTCCGTCTTAAGGGCTTGACCTGAGGAGGGAGAGCATCAGCATGCCCAGCTTCAGTGGTGAGTGGGCCTGTGTATTGTGGGTTTTGCAGGCCAGAAGTGTAGACGGAAGTGCTGTGGACAGATGAAGGCAGAGATATGTCCAGGGTGCAGGCTGCAGTGCCTAGAACTTGGTATTCTCAATGAGTGAAGTTGGAGCAGAGGAGGTGGCAGTGACTTGTCACATGTGTAGGAGGGGATGTGTTCCTGGTGGCAGGGAAGAGAACCTCCTTAGTATGACTAGGTGTAGGAATTTGGGGTCAGGATCACCTGGGGGGTCATGCCAAAGCTTCGGAATGTTAGGCTTTGCATGTATGTAAATACGGAGCTAAAGGGGTTCTTGGCAGAATTTCTATGGATGTGCAGTAGACACGCTAATGCTGCAGGTGTCCAGCTGCAGAGGAGACATGTTCAGTGACTGCCAGTGCTGAGTCAAGTACATCATTACAACCAGACCCGCACCGAGCTTCCAGAGGCCAGGGCCTCTCAAAGCTATCATGAAGCACTCAAGTGCACACTCTTGTATCTGAGTCTGTTTTGTGTCGTGGCAGTCAGGACCCAAATTTTCAGTGCATCTGCCTCTTGCACCCACAAAGGCAGCCTGCATCCCAGATCACACTTGGTGCGCAGATCCCTGGCCCATTGCTCTCATCTCAGTGAGATGAGAGTGTGTCTGTGCATAGGCAGTTTGGTCCTTTGACATGAGTGGAATGTGGCTCCCCAGGGGGAGGGGAGATGGCAGGTACAGGCAGATATTTGTACCAGGATTGTTCTAGTAGCACATTGCAAGAACCCAGGTGGTATATGGAGGACACACTCAGGTAGCAGGATAACAAGATTGTGCCCTTGTATATGTAGCTGAGATTTCTCCTGAATGTTTGACCACAGTCTTCTGGGTAGCTCTTCTAAAAGCCATTCTCTGATGACATTTGTCCCACCCTGATACAGGTGACCTTTCAGGAGACGGTGACAAGCCTCATCCGCAGGGCCTTGGACCAAAATTTGTTGCAGCATGAGGATGTGGACAACTTTGAGCTGCTGTATATGATGTCTGAGGATGAGAGTAAGTAGGACAATCAGACAGTGGGGAGACATGATCCACAGTGGGCTCAGGATAACGGACAGCCAAGAGAAAGTGGGCCTGGGCCCAAAAATACCAAAGTGTGATGGGCCTGGCGGAGACTCTCAGGGGTTGTGGGTGTTTTGTGGTATAATCCTTGAGTGCCACCTAACAATTCTCTCCACTTCGCTCTGCAGAAATCAAGGTCTCTGACCACTCACTCGTGTGTCTGTCCATGAATCTGGGAATACAATCTTTCATCGTGAGGAAACGCCCCCAGGTCAAGGGAAAGGAGGTAAACACCTACCTTATTCAAGCTGTGCATGTGCTGCCATTCCACTCCGACCTGAGGAAATAAGAAGCCTCAGCACCTGGACATATTTGCTGGAAGCCCATAGAGCCAACTGACAGTCTGGGGTGGCTTTCTGTTTCTGGGTTTGCTGATGTTCCATCCCCCACAGTTCTCAGAATCAACCTGCAAGTCCTCCAGGCCGCTTTCCCACAAGCAGGTGGGAGACACCTGCTTAATTCGTGTCCACTTAGAAACACAAAGTCCAGAGATGGCCAAGAGTGTTCTGGTAAGCCTGGGAGCAGGGGTGTCCCGTGGTGCTTACACCTGGGTGGGGAGCAGACACTGGTCCAATACCATGGACTACTCATGCCCTCTTGAATTTGGAGCTTCTGGATGATCAGGAGGATAGATGGGAATCAAGAAGGGAGAGGTCAGTGTGAAGGGCTGGAGCTGAGATGAGCGAGTGCAGCAGCTTGTCCACTGCCATGTCTGAGGGAGTCTGTGTGTCAGGTGGCAGCATGCAGTCCAGAAGGGCAGGGACAGGTATGGGTGACAGATGAGAATAGGACAGGAACTAGGTTGCAGGTTCCCTTGTATGGGATGCTGACGTCTATGGAGGAGGACAGCAGTGTGAGGTTCTCCATGTTCCTTGAACAAGGAGCTGAGAGAGTCTCTCTGCAGAGTCGATATGGATGTGGAGCAAGCACACTAAATGTCCAGGTAACCCAATGACCACCCTTGCCGGATGAGGTGCCCTCCTACATCCCAGCCAGCACTGAGCCTCTGGAGGCCAGGAGCTCTCGTGGCTATCTTTCAGCTCTCCTGTGTGTGGTCATGTTCCTGGGTCTGTTTTTGGCCCTGGCAATCCAGACCAAAGCCTCTAGGTTTTGTGCCTAGGCCATTCCCAATGCCGCCTGCATCCTCGGGCAGACCTGGGATCTTGGAGGCTATTGTCCCATTCCTCCCAACTTGTGGGATGAGATTGCATCTGTATGCAGGTAGTGGGGTCCTTTCACTCCGAGAGGAGTGCAGCTCCACAAAGAGCAATGGCAGGCCCAGGAAGTCCTATGTACAAGGATTGGGCTAGTAGCCTGTGGGAAGAGCCCACACGATGAGCAGGAGGTCAGCCTCGGGTAGTAGGGTCATGGATGTTGCCCTTGTATTTAGAGTGGAGGTGCCTCCAGAATGCCCCTGCCCACTGTCCTTGAGTAGTCACTTCAAGGCCCATTTCCTGAAGGCCTGTCTCCCATGCTGCTCCAGGTGACCTGCCACGATAGGGCTCCTGTCATCATCCGCAGCGCCCTCGACCTACACTTCCTTACTGAGGAGAATCCAGAGGATTATGAGCTGGGCCAAATCATCTCTCGCCGTCAGAGTAAGTGAGACAATCAGATAGCAGAGAGCAAGGGTCAGGATGTGGACTCAGGTCAACTCTTAGCAACAAAGAGTAGTCTCTGACCCCCAAGAACACTCCAACAGGTGTGTTGGGTTCGTGCACAAAGCCAACTGCACTTCTGCTGGTGGAAGGTCTTGAGGTCCAATGGTATACCCCGGTGGATATTGCGGCTCCCCACCAGGTGCCCTCCCCTGGACATGAACAGGCATCCAAAGCTGACATCTTTGAGGAGTGAGGAGGAAAGCCTCTCTCCAGGAGCAGTATGTTTTCATGGTCTGGGATAGGAGTGGTTTCAAAGGAACATGGGAATGCATGGGCTAAAGAGGGAACTGGCATTTTGTGGACTGAAGCAGTACTATTGAAAGCCTTCTGTGTGACCAAAAAACCACTGCCTGGGCAGAGCATTGCCAGGATTCTAGCAAGCAGTAACAGGATGAAATTGGGAAGAAAACACAGCCTGGGAGACAGCCTGAATCATCTGTTTTTGCATAAATTCCATGGTCTTACGCACCTGAGTCCACTAGGCAAGGAGTGATCACAATAGCCAGGTTGTGATCCCTAACTAAAGTCAGTTGAGGGCTTCCTGAGCACGTAGCCACAGAGCTCATCTGATAATAATGCCAGCGCTTTTTCGTTGGTTGGTTGGTTGGTTTTTGTGAGCCAAACACCACAGCAGCCATTATCCCAGCCTATGTACCCTGAAGACCACCATCCCTATGAGTTCTAGGATCACTTGTCTCCTATCTTAACCTACTGTTAGGTTAGTAGAGTCTATGGAAGAGGAAGTCTGTCTGGGGCCTTGGTAGCCTAAGAAATTCATAGCAGAGATCTCCACATCCAACCCAGAAGGGATGGAGAACAGGCTCTAGGTTAGAGGAGGGCGACAGGAAACACATGTTCAGAGGAAGGAGAAGCGGCTGTTGTATTCCCCCACTCGGGGTCATGGCACCACTGGGCCATACACCATGTTGGAGGGAAGCAGTCCCTTTGCTGGTCTTTGGAACCATTGTTCTCAGTAGGGCAGTATTTGGAATGTGGCCTCCATTCTCAGAAGCCTGGTTCACATGGAGGCGGGCTCCACCAACGCAGAAGCATGGCTCTAACGTGGTATCCGTGCTGGTCAGCCTGTCCTCACTGTGGCCATACTTGAGGAAAATAACTCAGAGGAGGAATCCTAGGCCTTTTTTTCTCTGGGTTTCATAGCTTTCTCTTTGGTTGTGCACTGAGGCTGTCCATAAAGCTCTAGTGTGTGGCAGTGGAGAGCTCCTCAGCCCTTGCCACAAAGGCATAGACTGGGAGAGAGAGAACAAGGCTGGCAGAGAGGGAGAGAGAGAAAGATGGAGAGGGAGGACCTCTCCTTGGAGAATGAGGATTCAGTGGAGCCAACAGGAACAAGGTACTGTTGCCCAGGGCACAACCCTGTTTAGGTCTTACTCCAACCATGCTCAACCTTTCTTCCAGTCCCTCCCACCCCCCAGTAGTGTATTCATCTTGAATGAGAATTTCATGTTGACATCAGAGCACTCACCATCCAATGCTTCCCACCAAACCCACCTATGAAGATGGCTCATGTGGGGACTGAATCTTCGGCACAGGAGCCTTTTGTGGGAGATTTCAGATGCAAACCCTAGTGGTGTGCTTTGGCAGATGCAAGAGGACCTGAGATATTCTGGAGTCCAAAGCCTTCGGTAGGAACAGACATTAGGTCTGTTGAAGTGCTCTGCCTACTTCTTCCTCAGGGAGGACTGTGGAGGCTGTCTTTGTTGGTATTGGTGCTGAATTGGAGAGCTCTCAGGTGTGTGGCTCTGGCCTTTTCTGGCACAGGCTCTGAGATGTTGGCGTGTCCTAGGGAGCACCTCCTGAGTGCCACCTTCTTTTTGTACACCCCTCTCTCCCCAGAGCTGAAGATTCCAGCAGAGGCCAACGTATTTGATGCCAAGAATCCTCACAAAAAATCCAACTTTGTGCTGAGGAAAAGGAGCCTCTCCCAAAAGAATGATGGGTGGATCGAGCCTCAACCTCCCTCTCGTCCTGCAAAGAAGGCTCCTGCCCTCCTGAGGATGCTTGCAAAACCATTCTGTTGCTGTGTGCCTGGGCGGGGCTGAGGCAGCCCAGGAATATTTACATTGATTACTATTTTCTTCAAAGTTTGAATCTATAGTTTGCCATTGTCCTTGACCTTGTTTAGTAACACAGTTGTTACTCTATCCTGTATTTGTTGTTTCCATTAATATATTATTATTATTTTAAAATATATATGTTTTTGTTACCTGATCTACTGTGATGATTTGAGTATACTAAATGTAGCAGTGATTCCTAAAGGACACATCCAAACCAACAGGAAGGAATGTTTCATTCTATCAGCAAGAACTTTGGTTTTTAGGAGTTTGGCAGATGGCATTATCTGAGTCAGTTTTCCAATGGGGGCAATGAAGTATCAGCTGTGATGGTACAAACACAAACAAAGACACACAAACACACACAAGAGCACACACACTCACTGAGAGATAGATAGACAGACGGAGTTGGTCTCTGCTGAAATACTTTGGAGACATGGTTCTGATTTCTCCCCTTTTGGAGTATTTTCAATTGCACAAAGTGTCTTGCAAATGAACCCATGTCTGAGGAAGACATGCATGTGTACTTCACATGCCACTTTTCACATAGCAGGAAGGTCATGTAATATTTTTCATGCAGCTGTCTTTTGACTGTGAACCATCCCATGAGGTCAGCTGTGGAATTTTCAACTTGTAGCATCACAATGGGGATCCACTCTTTGGATTTGGGGATATTTCCGATTTTCTTGATTCAGATTGGAATGATATATATATTAGTTTTTGATGAAAATTCTGCATTTGATGGTAATGAATGTCGTGCATCTAGGAATCTGTAGAGTGCAGACAATGAATGGATGCCTGCTGTTGTCTGGACTGGTCTGAAAAGTCCTGTAGCATCTGAGCATGTGTGAGGGCTGTACAGGTCTTGCCAAAAGTCCAGGTCAGATGATCCTGCACAAAGCTGAACTCCTAGTGGTCTCCACAACAGTGTAAGGGCCAAGGAGAAACACACTTCCACACAGAAGTTGGGAAGCTACCTTATGAAGGTGATCATAGATACGGGATTATTAATATATCCAGGTTGGCATCTATTATTTTTTTAGCTTTTGACTTTCGCAGCTGTGGGCATCTTGACAACCATCAACTCCCTGTAAGCACAGACAACTCTATAAGAACCTGAGGATAAATTTCCCTGTGCATGTCCCCTTGTGAAACTGCTTAAGCACCGCCTGGTTTACACACAGGTGGAATTTCTAGGTCAAAGTGTGCATGTTTACTTCTTTGACTAAGCACTGCCAGGTGGCTCTTCTGCATAGCTCTACC
Organism: Urocitellus parryii; assembly: GCF_045843805.1. NCBI lineage: Eukaryota > Metazoa > Chordata > Mammalia > Rodentia > Sciuridae > Urocitellus > Urocitellus parryii. Next base: position 69,213,350 of record NC_135548.1, read on the forward strand.
TGTGGCCAGGATTGTATTATCTAGCTTTCTAACTTTTGCATGTTGAGTAGATACATAGTGGGAACACACTGTTTTTGTTGGTATTTTTCTTGGTATCTATTCTGATGCTTTTCACTGGGGGATTTTTTCCTGTGAAAATGGGCTTCCTCTACTTGACCTTATTTTCTTCTTTTTAAAATTTTTTCAATGTGACTTTTTAATTTTAGTTTTATTAAAGACATTGCCCCTTGCTTGCATAGTCTATATCTAAAGCACTAGTCCTTGCTCCAAGGCCCAGCTTGCTCTCAGCTGCCCCAGGAGGGGAACAGTCTTTGGCGGTAGACAAGAGACGCCCCTGCAGGGGGCACAAGTGCTTTGGCCCTCTGGTGTCTTGCCAGCAGTGCTTCCCATGCTCACAGAGGGTTTCAGACACTGAGTCAATGGTCCAGGTGGTCTTTTGTTCAGTCTGATCTCAAATTGAGCTCCTCTGAGAGGTCATATTGAAGTCCTTGTGTGTACCTGATCCATCATTTTAAACAATATTCCAAGTTCACTTTTTGTGTGTACGTGGGTTCTGGGGATTGAACCCAGGGCCTTGAGCCTGTGAGGCAAGTGACCTACCTGAGCTACACCCTCAGAGACCCCTGTAAAAGTATTTCCCCTTTGCCTCGGGGTCTAAGTTGCCAAGGCTGACCTCAAACGTTCCTCTTGCCTCAGCCTCCCTGGTGGCTGGCATGACAGGCATGCACATGGGACTGTCACACTCGAGCCTGTGATGGGAACTCATGTGCATCTGTCCAGGGCTGAGCATGGTTAGGCAGAGCTGTGCTCCAGGCTCCCTGCAGGGCTGTGGAGGCTTCTGCTGCCCAGCAGCCCTGGTGCCATGGCCAGGGCTCCTCCCAGCCGAGGGCAGGCAGCTGCCCATTGCTGTAGGCTGATCTTATTTTCTTCTTATGGCACTCGTCCGTTCTCTGGAGTATGTTGTATGGTTTGTCCATTAGGAGTCTAACAGGTCCTCTAGAACCTTCAAACAATTAGTAAAATTCCTGAACAGTAAGTGAGCGCACGCAGAAATTGGGCTAATATTTTGGGAAGAACAATGTTGGATGATATATTCATGGCTTGAATATATCATCCAACATGAAGTTATATTTTATTACTTACAAAATAATAAAATAATGAAGCAATACCATGGGCTGAGCTAAAATAGATCCTTAGGATCTTAGGCATTCTGTAATAAATCTGTGTCACTTGAAGTATAGAGTTGATCGACTCTGAGTAATGAAACAGAAGTAAAGGTATCAAAGCCAATGATCATCTGTTTCCAATTTTCTGTGATTTGGTTCAAGTGGTAAAGTGGTGATATTTATTAATAATGGATCGAATAGGTTCATAATTGTTTTAGAGTACAATTAGATGCCTTCAAACTTTAGGCTACATGGGCACATTTGAGAACGATTCCAGCCATTCTCTCATCCTTTGGGTCATTCCCCTCCTATGTCCTGTGAGACATTTTCTATGTGAGGCTTTAAGAAGAAGAAGAGAATATTCTGTAAAGAAAACCTTGTGATCTGTGCAGTATGAAGTTGAATGGATTCATTCAGAAATCAGAAATTCTATTGAAAGATATTTATTGGCATGAGCCAAATAAAACCTATTTTTAGGCATCCTGGTGAAGACAAGGTTTTATCTTTATGTCTCATTTTCTATGTTTTGTTGTTGTTGTTGTTGTTAGAATGAAATTCATATGTTGCCAGACCATTGTATCAGATGTGTAACTAGATGCCATTTAAATTACCCACTTTTACATGGTAGACAGTTTTTAATGAACACTGCCTGTCTGCACCTTTTTTAAAAACAGGACTGGGATCAGAAGCCCAAATACCAATGGTTAGCTGGAGCATATTTTTCATTTGGCCTATCTGTCAGTATTCCCTGAGGTCATCTGTGCAATCAGCTTCGTTACTCCTGCTCCCTCACTGGATTTCATAGAAACCATATGCTATGTATGAATCAGGGACACCAATCCCACAACATAGCATTCTTGGAATATCCAAAGTCCCCCTTTTCACTTCGCCATGCCTGAGATCAGCAGTAATATTTATCAGCAAATGTGAGATTTTCAAAGATCCAATTCTATGTGCTCCTTTCTCATAGAGCCTTAGGCAGGGATATAGCATACATAAATATTAAGTAAAGTCCATAGTTTTTAAAATGTCATCCATTGAATAGTTGACACATGTCTGAGATACTTTTTATTTTGGAGGAGGTATTATTTAATAGGGAATTCCAACAGCTACCTAATAGTGAAATGAGAAGTCTTGCATCCATTTTATTTTGTTTCTGATGATTTTTATGAGTAAGGGTAAGATACTTCCTTGTTCTGATGCAGATGTTGCCCACTTTTGTGAATGGATGCGGGGTGTCACCTACTACTTGCATATCTGCATATTGGGCTTGACACTGCTATCGTACTTGGTAGTTGGCAAAAAGTCAATACTGAAGTTAAGCTCTTGTGTTCTAGCAGCAGAGCTGAAGATCCTTGATGTGCCACCTTCTGCAATCCATGCTGCTCTCTTCATGTTCCTTATTGACTTCCTGGTGATGAGCATCATGGTCTCCTGGTCTTGAGAATGGCCAAGCATTGCTCTGTGAATGTGGAAGATGGGCATGTGGAAGGCTCCAGGGAGGAGGGATCATTGAACATGTACTCGAATCCATGTGCCTGTTGAATGACCTGTTTTTTTTATTTTTGGGTTTTAAGGGAGACACTGCCCTAAAACACTTCTGTGCAGCTGGGGATGCAGGCTTCTGCTTCACCTTGCAGGAAGCATTAACGAATCCTTTCCAGAAGACATGAGAAGAGAGAAGTGAGCCTCTGGTATCATGCAATTTCCTTGCATTGCCCATGGGCTAGAAGAGAGAAGAGTTGCTTCATGAGATTTGATCCCCTTTTTCCTGAAAAGTTCCACACAGAGGTGAGTCCCCAGCATGTTTAGAAATCATTTCAGACACCTTTCTGGACGGAATTGAATCAGAGCCCCTGATGATGTGGAAGAGCTAAAGATGGGTTTGCTATGAATTTTCTATTTCATTCATCAGGGCCTGAGTCAAGTCAGTCATTGTGCTGTCAACACATGAGCTGCTGGTCAAATGTGAGGAAGTGGTCTTGCTTTATGAAAACACCACCCTGATTCAGTGAGCCAGAGGCAGCCTGCAGTCCCTGTTTTCCTGTAAAGGCAGATTGCTGTGGATGGCCTCTGGCCTCGTCATGCAGCCCTGCTCAGAGTAGGGGATTGAGGGACCAGGCAGATCCCTAGTTCCTTTTGACCTTTATTGCCATTGGGCCACCCCAGGGTCCTTGGACTCTACCTGGTCTTCTGGCCTGGGTCAGGGGATGTGAGGTTTGGAATCCCCCTCTGTGGCAGGATCCCAGCCCCCCAGCCACTTGAGGTCAGCACATCCTTCCCTAATTGTGTTAGAGTTGGAGACTTCTCCCACCCATCCTCATCCATGCTCATCCCACATTTTGTAGCTTGGCACCTGAGGACCTTTATTCATTGACTTAGTTGTTAGTGATGATGGTTACTAAGACTAAGTGACTCTTTCAAGTCACATCACTTGCATGGTAGGGCTAGAGCATGGATCTTCCTAATTGATTTCATGGGACTCTCTCATGGAAACTGTGACTGCTTCCTAAACACACACTCTACATTTGGAGTGTCAAAATTCTTGCCACTGCCTCCTTGGCAAGTGTATCTGTCTTCTACGTGGGAATTTCACAAATATTTTCCTTTGGTTTGTGGAGGTCATGCAGAAGGGATTTCATTTGAAATAGCCCAAACAAGAAATACCAGTTGTCTTTTTCGCACATGGATGTGTGTAGTGAACACCCCTTTCTGTGTGCTTGCATGAGTTACTCCTTTGAATTTGTTGAAGAATGGTTGGCTGGGGAGCAAGTTAACGAGAGATGGATATCAATGGTTGTCAAGTATTCTGACGTGAAGAATGTATTGAGGATGTGAAGGCTTTTCTAGCCAGTTCCTATGGCTCAGTCAGGGATCAGTCAGAGGATTCTGTCTGGTAGACTCTTTGGCACAGATGTCAAAGTGGCCTGGTCTTACCCTGTCCAGGACTGAATGCTGAGCTTGAGTGGGAGCTTCTTGTCATTTCAAGCATTTCCATGAGTCTGTCCTCTGTTCTCTTGTATCCAAGTGGTTTCTAATAGGAAAGCAGAACAAAAATTGAAAGTATGGTGATTGATTATTTTTACCAATGTTATTTCAATCCACTTTGTTTAATACGAAATTACCTTTATGCTAGTAAGATTTCATATGTGAGGAAATAATGAAAATATTGGGGTTAGGGGATGAGAATATGCAAATCAAACATTTTTGAGCACCAAGACCCGTTTTTTTGTTTTTGTTTTTGTTTTTTTTTTTTTAACTTAAATAATATTAAGTGCCAGAGGACCACCGCTGCCATTCAGCCTCAACAACCTCCAGGTCCAGCCTCCAGGTGGCCCATTTCACCAGGGTGTGTGGGACCACACTGTCCTGGGATGAGAGAACAGTACCCACGGATGTTGACATCTCACAGAGTAGATATTGCCAGTGACAGTAGGGAGCTATTGGCACATGAGGAAGGGAAGAGCTCTCAGGATGGGAAGAGGGGGCCGCTTCGAGACTCATTGGGTATGGCACGAGGCTGCTGGGTGTGGTGTTGGCCTGGGCCCACTAAGTGGGGCAGATCCGTGGTCTGTGTTTCTGTATGCTCCTCTGTAGCCTGTGTTGGCAGCAGATCAGGGAATTGCGATCAGAAGTGCTCCCAGTAACACAGGCACCAGCCCCCAGAGTGTGTGCCTATCCGTTTCCCCACCTGGCCTGACTTAGTGCCTGTCTTGCCTCAGGGCTGAGACCCTACAATCTCTGATGAGGGTGTCTGTGGTCCAGATCCAACCTGCATGGCCAACATGCTCAGACCTTCAGCTGGGTCCTAGGCTGCTGCAACCAAACTCTGTTAACTGGGTGGCCGACAACAGAGGAAGTGTCTTCTGTTGAGCTCCAGAGGCTCAACACAGTAGGTGTTGGGCTGTCCCAGTGCCATAACCCCTCCCAGGTTTCAAGGGGACTGTCTCCCCAACTCTCCCAGCCCTTGCCCACTCTCCTATTGCTGCCCACGATCTGTGGTTCCCATATGGGCATCCCGCCCTGGCTCCAACCTCACATATCCGGTATCCCCCAGTCTCCCTGGTATCTGGGTCCAGACTCTCCTCTTCCTACAAGAATATCAGATATTGGATTTGGTCCCAGTTGATGCTGTGTTCCATCATGTGAGCTCTTAGCTTCATCACTGTGCAAAGACTCTTTTCCCACACAAGTTCGCACGACTTTTGGCTGGCTAAGAATTTTCAGGCGACACTTTTCTAATGAGTACACTTTCCTTCCTTCCGATCTCCCACCAGTGAGCATTCCTCGCACCCTTGTCCTAGTTCCTTTATGGCAGTTTCCCTCCTTATGGCTGAGAGGACCTAGTGACCCCTGAATTCACACGTTCTCCTTAATCACCAACACACTGCAGAATTCTCCAGGGGGCCATATATGCTCCTGGAAGTTGGTGTTGGAAATAGTTCTCCATCCATTAATCACTCCCTCACTCACTAATGTCCTTGTGTCCTTGAGAAAGGCTCTCCCTTTCCTGGTTTTCCTGAATAGAAATCCTCTTGCCTCTTGGGTGAATAGGGTTATGGGTTGTGCAGAGGGTGTTGGTCCACTGAGCATCTTAGAGACTGTCCTTTATGGAGCCTAATGATCCTCACTGGGGAATGAGGCCAGGGTCCTAACTGTGGTTAGTTAGAGAGGGAAAGAAGGACAAGGGAAACTCAGATGTCCCTTCATGGCCCCTGGAGTTAGAGGACTTACCCCTTTGCACCTGGGATCAGGAGACCTCATTTCCTCGAGGACACGCACACTCAGACGTTAATCTTGAGTGTGGGTTCCTTTCTGGGGTCCAGGGCTGTTGTTAGCCACCAGGAATGACAGTGCTCTCCATGCTGAGTGGAGCCATTTTTGCCAGGAAAGAGAGCCCATGGTCACGCCTTGTGCAAAGCATCCCACGCCAGGGGCTCCCATGCCTACATTCCTGTCCTGAAAGGAAGCCACTCAGAGGCAAGGTGGGTCCAACCACCTCCCATGTGTTCACTCATCACTGTGTTCCAGCAGTCACCCCAGTGAACAGTCCTGATGGGATTGGATGTGGCTCAGAATGTCACCCTCATGAGCTCTACCCTGCCACAGCTGCAGTTCTGCAGTGGGAGAAACTCAAAACCTCAAAACACATGCACATGAAAGAAAAGAGCAAGAGCCAGAGCCCAAACAGGCCAGGTGTGGCAAAGACAGCTGGAGTGCCTAGGTTGGGACTCAGAATTATGTCAGTGGGGTGGCATTGCTGCTGGCACCAGCATGATAACCGAGAGCCAGCCCTGCTCATTTTGGGGAGCAGTGTGTTGGGGAAGGCAGCAGAAATTGAGAGGCAGGATTGAGTTTGGCCCTAGGAGGAGGTTGGGTAAGAGGCCAGTGTGGTTAGGAGAGCCTGGGCAGATAGACAGAGGCCAGGGCACACCCCAAAGCCTGGAGACTGCACTTGATGTCCAGGGTTGTGAAACACCACTTCCCCTCTTACTCACAACTGAGAGCAAGGGGCATTGATGAGTTCAGTTTGTGTGCGGCTGCATCCAAGGTGGCTCGGCTAGGAACCTCTGTTTCCTTGACTCAGGAGGCTGGGAGTCCAGGCTCCACTGAGGCTCGGCTGGGAGGATCGGAGTCTGAGTTTATGCCTGTGTTCCCTGTAGGATCCATGTTGGCTGAGCCTCAGTGTTTTTGTAATGAGAGGATGGGTGACCGTCATGTCTTTATCACAGGACACACTTGCTAAATGGATTTGTTTGCTCTGAGGAGGAAAGAGAGAGGGGGGAGTGGTGCTGGAGACAGGGATGCAGACAGGGGTCATGGACTTGGCATAACTCAGTCTTGGAGGTGATATCCCATCACCTGTACCCACTTCAATTCCCATGAATCCAGAGGCTGAGCCCCCTTGAGGTGAGGGGTGAACCGGTTCTGGGCAGCAGGATGCTGTGGTACCTCGGAGTCTCTGTGAGACCCCAACACTAGACACACTTGGCCCTTTTGAAATCTTAGGAGAAGCCTTGGGAAGTTGTATGGCAGAGGGGAGCAGCCTCTGCATCTCAGTCCCCTCCAACTTGCCATGGTGTAGAGAGGGAACTGCAGCCACGATGGGACGGACATTGGCCATGTCCCTGTGTGGGACACAGGCCTGATGGAGTTAGGGTGCATTCTTTGTCTCTCCCTTTCTTGTGATTATCCCATCTCTACATTTGTGCTTTAGCCACCTGTGAGTCCCATCTCTGGTTTCAGAGAGAACAGAGGGTGTTATGGGCCAATAGACACAATAAACCCTAGAGATTAGATGCTACCCTACTTTCCAGAAAAGACTGGGCACACCATGAGTTGCACAATGATGGGACCAGGGTCCAAAAGCTGCTGAGAGGGAAGGACTGGTTGTGAATGCATTTTTGAAGGCTCCAAGCTGGAACTCTAGTGGCACCAAGCAGGGCAGATGCTGGTGGGGATGTTTGGGTAGTTGTTGGTGAACACCTGCGCACCTGAGATGGGTAGGCATGGAGGAGAAATCGGCAGCCCATAGGGCTGTTGAAAGTGGTCTTATGTGAAAAGAGGCTCAGGTATGGGCACAGGAAATGACATCATTGCCTTGACAATGGATCAAACAGAACATGGAACCCTGGTATCCAGGCACCCACTTCACTGACCAAGCCATCCGAGCTCACTTGGTTGGAGCCACTGGAGGGAGAAGGATGTTCTCCTGTGGTTGCAGACAATGCCGAGCCTCAGGCTCCCAGGAATCTCAGGGGGGCCAACTAGCCCTTTTGTGGATACACTGGGTGAGGCTTCATCTTAGACGCCAGAGCCTCTGGCGATTGTCGCAGAGGAGCTCAAGAGTAACAGTGAGTAGCACAGGGCAGGTGAGCCCAGCAGGCCCTCTAGTCTGATCCCTGATGAATGGCCCAGGACTCCTATTCTGACTCTGTGTGTGTGTGTGTGTGTGTGTGTGTGTGTGTGTGTGTGTGTTTGTACTGATGGGAACTGTCCCATTGTGCTTTGACTCTAGTGTATTGGCACAAGTCATTTTTCTGTTTGTCACCATTTCCATTTTGAACCCACCATTCTTGGTCCCAACCCAGGGTGAAAATGATCAGAACACGGAGGTGCCCTTCAGGGTTCAGAGCCTTGAACCTTACAGGCAGGACCAGCTTAGGAATGAGCTCCTGCCTGTCATTTGTGGGAGGAACCTACATTTCAGCAGCAACATGGGGTTAATCTCCTGGGATTTCATCCCCACCCAGCAGGTGCTGGATCTCTTGTTCCCAAAACAGCCACCTTCTTCAGTCTTTACTCCTGGTGCCACTCCACATCCTCCAAGGGGACAAGAACCTCAGGTTCTGGATGGATGTTGTAGAATGCCCACAGAGCCAACTGCCAGGCTGGGTGGGGTGCAGTTGCTGGGCTTTGCTGATGTTGTCATCCCCCACAGTTCTTGGAACCTTCTGTGGCAGTGGCATCCAGGACCCCAGCAGCTGTGAGTAGCAGCTCCTCACTGCTTCACTCCAGCGAGCAGGTGGAAGACAGCCGCGTTGTTCACGTCCTCCTAGAGGGACAGAGCCTGAGGGAGACAAAGCACATCCCGGTAAGCCCGACAGCAGGGCTGCCTCCTGGGTGTCCACACAGTGGAAGGCAGGAGACACAGCCAACCCCAGGGCTATGGTGGGAAATAAAGAAGAGAGAAGTCCGTCTTAAGGGCTTGACCTGAGGAGGGAGAGCATCAGCATGCCCACCTTCAGTGGTGAGTGGGCCTGTGTATTGTGGGTTTTGCAGGCCAGAAGTGCAGACGGAAGTGCTGTGGACAGATGAAGGCAGAGATATGTCCAGGGTGCAGGCTGCAGTGCCTAGAACTTGGTATTCTCAATGAGTGAAGTTGGAGCAGAGGAGGTGGCAGTGACTTGTCACATGTGTAGGAGGGGATGTGTTCCTGGTGGCAGGGAAGAGAACCTCCTTAGCATGACTAGGTGTAGGAATTTGGGGTCGGGATCACCTGGGGGGTCATGCCAAAGCTTCAGAATGTTAGGCTTTGCATGTATGTAAATACGGAGCTAAAGGGGTTCTTGGCAGAATTTCTATGGATGTGCAGTAGACACGCTAATGCTGCAGGTGTCCAGCTGCAGAGGAGACATGTTCAGTGACTGCCAGTGCTGAGTCAAGTACATCATTACAACCAGACCCGCACCGAGCTTCCAGAGGCCAGGGCCTCTCAAAGCTATCATGAAGCACTCAAGTGCACACTCTTGTATCTGAGTCTGTTTTGTGTCGTGGCAGTCAGGACCCAAGTTTTCAGTGCATCTGCCTCTTCCACCCACAAAGGCAGCCTGCATCCCAGATCACACTTGGTGCGCAGATCCCTGGCCCATTGCTCTCATCTCAGTGAGATGAGAGTGTGTCTGTGCATAGGCAGTTTGGTCCTTTGACATGAGTGGAATGTGGCTCCCCAGGGGGAGGGGAGATGGCAGGTACAGGCAGATATTTGTACCAGGATTGTTCTAGTAGCACATTGCAAGAACCCAGGTGGTATATGGAGGACACACTCAGGTAGCAGGATAACAAGATTGTGCCCTTGTATATGTAGCTGAGATTTCTCCTGAATGTTTGACCACAGTCTTCTGGGTAGCTCTTCTAAAAGCCATTCTCTGATGACATTTGTCCCACCCTGATCCAGGTGACCTTTCAGGAGACGGTGACAAGCCTCATCCGCAGGGCCTTGGACCAAAATTTGTTGCAGCATGAGGATGTGGACAACTTTGAGCTGCTGTATATGATGTCTGAGGATGAGAGTAAGTAGGACAATCAGACAGTGGGGAGACATGATCCACAGTGGGCTCAGGATAACTGACAGCCAAGAGAAAGTGGGCCTTGGCCCCAAAATACCAAAGTGTGATGGGCCTGGCGGAGACTCTCAGGGGTTGTGGGTGTTTTGTGGTATAATCCTTGAGTGCCACCTAACAATTCTCTCCACTTCGCTCTGCAGAAATCAAGGTCTCTGACCACTCACTCGTGTGTCTGTCCATGAATCTGGGAATACAATCTTTCATCGTGAGGAAACGCCCCCAGGTCAAGGGAAAGGAGGTAAACACCTACCTTATTCAAGCTGTGCATGTGCTGCCATTCCACTCCGACCTGAGGAAATAAGAAGCCTCAGCACCTGGACATATTTGCTGGAAGCCCATAGAGCCAACTGACAGTCTGGGGTGGCTTTCTGTTTCTGGGTTTGCTGATGTTCCATCCCCCACAGTTCTCAGAATCAACCTGCAAGTCCTCCAGGCCGCTTTCCCACAAGCAGGTGGGAGACACCTGCTTAATTCGTGTCCACTTAGAAACACAAAGTCCAGAGATGGCCAAGAGTGTTCTGGTAAGCCTGGGAGCAGGGGTGTCCCGTGGTGCTTACACCTGGGTGGGGAGCAGACACTGGTCCAATACCATGGACTACTCATGCCCTCTTGAATTTGGAGCTTCTGGATGATCAGGAGGATAGATGGGAATCAAGAAGGGAGAGGTCAGTGTGAAGGGCTGGAGCTGAGATGAGCGAGTGCAGCAGCTTGTCCACTGCCATGTCTGAGGGAGTCTGTGTGTCAGGTGGCAGCATGCAGTCCAGAAGGGCAGGGACAGGTATGGGTGACAGATGAGAATAGGACAGGAACTAGGTTGCAGGTTCCCTTGTATGGGATGCTGACGTCTATGGAGGAGGACAGCAGTGTGAGGTTCTCCATGTTCCTTGAACAAGGAGCTGAGAGAGTCTCTCTGCAGAGTCGATATGGATGTGGAGCAAGCACACTAAATGTCCAGGTAACCCAATGACCACCCTTGCCGGATGAGGTGCCCTCCTACATCCCAGCCAGCACTGAGCCTCTGGAGGCCAGGAGCTCTCGTGGCTATCTTTCAGCTCTCCTGTGTGTGGTCATGTTCCTGGGTCTGTTTTTGGCCCTGGCAATCCAGACCAAAGCCTCTAGGTTTTGTGCCTAGGCCATTCCCAATGCCGCCTGCATCCTCGGGCAGACCTGGGATCTTGGAGGCTATTGTCCCATTCCTCCCAACTTGTGGGATGAGATTGCATCTGTATGCAGGTAGTGGGGTCCTTTCACTCCGAGAGGAGTGCAGCTCCACAAAGAGCAATGGCAGGCCCAGGAAGTCCTATGTACAAGGATTGGGCTAGTAGCCTGTGGGAAGAGCCCACACGATGAGCAGGAGGTCAGCCTCGGGTAGTAGGGTCATGGATGTTGCCCTTGTATTTAGAGTGGAGGTGCCTCCAGAATGCCCCTGCCCACTGTCCTTGAGTAGTCACTTCAAGGCCCATTTCCTGAAGGCCTGTCTCCCATGCTGCTCCAGGTGACCTGCCACGATAGGGCTCCTGTCGTCATCCGCAGCGCCCTCGACCTACACTTCCTTACTGAGGAGAATCCAGAGGATTATGAACTGGGCCAAATCATCTCTCGCCGTCAGAGTAAGTGAGACAATCAGATAGCAGAGAGCAAGGGTCAGGATGTGGACTCAGGTCAACTCTTAGCAACAAAGAGTAGTCTCTGACCCCCAAGAACACTCCAACAGGTGTGTTGGGTTCGTGCACAAAGCCAACTGCACTTCTGCTGGTGGAAGGTCTTGAGGTCCAATGGTATACCCCGGTGGATATTGCGGCTCCCCACCAGGTGCCCTCCCCTGGACATGAACAGGCATCCAAAGCTGACATCTTTGAGGAGTGAGGAGGAAAGCCTCTCTCCAGGAGCATTATGTTTTCATGGTCTGGGATAGGAGTGGTTTCAAAGGAACATGGGAATGCATGGGCTAAAGAGGGAACTGGCATTTTGTGGACTGAAGCAGTACTATTGAAAGCCTTCTGTGTGACCAAAAAACCACTGCCTGGGCAGAGCATTGCCAGGATTCTAGCAAGCAGTAACAGGATGAAATTGGGAAGAAAACACAGCCTGGGAGACAGCCTGAATCATCTGTTTTTGCATAAATTCCATGGTCTTACGCACCTGAGTCCACTAGGCAAGGAGTGATCACAATAGCCAGGTTGTGATCCCTAACTAAAGTCAGATGAGGGCTTCCTGAGCACGTAGCCACAGAGCTCATCTGATAATAATGCCAGCGCTTTTTCGTTGGTTGGTTGGTTGGTTTCTGTGAGCCAAACACCACAGCAGCCATTATCCCAGCCTATGTACCCTGAAGACCACCATCCCTATGAGTTCTAGGATCACTTGTCTCCTATCTTAACCTACTGTTAGGTTAGTAGAGTCTATGGAAGAGGAAGTCTGTCTGGGGCCTTGGTAGCCTAAGAAATTCATAGCAGAGATCTCCACATCCAACCCAGAAGGGATGGAGAACAGGCTCTAGGTTAGAGGAGGGCGACAGGAAACACATGTTCAGAGGAAGGAGAAGCGGCTGTTGTATTCCCCCACTCGGGGTCATGGCACCACTGGGCCATACACCATGTTGGAGGGAAGCAGTCCCTTTGCTGGTCTTTGGAACCATTGTTCTCAGTAGGGCAGTATTTGGAATGTGGCCTCCATTCTCAGAAGCCTGGTTCACATGGAGGCGGGCTCCACCAACGCAGAAGCATGGCTCTAACGTGGTATCCGCGCTGGTCAGCCTGTCCTCACTGTGGCCATACTTGAGGAAAATAACTCAGAGGAGGAATCCTAGGCCTTTTTTCTCTGGGTTTCATAGCTTTCTCTTTGGTTGTGCACTGAGGCTGTCCATAAAGCTCTAGTGTGTGGCAGTGGAGAGCTCCTCAGCCCTTGCCACAAAGGCATAGACTGGGAGAGAGAGAACGAGGCTGGCAGAGAGGGAGAGAGAGAAAGATGGAGAGGGAGGACCTCTCCTTGGAGAATGAGGATTCAGTGGAGCCAACAGGAACAAGGTACTGTTGCCCAGGGCACAACCCTGTTTAGGTCTTACTCCAACCATGCTCAACCTTTCTTCCAGTCCCTCCCACCCCCCAGTAGTGTATTCATCTTGAATGAGAATTTCATGTTGACATCAGAGCACTCACCATCCAATGCTTCCCTCCAAACCCACCTATGAAGATGGCTCATGTGGGGACTGAATCTTCGGCACAGGAGCCTTTTGTGGGAGATTTCAGATGCAAACCCTAGTGGTGTGCTTTGGCAGATGCAAGAGGACCTGAGATATTCTGGAGTCCAAAGCCTTCGGTAGGAACAGACATTAGGTCTGTTGAAGTGCTCTGCCTAGTTCTTCCTCAGGGAGGACTGTGGAGGCTGTCTTTGTTGGTATTGGTGCTGAATTGGAGAGCTCTCAGGTGTGTGGCTCTGGCCTTTTCTGGCACAGGCTCTCAGATGTTGGCATGTCCTAGGGAGCACCTCCTGAGTGCCACCTTCTTTTTGTACACCCCTCTCTCCCCAGAGCTGAGGATTCCAGCAGAGGCCAACGTATTTGATGCCAAGAATCCTCACAAAAAATCCAACTTTGTGCTGAGGAAATGGAGCCTCTCCCAAAAGAATGATGGGTGGATCGAGCCTCAACCTCCCTCTCGTCCTGCAAAGAAGGCTCCTGCCCTCCTGAGGATGCTTGCAAAACCATTCTGTTGCTGTGTGCCTGGGCGGGGCTGAGGCAGCCCAGGAATATTTACATTGATTACTATTTTCTTCAAAGTTTGAATCTATAGTTTGCCATTGTCCTTGACCTTGTTTAGTAACACAGTTGTTACTCTATCCTGTATTTGTTGTTTCCATTAATATATTATTATTATTTTAAAATATATATGTTTTTGTTACCTGATCTACTGTGATGATTTGAGTATACTAAATGTAGCAGTGATTCCTAAAGGACACATCCAAACCAACAGGAAGGAATGTTTCATTCTATCAGCAAGAACTTTGGTTTTTAGGAGTTTGGCAGATGGCATTATCTGAGTCAGTTTTCCAATGGGGGCAATGAAGTATCAGCTATGATGGTACAAACACATACAAAGACACACAAACACACACAAGAGCACACACACTCACTGAGAGATAGATAGACAGATGGAGTTGGTCTCTGCTGAAATACTTTGGAGACATGGTTCTGATTTCTCCCCTTTTGGAGTATTTTCAATTGCACAAGGTGTCTTGCAAATGAACCCATGTCTGAGGAAGACATGCATGTGTACTTCACATGCCACTTTTCACATAGCAGGAAGGTCATGTAATATTTTTCATGCAGCTGTCTTTTGACTGTGAACCATCCCATGAGGTCAGCTGTGGAATTTTCAACTTGTAGCATCACAATGGGGATCCACTCTTTGGATTTGGGGATATTTCCGATTTTCTTGATTCAGATTGGAATGATATATATATTAGTTTTTGATGAAAATTCTGCATTTGATGGTAATGAATGTCGTGCATCTAGGAATCTGTAGAGTGCAGACAATGAATGGATGCCTACTGTTGTCTGGACTGGTCTGAAAAGTCCTGTAGCATCTGAGCATGTGTGAGGGCTGTACAGGTCTTGCCAAAAGCCCAGGTCAGATGATCCTGCACAAAGCTGAACTCCTAGTGGTCTCCACAACAGTGTAAGGGCCAAGGAGAAACACACTTCCACACAGAAGTTGGGAAGCTACCTTATGAAGGTGATCATAGATACGGGATTATTAATATATCCAGGTTGGCATCTATTATTTTTTTAGCTTTTGACTTTCGCAGCTGTGGGCATCTTGACAACCATCAACTCCCTGTAAGCACAGACAACTCTATAAGAACCTGAGGATAAATTTCCCTGTGCATGTCCCCTTGTGAAACTGCTTAAGCACCGCCTGGTTTACACACAGGTGGAATTTCTAGGTCAAAGTGTGCATGTTTACTTCTTTGACTAAGCACTGCCAGGTGGCTCTTCTGCATAGCTCTACCTGTGGCCAGGATTGTATTATCTAGCTTTCTAACTTTTGCATGTTGAGTAGATACATAGTGGGAGCACACTGTTTTTGTTGGTATTTTTCTTGGTATCTATTCTGATGCTTTTCACTGGGGGATTTTTTCCTGTGAAAATGGGCTTCCTCTACTTGACCTTATTTTCTTTTTTTTTAAATTTTTTCAATGTGACTTTTTAATTTTAGTTTTATTAAAGACATTGCCCCTTGCTTGCATAGTCTATATCTAAAGCACTAGTCCTTGCTCCAAGGCCCAGCTTGCTCTCAGCTGTCCCAGGAGGGGAACAGTCTTTGGCGGTAGACAAGAGACGCCCCTGCAGGGGGCACAAGTGCTTTGGCCCTCTGGTGTCTTGCCAGCAGTGCTTCCCATGCTCACAGAGGGTTTCAGACACTGAGTCAATGGTCCAGGTGGTCTTTTGTTCAGTCTGATCTCAAATTGAGCTCCTCTGAGAGGTCATATTGAAGTCCTTGTGTGTACCTGACCCATCATTTTAAACAATATTCCAAGTTCACTTTTTGTGTGTACGTGGGTTCTGGGGATTGAACCCAGGGCCTTGAGCCTGTGAGGCAAGTGACCTACCTGAGCTACACCCTCAGAGACCCCTGTAAAAGTATTTCCCCTTTGCCTCGGGGTCTAAGTTGCCAAGGCTGACCTCAAACGTTCCTCTTGCCTCAGCCTCCCTGGTGGCTGGCATGACAGGCATGCACCTGGGACTGTCACACTCGAGCCTGTGATGGGAACTCATGTGCATCTGTCCAGGGCTGAGCATGGTTAGGCAGAGCTGTGCTCCAGGCTCCCTGCAGGGCTGTGGAGGCTTCTGCTGCCCAGCAGCCCTGGTGCCATGGCCAGGGCTCCTCCCAGCCGAGGGCAGGCAGCTGCCCATTGCTGTAGGCTGACCTTATTTTCTTCTTATGGCACTCGTCCGTTCTCTGGAGTATGTTGTATGGTTTGTCCATTAGGAGTCTAACAGGTCCTCTAGAACCTTCAAACAATTAGTAAAATTCCTGAACAGTAAGTGAGCGCGCGCAGAAATTGGGCTAATATTTTGGGAAGAACAATGTTGGATGATATATTCATGGCTTGAATATGTCATCCAACATGAAGTTATATTTTATTACTTACAAAATAATAAAATAATGAAGCAATACCATGGGCTGAGCTAAAATAGATCCTTAGGATCTTAGGCATTCTGTAATAAATCTGTGTCACTTGAAGCATAGAGTTGATCGACTCTGAGTAATGAAACAGAAGTAAAGGTATCAAAGCCAATGATCATCTGTTTCCAATTTTCTGTGATTTGGTTCAAGTGGTAAAGTGGTGATATTTATTAATAATGGATCGAATAGGTTCATAATTGTTTTAGAGTACAATTAGATGCCTTCAAACTTTAGGCTACATGGGCACATTTGAGAACGGTTCCAGCCATTCTCTCATCCTTTGGGTCATTCCCCTCCTATGTCCTGTGAGACATTTTCTATGTGAGGCTTTAAGAAGAAGAAGAGAATATTCTGTAAAGAAAACCTTGTGATCTGTGCAGTATGAAGTTGAATGGATTCATTCAGAAATCAGAAATTCTATTGAAAGATATTTATTTGCATGAGCCAAATAAAACCTATTTTTAGGCATCCTGGTGAAGACAAGGTTTTATCTTTATGTCTCATTTTCTATGTTTTGTTGTTGTTGTTGTTGTTAGAATGAAATTCATATGTTGCCAGACCATTCTATCAGATGTGTAACTAGATGCCATTTAAATTACCCACTTTTACATGGTAGACAGTTTTTAATGAACACTGCCTGTGTGCACCTTTTTTAAAAACAGGACTGGGATCAGAAGCCCAAATACCAATGGTTAGCTGGAGCATATTTTTCATTTGGCCTATCTGTCAGTATTCCCTGAGGTCATCTGTGCAATCAGCTTCGTTACTCCTGCTCCCTCACTGGATTTCATAGAAACCATATGCTATGTATGAATCAGGGACACCAATCCCACAACGTAGGATTCTTGGAATATCCAAAGTCCCACTTTTCACTTCGCCATGCCTGAGAGCAGCAGTAATATTTATCAACAAATGTGAGATTTTCAAAGATCCAATTCTATGTGCTCCTTTCTCATAGAGCCTTAGGCAGGGATATAGCATACATAAATATTAAGTAAAGTCCATAGTTTTTAAAATGTCATCCATTGAATAGTTGACACATGTCTGAGATACTTTTTATTTTGGAGGAGGTATTATTTAATAGGGAATTCCAACAGCTACCTAATAGTGAAATGAGAAGTCTTGCATCCATTTTATTTTGTTTCTGATGATTTTTATGAGTAAGGGTAAGATACTTCCTTGTTCTGATGCAGATGTTGCCCACTTTTGTGAATGGATGTGGGGTGTCACCTACTACTTGCATATCTGCATATTGGGCTTGACACTGCTATCGTACTTGGTAGTTGGCAAAAAGTCAATACTGAAGTTAAGCTCTTGTGTTCTAGCAGCAGAGCTGAAGATCCTTGATGTGCCACCTTCTGCAATCCATGCTGCTCTCTTCATGTTCCTTATTGACTTCCTGGTGATGAGCATCATGGTCTCCTGGTCTTGAGAATGGCCAAGCATTGCTCTGTGAATGTGGAAGATGGGCATGTGGAAGGCTCCAGGGAGGAGGGATCATTGAACATGTACTCGAATCCATGTGCCTGTTGAATGACCTGTTTTTTTATTTTTGGGTTTTAAGGGAGACACTGCCCTAAAACACTTCTGTGCAGCTGGGGATGCAGGCTTCTGCTTCACCTTGCAGGAAGCATTAACGAATCCTTTCCAGAAGACATGAGAAGAGAGAAGTGAGCCTCTGGTATCATGCAGGTTCCTTGCATTGCCCATGGGCTAGAAGAGAGAAGAGTTGCTTCATGAGATTTGATCCCCTTTTTCCTGAAAAGTTCCACACAGAGGTGAGTCCCCAGCATGTTTAGAAATCATTTCAGACACCTTTCTGGACGGAATTGAATCAGAGCCCCTGATGATGTGGAAGAGCTAAAGATGGGTTTGCTATGAATTTTCTATTTCATTCATCAGGGCCTGAGTCAAGTCAGTCATTGTGCTGTCAACACATGAGCTGCTGGTCAAATGTGAGGAAGTGGTCTTGCTTTATGAAAACACCACCCTGATTCAGTGAGCCAGAGGCAGCCTGCAGTCCCTGTTTTCCTGTAAAGGCAGATTGCTGTGGATGGCCTCTGGCCTCGTCATGCAGCCCTGCTCAGAGTAGGGGATTGAGGGACCAGGCAGATCCCTAGTTCCTTTTGACCTTTATTGCCATTGGGCCACCCCAGGGTCCTTGGACTCTACCTGGTCTTCTGGCCTGGGTCAGGGGATGTGAGGTTTGGAATCCCCCTCTGTGGCAGGATCCCAGCCCCCCCAGCCACTTGAGGTCAGCACATCCTTCCCTAATTGTGTTAGAGTTGGAGACTTCTCCCACCCATCCTCATCCATGCTCATCCCACATTTTGTAGCTTGGCACCTGAGGACCTTTATTCATTGACTTAGTTGTTAGTGATGATGGTTACTAAGACTAAGTGACTCTTTCAAGTCACATCACTTGCATGGTAGGGCTAGAGCATGGATCTTCCAAATTGATTTCATGGGACTCTCTCATGGAAACTGTGACTGCTTCCTAAACACACACTCTACATTTGGAGTGTCAAAATTCTTGCCACTGCCTCCTTGGCAAGTGTATCTTGTCTTCTACGTGGGAATTTCACAAATATTTTCCTTTGGTTTGTGGAGGTCATGCAGAAGGGATTTCATTTGAAATAGCCCAAACAAGAAATACCAGTTGTCTTTTTCGCACATGGATATGTGTAGTGAACACCCTTTTCTGTGTGCTTGCATGAGTTACTCCTTTGAATTTGTTGAAGAATGGTTGGCTGGGGAGCAAGTTAACGAGAGATGGATATCAATGGTTGTCAAGTATTCTGACGTGAAGAATGTATTGAGGATGTGAAGGCTTTTCTAGCCAGTTCCTATGGCTCAGTCAGGGATCAGTCAGAGGATTCTGTCTGGTAGACTCTTTGGCACAGATGTCAAAGTGGCCTGGTCTTACCCTGTCCAGGACTGAATGCTGAGCTTGAGTGGGAGCTTCTTGTCATTTCAAGCATTTCCATGAGTCTGTCCTCTGTTCTCTTGTATCCAAGTGGTTTCTAATAGGAAAGCAGAACAAAAATTGAAAGTATGGTGATTGATTATTTTTACCAATGTTATTTCAATCCACTTTGTTTAATACGAAATTACCTTTATGCTAGTAAGATTTCATATGTGAGGAAATAATGAAAATATTGGGGTTAGGGGATGAGAATATGCAAATCAAACATTTTTGAGCACCAAGACCCGTTTTTTGTTTTTGTTTTTGTTTTTTTTTTAACTTAAATAATATTAAGTGCCAGAGGACCACCGCTGCCATTCAGCCTCAACAACCTCCAGGTCCAGCCTCCAGGTGGCCCATTTCACCAGGGTGTGTGGGACCACACTGTCCTGGGATGAGAGAACAATACCCACGGATGTTGACATCTCACAGAGTAGATATTGCCAGTGACAGTAGGGAGCTATTGGCACATGAGGAAGGGAAGAGCTCTCTGGATGGGAAGAGGGGGCCGCTTCGAGACTCATTGGGTATGGCACGAGGCTGCTGGGTGTGGTGTTGGCCTGGGCCCACTGAGTGGGGCAGATCCGTGGTCTGTGTTTCTGTACCCTCCTCTGTAGCCTGTGTTGGCAGCAGATCAGGGAATTGCGATCAGAAGTGCTCCCAGTAACACAGGCACCAGCCCCCAGAGTGTGTGCCTATCCGTTTCCCCACCTGGCCTGACTTAGTGCCTGTCTTGCCTCAGGGCTGAGACCCTACAATCTCTGATGAGGGAGTCTGTGGTCCAGATCCAACCTGCATGGCCAACATGCTCAGACCTTCAGCTGGGTCCTAGGCTGCTGCAACCAAACTCTGTTAACTGGGTGGCCGACAACAGAGGAAGTGTCTTCCGTTGAGCTCCAGAGGCTCAACACAGTAGGTGTTGGGCTGTCCCAGTGCCATAACCCCTCCCAGGTTTCAAGGGGACTGTCTCCCCAACTCTCCCAGCCCTTGCCCACTCTCCTATTGCTGCCCACGATCTGTGGTTCCCATATGGGCATCCCGCCCTGGCTCCAACCTCACATATCCGGTATCCCCCAGTCTCCCTGGTATCTGGGTCCAGACTCTCCTCTTCCTACAAGAATATCAGATATTGGATTTGGTCCCAGTTGATGCTGTGTTCCATCATGTGAGCTCTTAGCTTCATCACTGTGCAAAGACTCTTTTCCCACACAAGTTCGCACGACTTTTGGCTGGCTAAGAATTTTCAGGCGACACTTTTCTAATGAGTACACTTTCCTTCCTTCCGATCTCCCACCAGTGAGCATTCCTCGCACCCTTGTCCTAGTTCCTTTATGGCAGTTTCCCTCCTTATGGCTGAGAGGACCTAGTGACCCCTGAATTCACACGTTCTCCTTAATCACCAACACACTGCAGAATTCTCCAGGGGGCCATATATGCTCCTGGAAGTTGGTGTTGGAAATAGTTCTCCATCCATTAATCACTCCCTCACTCACTAATGTCCTTGTGTCCTTGAGAAAGGCTCTCCCTTTCCTGGTTTTCCTGAATAGAAATCCTCTTGCCTCTTGGGTGAATAGGGTTATGGGTTGTGCAGAGGGTGTTGGTCCACTGAGCATCTTAGAGACTGTCCTTTATGGAGCCTAATGATCCTCACTGGGGAATGAGGCCAGGGTCCTAACTGTGGTTAGTTAGAGAGGGAAAGAAGGACAAGGGAAACTCAGATGTCCCTTCATGGCCCCTGGAGTTAGAGGACTTACCCCTTTGCACCTGGGATCAGGAGACCTCATTTCCTCGAGGACACGCACACTCAGACGTTAATCTTGAGTGTGGGTTCCTTTCTGGGGTCCAGGGCTGTTGTTAGCCACCAGGAATGACAGTGCTCTCCATGCTGAGTGGAGCCATTTTTGCCAGGAAAGAGAGCCCATGGTCACGCCTTGTGCAAAGCATCCCACGCCAGGGGCTCCCATGCCTACATTCCTGTCCTGAAAGGAAGCCACTCAGAGGCAAGGTGGGTCCAACCACCTCCCATGTGTTCACTCATCACTGTGTTCCAGCAGTCACCCCAGTGAACAGTCCTGATGGGATTGGATGTGGCTCAGAATGTCACCCTCATGAGCTCTACCCTGCCACAGCTGCAGTTCTGCAGTGGGAGAAACTCAAAACCTCAAAACACATGCACATGAAAGAAAAGAGCAAGAGCCAGAGCCCAAACAGGCCAGGTGTGGCAAAGACAGCTGGAGTGCCTAGGTTGGGACTCAGAATTATGTCAGTGGGGTGGCATTGCTGCTGGCACCAGCATGATAACCGAGAGCCAGCCCTGCTCATTTTGGGGAGCAGTGTGTTGGGGAAGGCAGCAGAAATTGAGAGGCAGGATTGAGTTTGGCCCTAGGAGGAGGTTGGGTAAGAGGCCAGTGTGGGTTGGAGAGCCTGGGCAGATAGACAGAGGCCAGGGCACACCCCAAAGCCTGGAGACTGCCCTTGATATCCAGGGTTGTGAAACACCACTTCCCCTCTTACTCACAACTGAGAACATTGATGAGTTCAGTTTGTGTGCGGCTGCATCCAAGGTGGCTCGGCTAGGAACCTCTGTTTCCTTGACTCAGGAGGCTGGGAGTCCAGGCTCCACTGAGGCTTGGCTGGGAGGATCGGAGTCTGAGTTTATGCCTGTGTTCCCTGTAGGATCCATGTTGGCTGAGCCTCAGTGTTTTTGTAATGAGAGGATGGGTGATCGTCATGTCTTTATCACAGGACACACTTGCTAAATGGATTTGTTTGCTCTGAGGAGGAAAGAGAGAGGGGGGAGTGGTGCTGGAGACAGGGATGCAGACAGGGGTCATGGACTTGGCATAACTCAGTCTTGGAGGTGATATCCCATCACCTGTACCCACTTCAATTCCCATGAATCCAGAGGCTGAGCCCCCTTGAGGTGAGGGGTGAACCGGTTCTGGGCAGCAGGATGCTGTGGTATCTCGGAGTCTCTGTGAGACCCCAACACTAGACACACTTGGCCCTTTTGAAATCTTAGGAGAAGCCTTGGGAAGTTGTATGGCAGAGGGGAGCAGCCTCTGCATCTCAGTCCCCTCCAACTTGCCATGGTGTAGAGAGGGAACTGCAGCCACGATGGGACGGACATTGGCCATGTCCCTGTGTGGGACACAGGCCTGATTGAGTTAGGGTGCATTCTTTGTCTCTCCCTTTCTTGTGATTATCCCATCTCTACATTTGTGCTTTAGCCACCTGTGAGTCCCATCTCTGGTTTCAGAGAGAACAGAGGGTGTTATGGGCCAATAGACACAATAAACCCTAGAGATTAGATGCTACCCTACTTTCCAGAAAAGACTGGGCACACCATGAGTTGCACAATGATGGGACCAGGGTCCAAAAGCTGCTGAGAGGGAAGGACTGGTTGTGAATGCATTTTTGAAGGCTCCAAGCTGGAACTCTAGTGGCACCAAGCAGGGCAGATGCTGGTGGGGATGTTTGGGTAGTTGTTGGTGAACACCTGCGCACCTGAGATGGGTAGGCATGGAGGAGAAATCGGCAGCCCATAGGGCTGTTGAAAGTGGTCTTATGTGAAAAGAGGCTCAGGTATGGGCACAGGAAATGACATCATTGCCTTGACAATGGATCAAACAGAACATGGAACCCTGGTATCCAGGCACCCACTTCACTGACCAAGCCATCCGAGCTCACTTGGTTGGAGCCACTGGAGGGAGAAGGATGTTCTCCTGTGGTTGCAGACAATGCCGAGCCTCAGGCTCCCAGGAATCTCAGGGGGGCCAACTAGCCCTTTTGTGGATACACTGGGTGAGGCTTCATCTTAGACGCCACAGCCTCTGGCGATTGTCGCAGAGGAGCTCAAGAGTAACAGTGAGTAGCACAGGGCAGGTGAGCCCAGCAGGCCCTCTAGTCTGATCCCTGATGAATGGCCCAGGACTCCTATTCTGACTCTGTGTGTGTGTGTGTGTGTGTGTGTGTGTGTGTGTGTGTTTGTACTGATGGGAACTGTCCCATTGTGCTTTGACTCTAGTGTATTGGCACAAGTCATTTTTCTGTTTGTCACCATTTCCATTTTGAACCCACCATTCTTGGTCCCAACCCAGGGTGAAAATGATCAGAACACGGAGGAGCCCTTCAGGGTTCAGAGCCTTGAACCTTACAGGCAGGACCAGCTTAGGAATGAGCTCCTGCCTGTCATTTGTGGGAGGAACCTACATTTCAGCAGCAACATGGGGTTAATCTCCTGGGATTTCATCCCCACCCAGCAGGTGCTGGATCTCTTGTTCCCAAAACAGCCACCTTCTTCAGTCTTTACTCCTGGTGCCACTCCACATCCTCCAAGGGGACAAGAACCTCAGGTTCTGGATGGATGTTGTAGAATGCCCACAGAGCCAACTGCCAGGCTGGGTGGGGTGCAGTTGCTGGGCTTTGCTGATGTTGTCATCCCCCACAGTTCTTGGAACCTTCTGTGGCAGTGGCATCCAGGACCCCAGCAGCTGTGAGTAGCAGCTCCTCACTGCTTCACTCCAGCGAGCAGGTGGAAGACAGCCGCGTTGTTCACGTCCTCCTAGAGGGAAAGAGCCTGAGGGAGACAAAGCGCATCCCGGTAAGCCCGACAGCAGGGCTGCCTCCTGGGTGTCCACACAGTGGAAGGCAGGAGACACAGCCAACCCCAGGGCTATGGTGGGAAATAAAGAAGAGAGAGGTCCGTCTTAAGGGCTTGACCTGAGGAGGGAGAGCATCAGCATGCCCAGCTTCAGTGGTGAGTGGGCCTGTGTATTGTGGGTTTTGCAGGCCAGAAGTGCAGACGGAAGTGCTGTGGACAGATGAAGGCAGAGATATGTCCAGGGTGCAGGCTGCAGTGCCTAGAACTTGGTATTCTCAATGAGTGAAGTTGGAGCAGAGGAGGTGGCAGTGACTTGTCACATGTGTAGGAGGGGATGTGTTCCTGGTGGCAGGGAAGAGAACCTCCTTAGCATGACTAGGTGTAGGAATTTGGGGTCGGGATCACCTGGGGGGTCATGCCAAAGCTTCGGAATGTTAGGCTTTGCATGTATGTAAATACGGAGCTAAAGGGGTTCTTGGCAGAATTTCTATGGATGTGCAGTAGACACGCTAATGCTGCAGGTGTCCAGCTGCAGAGGAGACATGTTCAGTGACTGCCAGTGCTGAGTCAAGTACATCATGACAACCAGACCCGCACCGAGCTTCCAGAGGCCAGGGCCTCTCAAAGCTATCATGAAGCACTCAAGTGCACACTCTTGTATCTGAGTCTGTTTTGTGTCGTGGCAGTCAGGACCCAAATTTTCAGTGCATCTGCCTCTTGCACCCAAAAAGGCAGCCTGCATCCCAGATCACACTTGGTGCGCAGATCCCTGGCCCATTGCTCTCATCTCAGTGAGATGAGAGTGTGTCTGTGCATAGGCAGTTTGGTCCTTTGACATGAGTGGAATGTGGCTCCCCAGGGGGAGGGGAGATGGCAGGTACAGGCAGATATTTGTACCAGGATTGTTCTAGTAGCACATTGCAAGAACCCAGGTGGTATATGGAGGACACACTCAGGTAGCAGGATAACAAGATTGTGCCCTTGTATATGTAGCTGAGATTTCTCCTGAATGTTTGACCACAGTCTTCTGGGTAGCTCTTCTAAAAGCCATTCTCTGATGACATTTGTCCCACCCTGATCCAGGTGACCTTTCAGGAGACGGTGACAAGCCTCATCCGCAGGGCCTTGGACCAAAATTTGTTGCAGCATGAGGATGTGGACAACTTTGAGCTGCTGTATATGATGTCTGAGGATGAGAGTAAGTAGGACAATCAGACAGTGGGGAGACATGATCCACAGTGGGCTCAGGATAACTGACAGCCAAGAGAAAGTGGGCCTGGGCCCAAAAATACCAAAGTGTGATGGGCCTGGCGGAGACTCTCAGGGGTTGTGGGTGTTTTGTGGTATAATCCTTGAGTGCCACCTAACAATTCTCTCCACTTCGCTCTGCAGAAATCAAGGTCTCTGACCACTCACTCGTGTGTCTGTCCATGAATCTGGGAATACAATATTTCATGGTGAGGAAACGCCCCCAGGTCAAGGGAAAGGAGGTAAACACCTACCTTATTCAAGCTGTGCATGTGCTGCCATTCCACTCCGACCTGAGGAAATAAGAAGCCTCAGCACCTGGACATATTTGCTGGAAGCCCATAGAGCCAACTGACAGTCTGGGGTGGCTTTCTGTTTCTGGGTTTGCTGATGTTCCATCCCCCACAGTTCTCAGAATCAACCTGCAAGTCCTCCAGGCCGCTTTCCCACAAGCAGGTGGGAGACACCTGCTTAATTCGTGTCCACTTAGAAACACAAAGTCCAGAGATGGCCAAGAGTGTTCTGGTAAGCCTGGGAGCAGGGGTGTCCCGTGGTGCTTACACCTGGGTGGGGAGCAGACACTGGTCCAATACCATGGACTACTCATGCCCTCTTGAATTTGGAGCTTCTGGATGATCAGGAGGATAGATGGGAATCAAGAAGGGAGAGGTCAGTGTGAAGGGCTGGAGCTGAGATGAGCGAGTGCAGCAGCTTGTCCACTGCCATGTCTGAGGGAGTCTGTGTGTCAGGTGGCAGCATGCAGTCCAGAAGGGCAGGGACAGGTATGGGTGACAGATGAGAATAGGACAGGAACTAGGTTGCAGGTTCCCTTGTATGGGATGCTGACGTCTATGGAGGAGGACAGCAGTGTGAGGTTCTCCATGTTCCTTGAACAAGGAGCTGAGAGAGTCTCTCTGCAGAGTCGATATGGATGTGGAGCAAGCACACTAAATGTCCAGGTAACCCAATGACCACCCTTGCCGGATGAGGTGCCCTCCTACATCCCAGCCAGCACTGAGCCTCTGGAGGCCAGGAGCTCTCGTGGCTATCTTTCAGCTCTCCTGTGTGTGGTCATGTTCCTGGGTCTGTTTTTGGCCCTGGCAATCCAGACCAAAGCCTCTAGGTTTTGTGCCTAGGCCATTCCCAATGCCGCCTGCATCCTCGGGCAGACCTGGGATCTTGGAGGCTATTGTCCCATTCCTCCCAACTTGTGGGATGAGATTGCATCTGTATGCAGGTAGTGGGGTCCTTTCACTCCGAGAGGAGTGCAGCTCCACAAAGAGCAATGGCAGGCCCAGGAAGTCCTATGTACAAGGATTGGGCTAGTAGCCTGTGGGAAGAGCCCACACGATGAGCAGGAGGTCAGCCTCGGGTAGTAGGGTCATGGATGTTGCCCTTGTATTTAGAGTGGAGGTGCCTCCAGAATGCCCCTGCCCACTGTCCTTGAGTAGTCACTTCAAGGCCCATTTCCTGAAGGCCTGTCTCCCATGCTGCTCCAGGTGACCTGCCACGATAGGGCTCCTGTCGTCATCCGCAGCGCCCTCGACCTACACTTCCTTACTGAGGAGAATCCAGAGGATTATGAGCTGGGCCAAATCATCTCTCGCCGTCAGAGTAAGTGAGACAATCAGATAGCAGAGAGCAAGGGTCAGGATGTGGACTCAGGTCAACTCTTAGCAACAAAGAGTAGTCTCTGACCCCCAAGAACACTCCAACAGGTGTGTTGGGTTCGTGCACAAAGCCAACTGCACTTCTGCTGGTGGAAGGTCTTGAGGTCCAATGGTATACCCCGGTGGATATTGCGGCTCCCCACCAGGTGCCCTCCCCTGGACATGAACAGGCATCCAAAGCTGACATCTTTGAGGAGTGAGGAGGAAAGCCTCTCTCCAGGAGCAGTATGTTTTCATGGTCTGGGATAGGAGTGGTTTCAAAGGAACATGGGAATGCATGGGCTAAAGAGGGAACTGGCATTTTGTGGACTGAAGCAGTACTATTGAAAGCCTTCTGTGTGACCAAAAAACCACTGCCTGGGCAGAGCATTGCCAGGATTCTAGCAAGCAGTAACAGGATGAAATTGGGAAGAAAACACAGCCTGGGAGACAGCCTGAATCATCTGTTTTTGCATAAATTCCATGGTCTTACGCACCTGAGTCCACTAGGCAAGGAGTGATCACAATAGCCAGGTTGTGATCCCTAACTAAAGTCAGATGAGGGCTTCCTGAGCACGTAGCCACAGAGCTCATCTGATAATAATGCCAGCGCTTTTTTGTTGGTTGGTTGGTTGGTTTTTGTGAGCCAAACACCACAGCAGCCATTATCCCAGCCTATGTACCCTGAAGACCACCATCCCTATGAGTTCTAGGATCACTTGTCTCCTATCTTAACCTACTGTTAGGTTAGTAGAGTCTATGGAAGAGGAAGTCTGTCTGGGGCCTTGGTAGCCTAAGAAATTCATAGCAGAGATCTCCACATCCAACCCAGAAGGGATGGAGAACAGGCTCTAGGTTAGAGGAGGGCGACAGGAAACACATGTTCAGAGGAAGGAGAAGCGGCTGTTGTATTCCCCCACTCGGGGTCATGGCACCACAGGGCCATACGCCATGTTGGAGGGAAGCAGTCCCTTTGCTGGTCTTTGGAACCATTGTTCTCAGTAGGGCAGTATTTGGAATGTGGCCTCCATTCTCAGAAGCCTGGTTCACATGGAGGCGGGCTCCACCAACGCAGAAGCATGGCTCTAACGTGGTATCCGCGCTGGTCAGCCTGTCCTCACTGTGGCCATTCTTGAGGAAAATAACTCAGAGGAGGAATCCTAGGCCTTTTTTCTCTGGGTTTCATAGCTTTCTCTTTGGTTGTGCACTGAGGCTGTCCATAAAGCTCTAGTGTGTGGCAGTGGAGAGCTCCTCAGCCCTTGCCACAAAGGCATAGACTGGGAGAGAGAGAACGAGGCTGGCAGAGAGGGAGAGAGAGAAAGATGGAGAGGGAGGACCTCTCCTTGGAGAATGAGGATTCAGTGGAGCCAACAGGAACAAGGTACTGTTGCCCAGGGCACAACCCTGTTTAGGTCTTACTCCAACCATGCTCAACCTTTCTTCCAGTCCCTCCCACCCCCCAGTAGTGTATTCATCTTGAATGAGAATTTCATGTTGACATCAGAGCACTCACCATCCAATGCTTCCCTCCAAACCCACCTATGAAGATGGCTCATGTGGGGACTGAATCTTCGGCACAGGAGCCTTTTGTGGGAGATTTCAGATGCAAACCCTAGTGGTGTGCTTTGGCAGATGCAAGAGGACCTGAGATATTCTGGAGTCCAAAGCCTTCGGTAGGAACAGACATTAGGTCTGTTGAAGTGCTCTGCCTAGTTCTTCCTCAGGGAGGACTGTGGAGGCTGTCTTTGTTGGTATTGGTGCTGAATTGGAGAGCTCTCAGGTGTGTGGCTCTGGCCTTTTCTGGCACAGGCTCTCAGATGTTGGCGTGTCCTAGGGAGCACCTCCTGAGTGCCACCTTCTTTTTGTACACCCCTCTCTCCCCAGAGCTGAGGATTCCAGCAGAGGCCAACGTATTTGATGCCAAGAATCCTCACAAAAAATCCAACTTTGTGCTGAGGAAAAGGAGCCTCTCCCAAAAGAATGATGGGTGGATCGAGCCTCAACCTCCCTCTCGTCCTGCAAAGAAGGCTCCTGCCCTCCTGAGGATGCTTGCAAAACCATTCTGTTGCTGTGTGCCTGGGCGGGGCTGAGGCAGCCCAGGAATATTTACATTGATTACTATTTTCTTCAAAGTTTGAATCTATAGTTTGCCATTGTCCTTGACCTTGTTTAGTAACACAGTTGTTACTCTATCCTGTATTTGTTGTTTCCATTAATATATTATTATTATTTTAAAATATATATGTTTTTGTTACCTGATCTACTGTGATGATTTGAGTATACTAAATGTAGCAGTGATTCCTAAAGGACACATCCAAACCAACAGGAAGGAATGTTTCATTCTATCAGCAAGAACTTTGGTTTTTAGGAGTTTGGCAGATGGCATTATCTGAGTCAGTTTTCCAATGGGGGCAATGAAGTATCAGCTGTGATGGTACAAACACAAACAAAGACACACAAACACACACAAGAGCACACACACTCACTGAGAGATAGATAGACAGATGGAGTTGGTCTCTGCTGAAATACTTTGGAGACATGGTTCTGATTTCTCCCCTTTTGGAGTATTTTCAATTGCACAAGGTGTCTTGCAAATGAACCCATGTCTGAGGAAGACATGCATGTGTACTTCACATGCCACTTTTCACATAGCAGGAAGGTCATGTAATATTTTTCATGCAGCTATCTTTTGACTGTGAACCATCCCATGAGGTCAGCTGTGGAATTTTCAACTTGTAGCATCACAATGGGGATCCACTCTTTGGATTTGGGGATATTTCCGATTTTCTTGATTCAGATTGGAATGATATATATATTAGTTTTTGATGAAAATTCTGCATTTGATGGTAATGAATGTCGTGCATCTAGGAATCTGTAGAGTGCAGACAATGAATGGATGCCTACTGTTGTCTGGACTGGTCTGAAAAGTCCTGTAGCATCTGAGCATGTGTGAGGGCTGTACAGGTCTTGCCAAAAGTCCAGGTCAGATGATCCTGCACAAAGCTGAACTCCTAGTGGTCTCCACAACAGTGTAAGGGCCAAGGAGAAACACACTTCCACACAGAAGTTGGGAAGCTACCTTAAGAAGGTGATCATAGATACGGGATTATTAATATATCCAGGTTGGCATCTATTATTTTTTTAGCTTTTGACTTTCGCAGCTGTGGGCATCTTGACAACCATCAACTCCCTGTAAGCACAGACAACTCTATAAGAACCTGAGGATAAATTTCCCTGTGCATGTCCCCTTGTGAAACTGCTTAAGCACCGCCTGGTTTACACACAGGTGGAATTTCTAGGTCAAAGTGTGCATGTTTACTTCTTTGACTAAGCACTGCCAGGTGGCTCTTCTGCATAGCTCTACCTGTGGCCAGGATTGTATTATCTAGCTTTCTAACTTTTGCAGGTTGAGTCGATACATAGTGGGAGCACACTGTTTTTGTTGGTATTTTTCTTGGTATCTATTCTGATGCTTTTCAGTGGGGGATTTTTTCCTGTGAAAATGGGCTTCCTCTACTTGACCTTATTTTCTTCTTTTTAAAATTTTTTCAATGTGACTTTTTAATTTTAGTTTTATTAAAGACATTGCCCCTTGCTTGCATAGTCTATATCTAAAGCACTAGTCCTTGCTCCAAGGCCCAGCTTGCTCTCAGCTGCCCCAGGAGGGGAACAGTCTTTGGCGGTAGACAAGAGACGCCTCTGCAGGGGGCACAAGTGCTTTGGCCCTCTGGTGTCTTGCCAGCAGTGCTTCTCATGCCCACAGAGGGTTTCAGACACTGAGTCAATGGTCCAGGTGGTCTTTTGTTCAGTCTGATCTCAAATTGAGCTCCTCTGAGAGGTCATATTGAAGTCCTTGTGTGTACCTGACCCATCATTTTAAACAATATTCCAAGTTCACTTTTTGTGTGTACGTGGGTTCTGGGGATTGAACCCAGGGCCTTGAGCCTGTGAGGCAAGTGACCTACCTGAGCTACACCCTCAGAGACCCCTGTAAAAGTATTTCCCCTTTGCCTCGGGGTCTAAGTTGCCAAGGCTGACCTCAAACGTTCCTCTTGCCTCAGCCTCCCTGGTGGCTGGCATGACAGGCATGCACCTGGGACTGTCACACTCGAGCCTGTGATGGGAACTCATGTGCATCTGTCCAGGGCTGAGCATGGTTAGGCAGAGCTGTGCTCCAGGCTCCCTGCAGGGCTGTGGAGGCTTCTGCTGCCCAGCAGCCCTGGTGCCATGGCCAGGGCTCCTCCCAGCCGAGGGCAGGCAGCTGCCCATTGCTGTAGGCTGACCTTATTTTCTTCTTATGGCACTCGTCCGTTCTCTGGAGTGTGTTGTATGGTTTGTCCATTAGGAGTCTAACAGGTCCTCTAGAACCTTCAAACAATTAGTAAAATTCCTGAACAGTAAGTGAGCGCGCGCAGAAATTGGGCTAATATTTTGGGAAGAACAATGTTGGATGATATATTCATGGCTTGAATATATCATCCAACATGAAGTTATATTTTATTACTTACAAAATAATAAAATAATGAAGCAATACCATGGGCTGAGCTAAAATAGATCCTTAGGATCTTAGGCATTCTGTAATAAATCTGTGTCACTTGAAGTATAGAGTTGATCGACTCTGAGTAATGAAACAGAAGTAAAGGTATCAAAGCCAATGATCATCTGTTTCCAATTTTCTGTGATTTGGTTCAAGTGGTAAAGTGGTGATATTTATTAATAATGGATCGAATAGGTTCATAATTGTTTTAGAGTACAATTAGATGCCTTCAAACTTTAGGCTACATGGGCACATTTGAGAACGGTTCCAGCCATTCTCTCATCCTTTGGGTCATTCCCCTCCTATGTCCTGTGAGACATTTTCTATGTGAGGCTTTAAGAAGAAGAAGAGAATATTCTGTAAAGAAAACCTTGTGATCTGTGCAGTATGAAGTTGAATGGATTCATTCAGAAATCAGAAATTCTATTGAAAGATATTTATTGGCATGAGCCAAATAAAACCTATTTTTAGGCATCCTGGTGAAGACAAGGTTTTATCTTTATGTCTCATTTTCTATGTTTTGTTGTTGTTGTTGTTGTTAGAATGAAATTCATATGTTGCCAGACCATTCTATCAGATGTGTAACTAGATGCCATTTAAATTACCCACTTTTACATGGTAGACAGTTTTTAATGAACACTGCCTGTGTGCACCTTTTTTAAAAACAGGACTGGGATCAGAAGCCCAAATACCAATGGTTAGCTGGAGCATATTTTTCATTTGGCCTATCTGTCAGTATTCCCTGAGGTCATCTGTGCAATCAGCTTCGTTACTCCTGCTCCCTCACTGGATTTCATAGAAACCATATGCTATGTATGAATCAGGGACACCAATCCCACAACATAGCATTCTTGGAATATCCAAAGTCCCACTTTTCACTTCGCCATGCCTGAGATCAGCAGTAATATTTATCAGCAAATGTGAGATTTTCAAAGATCCAATTCTATGTGCTCCTTTCTCATAGAGCCTTAGGCAGGGATATAGCATACATAAATATTAAGTAAAGTCCATAGTTTTTAAAATGTCATCCATTGAATAGTTGACACATGTCTGAGATACTTTTTATTTTGGAGGAGGTATTATTTAATAGGGAATTCCAACAGCTACCTAATAGTGAAATGAGAAGTCTTGCATCCATTTTATTTTGTTTCTGATGATTTTTATGAGTAAGGGTAAGATACTTCCTTGTTCTGATGCAGATGTTGCCCACTTTTGTGAATGGATGCGGGGTGTCACCTACTACTTGCATATCTGCATATTGGGCTTGACACTGCTATCGTACTTGGTAGTTGGCAAAAAGTCAATACTGAAGTTAAGCTCTTGGGTTCTAGCAGCAGAGCTGAAGATCCTTGATGTGCCACCTTCTGCAATCCATGCTGCTCTCTTCATGTTCCTTATTGACTTCCTGGTGAGGAGCTTCATGGTCTCCTGGTCTTGAGAATGGCCAAGCATTGCTCTGTGAATGTGGAAGATGGGCATGTGGAAGGCTCCATGGAGGAGGGATCATTGAACATGTACTCGAATCCATGTGCCTGTTGAATGACCTGTTTTTTTTTTTATTTTTGGGTTTTAAGGGAGACACTGCCCTAAAACACTTCTGTGCAGCTGGGGATGCAGGCTTCTGCTTCACCTTGCAGGAAGCATTAACGAATCCTTTCCAGAAGACATGAGAAGAGAGAAGTGAGCCTCTGGTATCATGCAGGTTCCTTGCATTGCCCATGGGCTAGAAGAGAGAAGAGTTGCTTCATGAGATTTGATCCCCTTTTTCCTGAAAAGTTCCACACAGAGGTGAGTCCCCAGCATGTTTAGAAATCATTTCAGACACCTTTCTGGACGGAATTGAATCAGAGCCCCTGATGATGTGGAAGAGCTAAAGATGGGTTTGCTATGAATTTTCTATTTCATTCATCAGGGCCTGAGTCAAGTCAGTCATTGTGCTGTCAACACATGAGCTGCTGGTCAAATGTGAGGAAGTGGTCTTGCTTTATGAAAACACCACCCTGATTCAGTGAGCCAGAGGCAGCCTGCAGTCCCTGTTTTCCTGTAAAGGCAGATTGCTGTGGATGGCCTCTGGCCTCGTCATGCAGCCCTGCTCAGAGTAGGGGATTGAGGGACCAGGCAGATCCCTAGTTCCTTTTGACCTTTATTGCCATTGGGCCACCCCAGGGTCCTTGGACTCTACCTGGTCTTCTGGCCTGGGTCAGGGGATGTGAGGTTTGGAATCCCCCTCTGTGGCAGGATCCCAGCCCCCCAGCCACTTGAGGTCAGCACATCCTTCCCTAATTGTGTTAGAGTTGGAGACTTCTCCCACCCATCCTCATCCATGCTCATCCCACATTTTGTAGCTTGGCACCTGAGGACCTTTATTCATTGACTTAGTTGTTAGTGATGATGGTTACTAAGACTAAGTGACTCTTTCAAGTCACATCACTTGCATGGTAGGGCTAGAGCATGGATCTTCCTAATTGATTTCATGGGACTCTCTCATGGAAACTGTGACTGCTTCCTAAACACACACTCTACATTTGGAGTGTCAAAATTCTTGCCACTGCCTCCTTGGCAAGTGTATCTTGTCTTCTACGTGTGAATTTCACAAATATTTTCCTTTGGTTTGTGGAGGTCATGCAGAAGGGATTTCATTTGAAATAGCCCAAACAAGAAATACCAGTTGTCTTTTTCGCACATGGATGTGTGTAGTGAACACCCCTTTCTGTGTGCTTGCATGAGTTACTCCTTTGAATTTGTTGAAGAATGGTTGGCTGGGGAGCAAGTTAACGAGAGATGGATATCAATGGTTGTCAAGTATTCTGACGTGAAGAATGTATTGAGGATGTGAAGGCTTTTCTAGCCAGTTCCTATGGCTCAGTCAGGGATCAGTCAGAGGATTCTGTCTGGTAGACTCTTTGGCACAGATGTCAAAGTGGCCTGGTCTTACCCTGTCCAGGACTGAATGCTGAGCTTGAGTGGGAGCTTCTTGTCATTTCAAGCATTTCCATGAGTCTGTCCTCTGTTCTCTTGTATCCAAGTGGTTTCTAATAGGAAAGCAGAACAAAAATTGAAAGTATGGTGATTGATTATTTTTACCAATGTTATTTCAATCCACTTTGTTTAATACGAAATTACCTTTATGCTAGTAAGATTTCATATGTGAGGAAATAATGAAAATATTGGGGTTAGGGGATGAGAATATGCAAATCAAACATTTTTGAGCACCAAGACCCGTTTTTTGTTTTTGTTTTTGTTTTTTTTTTTTTAACTTAAATAATATTAAGTGCCAGAGGACCACCGCTGCCATTCAGCCTCAACAACCTCCAGGTCCAGCCTCCAGGTGGCCCATTTCACCAGGGTGTGTGGGACCACACTGTCCTGGGATGAGAGAACAGTACCCACGGATGTTGACATCTCACAGAGTAGATATTGCCAGTGACAGTAGGGAGCTATTGGCACATGAGGAAGGGAAGAGCTCTCAGGATGGGAAGAGGGGGCCGCTTCGAGACTCATTGGGTATGGCACGAGGCTGCTGGGTGTGGTGTTGGCCTGGGCCCACTGAGTGGGGCAGATCCGTGGTCTGTGTTTCTGTACCCTCCTCTGTAGCCTGTGTTGGCTGCAGATCAGGGAATTGCGATCAGAAGTGCTCCCAGTAACACAGGCACCAGCCCCCAGAGTGTGTGCCTATCCGTTTCCCCACCTGGCCTGACTTAGTGCCTGTCTTGCCTCAGGGCTGAGACCCTACAATCTCTGATGAGGGTGTCTGTGGTCCAGATCCAACCTGCATGGCCAACATGCTCAGACCTTCAGCTGGGTCCTAGGCTGCTGCAACCAAACTCTGTTAACTGGGTGGCCGACAACAGAGGAAGTGTCTTCCGTTGAGCTCCAGAGGCTCAACACAGTAGGTGTTGGGCTGTCCCAGTGCCATAACCCCTCCCAGGTTTCAAGGGGACTGTCTCCCCAACTCTCCCAGGCCTTGCCCACTCTCCTATTGCTGCCCACGATCTGTGGTTCCCATATGGGCATCCCGCCCTGGCTCCAACCTCACATATCCGGTATCCCCCAGTCTCCCTGGTATCTGGGTCCAGACTCTCCTCTTCCTACAAGAATATCAGATATTGGATTTGGTCCCAGTTGATGCTGTGTTCCATCATGTGAGCTCTTAGCTTCATCACTGTGCAAAGACTCTTTTCCCACACAAGTTCGCACGACTTTTAGCTGGCTAAGAATTTTCAGGCGACACTTTTCTAATGAGTACACTTTCCTTCCTTCCGATCTCCCACCAGTGAGCATTCCTCGCACCCTTGTCCTAGTTCCTTTATGGCAGTTTCCCTCCTTATGGCTGAGAGGACCTAGTGACCCCTGAATTCACACGTTCTCCTTAATCACCAACACACTGCAGAATTCTCCAGGGGGCCATATATGCTCCTGGAAGTTGGTGTTGGAAATAGTTCTCCATCCATTAATCACTCCCTCACTCACTAATGTCCTTGTGTCCTTGAGAAAGGCTCTCCCTTTCCTGGTATTCCTGAATAGAAATCCTCTTGCCTCTTGGGTGAATAGGGTTATGGGTTGTGCAGAGGGTGTTGGTCCACTGAGCATCTTAGAGACTGTCCTTTATGGAGCCTAATGATCCTCACTGGGGAATGAGGCCAGGGTCCTAACTGTGGTTAGTTAGAGAGGGAAAGAAGGACAAGGGAAACTCAGATGTCCCTTCATGGCCCCTGGAGTTAGAGGACTTACCCCTTTGCACCTGGGATCAGGAGACCTCATTTCCTCGAGGACACGCACACTCAGACGTTAATCTTGAGTGTGGGTTCCTTTCTGGGGTCCAGGGCTGTTGTTAGCCACCAGGAATGACAGTGCTCTCCATGCTGAGTGGAGCCATTTTTGCCAGGAAAGAGAGCCCATGGTCACGCCTTGTGCAAAGCATCCCACGCCAGGGGCTCCCATGCCTACATTCCTGTCCTGAAAGGAAGCCACTCAGAGGCAAGGTGGGTCCAACCACCTCCCATGTGTTCACTCATCACTGTGTTCCAGCAGTCACCCCAGTGAACAGTCCTGATGGGATTGGATGTGGCTCAGAATGTCACCCTCATGAGCTCTACCCTGCCACAGCTGCAGTTCTGCAGTGGGAGAAACTCAAAACCTCAAAACACATGCACATGAAAGAAAAGAGCAAGAGCCAGAGCCCAAACAGGCCAGGTGTGGCAAAGACAGCTGGAGTGCCTAGGTTGGGACTCAGAATTATGTCAGTGGGGTGGCATTGCTGCTGGCACCAGCATGATAACCGAGAGCCAGCCCTGCTCATTTTGGGGAGCAGTGTGTTGGGGAAGGCAGCAGAAATTGAGAGGCAGGATTGAGTTTGGCCCTAGGAGGAGGTTGGGTAAGAGGCCAGTGTGGGTTGGAGAGCCTGGGCAGATAGACAGAGGCCAGGGCACACCCCAAAGCCTGGAGACTGCACTTGATGTCCAGGGTTGTGAAACACCACTTCCCCTCTTACTCACAACTGAGAGCAAGGGGCATTGATGAGTTCAGTTTGTGTGCGGCTGCATCCAAGGTGGCTCGGCTAGGAACCTCTGTTTCCTTGACTCAGGAGGCTGGGAGTCCAGGCTCCACTGAGGCTCGGCTGGGAGGATCGGAGTCTGAGTTTATGCCTGTGTTCCCTGTAGGATCCATGTTGGCTGAGCCTCAGTGTTTTTGTAATGAGAGGATGGGTGACCGTCATGTCTTTATCACAGGACACACTTGCTAAATGGATTTGTTTGCTCTGAGGAGGAAAGAGAGAGGGGGGAGTGGTGCTGGAGACAGGGATGCAGACAGGGGTCATGGACTTGGCATAACTCAGTCTTGGAGGTGATATCCCATCACCTGTACCCACTTCAATTCCCATGAATCCAGAGGCTGAGCCCCCTTGAGGTGAGGGGTGAACCGGTTCTGGGCAGCAGGATGCTGTGGTACCTCGGAGTCTCTGTGAGACCCCAACACTAGACACACTTGGCCCTTTTGAAATCTTAGGAGAAGCCTTGGGAAGTTGTATGGCAGAGGGGAGCAGCCTCTGCATCTCAGTCCCCTCCAACTTGCCATGGTGTAGAGAGGGAACTGCAGCCACGATGGGACGGACATTGGCCATGTCCCTGTGTGGGACACAGGCCTGATGGAGTTAGGGTGCATTCTTTGTCTCTCCCTTTCTTGTGATTATCCCATCTCTACATTTGTGCTTTAGCCACCTGTGAGTCCCATCTCTGGTTTCAGAGAGAACAGAGGGTGTTATGGGCCAATAGACACAATAAACCCTAGAGATTAGATGCTACCCTACTTTCCAGAAAAGACTGGGCACACCATGAGTTGCACAATGATGGGACCAGGGTCCAAAAGCTGCTGAGAGGGAAGGACTGGTTGTGAATGCATTTTTGAAGGCTCCAAGCTGGAACTCTAGTGGCACCAAGCAGGGCAGATGCTGGTGGGGATGTTTGGGTAGTTGTTGGTGAACACCTGCGCACCTGAGATGGGTAGGCATGGAGGAGAAATCGGCAGCCCATAGGGCTGTTGAAAGTGGTCTTATGTGAAAAGAGGCTCAGGTATGGGCACAGGAAATGACATCATTGCCTTGACAATGGATCAAACAGAACATGGAACCCTGGTATCCAGGCACCCACTTCACTGACCAAGCCATCCGAGCTCACTTGGTTGGAGCCACTGGAGGGAGAAGGATGTTCTCCTGTGGTTGCAGACAATGCCGAGCCTCAGGCTCCCAGGAATCTCAGGGGGGCCAACTAGCCCTTTTGTGGATACACTGGGTGAGGCTTCATCTTAGACGCCAGAGCCTCTGGCGATTGTCGCAGAGGAGCTCAAGAGTAACAGTGAGTAGCACAGGGCAGGTGAGCCCAGCAGGCCCTCTAGTCTGATCCCTGATGAATGGCCCAGGACTCCTATTCTGACTCTGTGTGTGTGTGTGTGTGTGTGTGTGTGTGTGTGTGTGTGTGTGTTTGTACTGATGGGAACTGTCCCATTGTGCTTTGACTCTAGTGTATTGGCACAAGTCATTTTTCTGTTTGTCACCATTTCCATTTTGAACCCACCATTCTTGGTCCCAACCCAGGGTGAAAATGATCAGAACACGGAGGTGCCCTTCAGGGTTCAGAGCCTTGAACCTTACAGGCAGGACCAGCTTAGGAATGAGCTCCTGCCTGTCATTTGTGGGAGGAACCTACATTTCAGCAGCAACATGGGGTTAATCTCCTGGGATTTCATCCCCACCCAGCAGGTGCTGGATCTCTTGTTCCCAAAACAGCCACCTTCTTCAGTCTTTACTCCTGGTGCCACTCCACATCCTCCAAGGGGACAAGAACCTCAGGTTCTGGATGGATGTTGTAGAATGCCCACAGAGCCAACTGCCAGGCTGGGTGGGGTGCAGTTGCTGGGCTTTGCTGATGTTGTCATCCCCCACAGTTCTTGGAACCTTCTGTGGCAGTGGCATCCAGGACCCCAGCAGCTGTGAGTAGCAGCTCCTCACTGCTTCACTCCAGCGAGCAGGTGGAAGACAGCCGCGTTGTTCACGTCCTCCTAGAGGGACAGAGCCTGAGGGAGACAAAGCGCATCCCGGTAAGCCCGACAGCAGGGCTGCCTCCTGGGTGTCCACACAGTGGAAGGCAGGAGACACAGCCAACCCCAGGGCTATGGTGGGAAATAAAGAAGAGAGAGTTCCGTCTTAAGGGCTTGACCTGAGGAGGGAGAGCATCAGCATGCCCAGCTTCAGTGGTGAGTGGGCCTGTGTATTGTGGGTTTTGCAGGCCAGAAGTGCAGACGGAAGTGCTGTGGACAGATGAAGGCAGAGATATGTCCAGGGTGCAGGCTGCAGTGCCTAGAACTTGGTATTCTCAATGAGTGAAGTTGGAGCAGAGGAGGTGGCAGTGACTTGTTACATGTGTAGGAGGGGATGTGTTCCTGGTGGCAGGGAAGAGAACCTCCTTAGCATGACTAGGTGTAGGAATTTGGGGTCGGGATCACCTGGGGGGTCATGCCAAAGCTTCGGAATGTTAGGCTTTGCATGTATGTAAATACGGAGCTAAAGGGGTTCTTGGCAGAATTTCTATGGATGTGCAGTAGACACGCTAATGCTGCAGGTGTCCAGCTGCAGAGGAGACATGTTCAGTGACTGCCAGTGCTGAGTCAAGTACATCATGACAACCAGACCCGCACCGAGCTTCCAGAGGCCAGGGCCTCTCAAAGCTATCATGAAGCACTCAAGTGCACACTCTTGTATCTGAGTCTGTTTTGTGTCGTGGCAGTCAGGACCCAAATTTTCAGTGCATCTGCCTCTTCCACCCACAAAGGCAGCCTGCATCCCAGATCACACTTGGTGCGCAGATCCCTGGCCCATTGCTCTCATCTCAGTGAGATGAGAGTGTGTCTGTGCATAGGCAGTTTGGTCCTTTGACATGAGTGGAATGTGGCTCCCCAGGGGGAGGGGAGATGGCAGGTACAGGCAGATATTTGTACCAGGATTGTTCTAGTAGCACATTGCAAGAACCCAGGTGGTATATGGAGGACACACTCAGGTAGCAGGATAACAAGATTGTGCCCTTGTATATGTAGCTGAGATTTCTCCTGAATGTTTGACCACAGTCTTCTGGGTAGCTCTTCTAAAAGCCATTCTCTGATGACATTTGTCCCACCCTGATCCAGGTGACCTTTCAGGAGACGGTGACAAGCCTCATCCGCAGGGCCTTGGCCAAAATTTGTTGCAGCATGAGGATGTGGACAACTTTGAGCTGCTGTATATGATGTCTGAGGATGAGAGTAAGTAGGACAATCAGACAGTGGGGAGACATGATCCACAGTGGGCTCAGGATAACTGACAGCCAAGAGAAAGTGGGCCTTGGCCCCAAAATACCAAAGTGTGATGGGCCTGGCGGAGACTCTCAGGGGTTGTGGGTGTTTTGTGGTATAATCCTTGAGTGCCACCTAACAATTCTCTCCACTTCGCTCTGCAGAAATCAAGGTCTCTGACCACTCACTCGTGTGTCTGTCCATGAATCTGGGAATACAATCTTTCATCGTGAGGAAACGCCCCCAGGTCAAGGGAAAGGAGGTAAACACCTACCTTATTCAAGCTGTGCATGTGCTGCCATTCCACTCCGACCTGAGGAAATAAGAAGCCTCAGCACCTGGACATATTTGCTGGAAGCCCATAGAGCCAACTGACAGTCTGGGGTGGCTTTCTGTTTCTGGGTTTGCTGATGTTCCATCCCCCACAGTTCTCAGAATCAACCTGCAAGTCCTCCAGGCCGCTTTCCCACAAGCAGGTGGGAGACACCTGCTTAATTCGTGTCCACTTAGAAACACAAAGTCCAGAGATGGCCAAGAGTGTTCTGGTAAGCCTGGGAGCAGGGGTGTCCCGTGGTGCTTACACCTGGGTGGGGAGCAGACACTGGTCCAATACCATGGACTACTCATGCCCTCTTGAATTTGGAGCTTCTGGATGATCAGGAGGATAGATGGGAATCAAGAAGGGAGAGGTCAGTGTGAAGGGCTGGAGCTGAGATGAGCGAGTGCAGCAGCTTGTCCACTGCCATGTCTGAGGGAGTCTGTGTGTCAGGTGGCAGCATGCAGTCCAGAAGGGCAGGGACAGGTATGGGTGACAGATGAGAATAGGACAGGAACTAGGTTGCAGGTTCCCTTGTATGGGATGCTGACGTCTATGGAGGAGGACAGCAGTGTGAGGTTCTCCATGTTCCTTGAACAAGGAGCTGAGAGAGTCTCTCTGCAGAGTCGATATGGATGTGGAGCAAGCACACTAAATGTCCAGGTAACCCAATGACCACCCTTGCCGGATGAGGTGGCCTCCTACATCCCAGCCAGCACTGAGCCTCTGGAGGCCAGGAGCTCTCGTGGCTATCTTTCAGCTCTCCTGTGTGTGGTCATGTTCCTGGGTCTGTTTTTGGCCCTGGCAATCCAGACCAAAGCCTCTAGGTTTTGTGCCTAGGCCATTCCCAATGCCGCCTGCATCCTCGGGCAGACCTGGGATCTTGGAGGCTATTGTCCCATTCCTCCCAACTTGTGGGATGAGATTGCATCTGTATGCAGGGAGTGGGGTCCTTTCACTCCGAGAGGAGTGCAGCTCCACAAAGAGCAATGGCAGGCCCAGGAAGTCCTATGTACAAGGATTGGGCTAGTAGCCTGTGGGAAGAGCCCACACGATGAGCAGGAGGTCAGCCTCGGGTAGTAGGGTCATGGATGTTGCCCTTGTATTTAGAGTGGAGGTGCCTCCAGAATGCCCCTGCCCACTGTCCTTGAGTAGTCACTTCAAGGCCCATTTCCTGAAGGCCTGTCTCCCATGCTGCTCCAGGTGACCTGCCACGATAGGGCTCCTGTCGTCATCCACAGCGCCCTCGACCTACACTTCCTTACTGAGGAGAATCCAGAGGATTATGAGCTGGGCCAAATCATCTCTCGCCGTCAGAGTAAGTGAGACAATCAGATAGCAGAGAGCAAGGGTCAGGATGTGGACTCAGGTCAACTCTTAGCAACAAAGAGTAGTCTCTGACCCCCCAAGAACACTCCAACAGGTGTGTTGGGTTCGTGCACAAAGCCAACTGCACTTCTGCTGGTGGAAGGTCTTGAGGTCCAATGGTATACCCCGGTGGATATTGCGGCTCCCCACCAGGTGCCCTCCCCTGGACATGAACAGGCATCCAAAGCTGACATCTTTGAGGAGTGAGGAGGATAGCCTCTCTCCAGGAGCAGTATGTTTTCATGGTCTGGGATAGGAGTGGTTTCAAAGGAACATGGGAATGCATGGGCTAAAGAGGGAACTGGCATTTTGTGGACTGAAGCAGTACTATTGAAAGCCTTCTGTGTGACCAAAAAACCACTGCCTGGGCAGAGCATTGCCAGGATTCTAGCAAGCAGTAACAGGATGAAATTGGGAAGAAAGCACAGCCTGGGAGACAGCCTGAATCAACTGTTTTTGCATAAATTCCATGGTCTTACGCACCTGAGTCCACTAGGCAAGGAGTGATCACAATAGCCAGGTTGTGATCCCTAACTAAAGTCAGATGAGGGCTTCCTGAGCACGTAGCCACAGAGCTCATCTGATAATAATGCCAGCGCTTTTTTGTTGGTTGGTTGGTTGGTTTTTGTGAGCCAAACACCACAGCAGCCATTATCCCAGCCTATGTACCCTGAAGACCACCATCCCTATGAGTTCTAGGATCACTTGTCTCCTATCTTAACCTACTGTTAGGTTAGTAGAGTCTATGGAAGAGGAAGTCTGTCTGGGGCCTTGGTAGCCTAAGAAATTCATAGCAGAGATCTCCACATCCAACCCAGAAGGGATGGAGAACAGGCTCTAGGTTAGAGGAGGGCGACAGGAAACACATGTTCAGAGGAAGGAGAAGCGGCTGTTGTATTCCCCCACTCGGGGTCATGGCACCACAGGGCCATACGCCATGTTGGAGGGAAGCAGTCCCTTTGCTGGTCTTTGGAACCATTGTTCTCAGTAGGGCAGTATTTGGAATGTGGCCTCCATTCTCAGAAGCCTGGTTCACATGGAGGCGGGCTCCACCAACGCAGAAGCATGGCTCTAACGTGGTATCCGCGCTGGTCAGCCTGTCCTCACTGTGGCCATTCTTGAGGAAAATAACTCAGAGGAGGAATCC
Source organism: Urocitellus parryii (assembly GCF_045843805.1). Classification (NCBI taxonomy): domain Eukaryota; kingdom Metazoa; phylum Chordata; class Mammalia; order Rodentia; family Sciuridae; genus Urocitellus; species Urocitellus parryii. The sequence continues at coordinate 69,256,203 of NC_135548.1, forward strand.
TAGGCCTTTTTTCTCTGGGTTTCATAGCTTTCTCTTTGGTTGTGCACTGAGGCTGTCCATAAAGCTCTAGTGTGTGGCAGTGGAGAGCTCCTCAGCCCTTGCCACAAAGGCATAGACTGGGAGAGAGAGAACGAGGCTGGCAGAGAGGGAGAGAGAGAAAGATGGAGAGGGAGGACCTCTCCTTGGAGAATGAGGATTCAGTGGAGCCAACAGGAACAAGGTACTGTTGCCCAGGGCACAACCCTGTTTAGGTCTTACTCCAACCATGCTCAACCTTTCTTCCAGTCCCTCCCACCCCCCAGTAGTGTATTCATCTTGAATGAGAATTTCATGTTGACATCAGAGCACTCACCATCCAATGCTTCCCTCCAAACCCACCTATGAAGATGGCTCATGTGGGGACTGAATCTTCGGCACAGGAGCCTTTTGTGGGAGATTTCAGATGCAAACCCTAGTGGTGTGCTTTGGCAGATGCAAGAGGACCTGAGATATTCTGGAGTCCAAAGCCTTCGGTAGGAACAGACATTAGGTCTGTTGAAGTGCTCTGCCTAGTTCTTCCTCAGGGAGGACTGTGGAGGCTGTCTTTGTTGGTATTGGTGCTGAATTGGAGAGCTCTCAGGTGTGTGGCTCTGGCCTTTTCTGGCACAGGCTCTCAGATGTTGGCGTGTCCTAGGGAGCACCTCCTGAGTGCCACCTTCTTTTTGTACACCCCTCTCTCCCCAGAGCTGAGGATTCCAGCAGAGGCCAACGTATTTGATGCCAAGAATCCTCACAAAAAATCCAACTTTGTGCTGAGGAAAAGGAGCCTCTCCCAAAAGAATGATGGGTGGATCGAGCCTCAACCTCCCTCTCGTCCTGCAAAGAAGGCTCCTGCCCTCCTGAGGATGCTTGCAAAACCATTCTGTTGCTGTGTGCCTGGGCGGGGCTGAGGCAGCCCAGGAATATTTACATTGATTACTATTTTCTTCAAAGTTTGAATCTATAGTTTGCCATTGTCCTTGACCTTGTTTAGTAACACAGTTGTTACTCTATCCTGTATTTGTTGTTTCCATTAATATATTATTATTATTTTAAAATATATATGTTTTTGTTACCTGATCTACTGTGATGATTTGAGTATACTAAATGTAGCAGTGATTCCTAAAGGACACATCCAAACCAACAGGAAGGAATGTTTCATTCTATCAGCAAGAACTTTGGTTTTTAGGAGTTTGGCAGATGGCATTATCTGAGTCAGTTTTCCAATGGGGGCAATGAAGTATCAGCTGTGATGGTACAAACACAAACAAAGACACACAAACACACACAAGAGCACACACACTCACTGAGAGATAGATAGACAGATGGAGTTGGTCTCTGCTGAAATACTTTGGAGACATGGTTCTGATTTCTCCCCTTTTGGAGTATTTTCAATTGCACAAGGTGTCTTGCAAATGAACCCATGTCTGAGGAAGACATGCATGTGTACTTCACATGCCACTTTTCACATAGCAGGAAGGTCATGTAATATTTTTCATGCAGCTATCTTTTGACTGTGAACCATCCCATGAGGTCAGCTGTGGAATTTTCAACTTGTAGCATCACAATGGGGATCCACTCTTTGGATTTGGGGATATTTCCGATTTTCTTGATTCAGATTGGAATGATATATATATTAGTTTTTGATGAAAATTCTGCATTTGATGGTAATGAATGTCGTGCATCTAGGAATCTGTAGAGTGCAGACAATGAATGGATGCCTACTGTTGTCTGGACTGGTCTGAAAAGTCCTGTAGCATCTGAGCATGTGTGAGGGCTGTACAGGTCTTGCCAAAAGTCCAGGTCAGATGATCCTGCACAAAGCTGAACTCCTAGTGGTCTCCACAACAGTGTAAGGGCCAAGGAGAAACACACTTCCACACAGAAGTTGGGAAGCTACCTTAAGAAGGTGATCATAGATACGGGATTATTAATATATCCAGGTTGGCATCTATTATTTTTTTAGCTTTTGACTTTCGCAGCTGTGGGCATCTTGACAACCATCAACTCCCTGTAAGCACAGACAACTCTATAAGAACCTGAGGATAAATTTCCCTGTGCATGTCCCCTTGTGAAACTGCTTAAGCACCGCCTGGTTTACACACAGGTGGAATTTCTAGGTCAAAGTGTGCATGTTTACTTCTTTGACTAAGCACTGCCAGGTGGCTCTTCTGCATAGCTCTACCTGTGGCCAGGATTGTATTATCTAGCTTTCTAACTTTTGCAGGTTGAGTCGATACATAGTGGGAGCACACTGTTTTTGTTGGTATTTTTCTTGGTATCTATTCTGATGCTTTTCAGTGGGGGATTTTTTCCTGTGAAAATGGGCTTCCTCTACTTGACCTTATTTTCTTCTTTTTAAAATTTTTTCAATGTGACTTTTTAATTTTAGTTTTATTAAAGACATTGCCCCTTGCTTGCATAGTCTATATCTAAAGCACTAGTCCTTGCTCCAAGGCCCAGCTTGCTCTCAGCTGCCCCAGGAGGGGAACAGTCTTTGGCGGTAGACAAGAGACGCCTCTGCAGGGGGCACAAGTGCTTTGGCCCTCTGGTGTCTTGCCAGCAGTGCTTCTCATGCCCACAGAGGGTTTCAGACACTGAGTCAATGGTCCAGGTGGTCTTTTGTTCAGTCTGATCTCAAATTGAGCTCCTCTGAGAGGTCATATTGAAGTCCTTGTGTGTACCTGACCCATCATTTTAAACAATATTCCAAGTTCACTTTTTGTGTGTACGTGGGTTCTGGGGATTGAACCCAGGGCCTTGAGCCTGTGAGGCAAGTGACCTACCTGAGCTACACCCTCAGAGACCCCTGTAAAAGTATTTCCCCTTTGCCTCGGGGTCTAAGTTGCCAAGGCTGACCTCAAACGTTCCTCTTGCCTCAGCCTCCCTGGTGGCTGGCATGACAGGCATGCACCTGGGACTGTCACACTCGAGCCTGTGATGGGAACTCATGTGCATCTGTCCAGGGCTGAGCATGGTTAGGCAGAGCTGTGCTCCAGGCTCCCTGCAGGGCTGTGGAGGCTTCTGCTGCCCAGCAGCCCTGGTGCCATGGCCAGGGCTCCTCCCAGCCGAGGGCAGGCAGCTGCCCATTGCTGTAGGCTGACCTTATTTTCTTCTTATGGCACTCGTCCGTTCTCTGGAGTGTGTTGTATGGTTTGTCCATTAGGAGTCTAACAGGTCCTCTAGAACCTTCAAACAATTAGTAAAATTCCTGAACAGTAAGTGAGCGCGCGCAGAAATTGGGCTAATATTTTGGGAAGAACAATGTTGGATGATATATTCATGGCTTGAATATATCATCCAACATGAAGTTATATTTTATTACTTACAAAATAATAAAATAATGAAGCAATACCATGGGCTGAGCTAAAATAGATCCTTAGGATCTTAGGCATTCTGTAATAAATCTGTGTCACTTGAAGTATAGAGTTGATCGACTCTGAGTAATGAAACAGAAGTAAAGGTATCAAAGCCAATGATCATCTGTTTCCAATTTTCTGTGATTTGGTTCAAGTGGTAAAGTGGTGATATTTATTAATAATGGATCGAATAGGTTCATAATTGTTTTAGAGTACAATTAGATGCCTTCAAACTTTAGGCTACATGGGCACATTTGAGAACGGTTCCAGCCATTCTCTCATCCTTTGGGTCATTCCCCTCCTATGTCCTGTGAGACATTTTCTATGTGAGGCTTTAAGAAGAAGAAGAGAATATTCTGTAAAGAAAACCTTGTGATCTGTGCAGTATGAAGTTGAATGGATTCATTCAGAAATCAGAAATTCTATTGAAAGATATTTATTGGCATGAGCCAAATAAAACCTATTTTTAGGCATCCTGGTGAAGACAAGGTTTTATCTTTATGTCTCATTTTCTATGTTTTGTTGTTGTTGTTGTTGTTAGAATGAAATTCATATGTTGCCAGACCATTCTATCAGATGTGTAACTAGATGCCATTTAAATTACCCACTTTTACATGGTAGACAGTTTTTAATGAACACTGCCTGTGTGCACCTTTTTTAAAAACAGGACTGGGATCAGAAGCCCAAATACCAATGGTTAGCTGGAGCATATTTTTCATTTGGCCTATCTGTCAGTATTCCCTGAGGTCATCTGTGCAATCAGCTTCGTTACTCCTGCTCCCTCACTGGATTTCATAGAAACCATATGCTATGTATGAATCAGGGACACCAATCCCACAACATAGCATTCTTGGAATATCCAAAGTCCCACTTTTCACTTCGCCATGCCTGAGATCAGCAGTAATATTTATCAGCAAATGTGAGATTTTCAAAGATCCAATTCTATGTGCTCCTTTCTCATAGAGCCTTAGGCAGGGATATAGCATACATAAATATTAAGTAAAGTCCATAGTTTTTAAAATGTCATCCATTGAATAGTTGACACATGTCTGAGATACTTTTTATTTTGGAGGAGGTATTATTTAATAGGGAATTCCAACAGCTACCTAATAGTGAAATGAGAAGTCTTGCATCCATTTTATTTTGTTTCTGATGATTTTTATGAGTAAGGGTAAGATACTTCCTTGTTCTGATGCAGATGTTGCCCACTTTTGTGAATGGATGCGGGGTGTCACCTACTACTTGCATATCTGCATATTGGGCTTGACACTGCTATCGTACTTGGTAGTTGGCAAAAAGTCAATACTGAAGTTAAGCTCTTGGGTTCTAGCAGCAGAGCTGAAGATCCTTGATGTGCCACCTTCTGCAATCCATGCTGCTCTCTTCATGTTCCTTATTGACTTCCTGGTGAGGAGCTTCATGGTCTCCTGGTCTTGAGAATGGCCAAGCATTGCTCTGTGAATGTGGAAGATGGGCATGTGGAAGGCTCCATGGAGGAGGGATCATTGAACATGTACTCGAATCCATGTGCCTGTTGAATGACCTGTTTTTTTTTTTATTTTTGGGTTTTAAGGGAGACACTGCCCTAAAACACTTCTGTGCAGCTGGGGATGCAGGCTTCTGCTTCACCTTGCAGGAAGCATTAACGAATCCTTTCCAGAAGACATGAGAAGAGAGAAGTGAGCCTCTGGTATCATGCAGGTTCCTTGCATTGCCCATGGGCTAGAAGAGAGAAGAGTTGCTTCATGAGATTTGATCCCCTTTTTCCTGAAAAGTTCCACACAGAGGTGAGTCCCCAGCATGTTTAGAAATCATTTCAGACACCTTTCTGGACGGAATTGAATCAGAGCCCCTGATGATGTGGAAGAGCTAAAGATGGGTTTGCTATGAATTTTCTATTTCATTCATCAGGGCCTGAGTCAAGTCAGTCATTGTGCTGTCAACACATGAGCTGCTGGTCAAATGTGAGGAAGTGGTCTTGCTTTATGAAAACACCACCCTGATTCAGTGAGCCAGAGGCAGCCTGCAGTCCCTGTTTTCCTGTAAAGGCAGATTGCTGTGGATGGCCTCTGGCCTCGTCATGCAGCCCTGCTCAGAGTAGGGGATTGAGGGACCAGGCAGATCCCTAGTTCCTTTTGACCTTTATTGCCATTGGGCCACCCCAGGGTCCTTGGACTCTACCTGGTCTTCTGGCCTGGGTCAGGGGATGTGAGGTTTGGAATCCCCCTCTGTGGCAGGATCCCAGCCCCCCAGCCACTTGAGGTCAGCACATCCTTCCCTAATTGTGTTAGAGTTGGAGACTTCTCCCACCCATCCTCATCCATGCTCATCCCACATTTTGTAGCTTGGCACCTGAGGACCTTTATTCATTGACTTAGTTGTTAGTGATGATGGTTACTAAGACTAAGTGACTCTTTCAAGTCACATCACTTGCATGGTAGGGCTAGAGCATGGATCTTCCTAATTGATTTCATGGGACTCTCTCATGGAAACTGTGACTGCTTCCTAAACACACACTCTACATTTGGAGTGTCAAAATTCTTGCCACTGCCTCCTTGGCAAGTGTATCTTGTCTTCTACGTGTGAATTTCACAAATATTTTCCTTTGGTTTGTGGAGGTCATGCAGAAGGGATTTCATTTGAAATAGCCCAAACAAGAAATACCAGTTGTCTTTTTCGCACATGGATGTGTGTAGTGAACACCCCTTTCTGTGTGCTTGCATGAGTTACTCCTTTGAATTTGTTGAAGAATGGTTGGCTGGGGAGCAAGTTAACGAGAGATGGATATCAATGGTTGTCAAGTATTCTGACGTGAAGAATGTATTGAGGATGTGAAGGCTTTTCTAGCCAGTTCCTATGGCTCAGTCAGGGATCAGTCAGAGGATTCTGTCTGGTAGACTCTTTGGCACAGATGTCAAAGTGGCCTGGTCTTACCCTGTCCAGGACTGAATGCTGAGCTTGAGTGGGAGCTTCTTGTCATTTCAAGCATTTCCATGAGTCTGTCCTCTGTTCTCTTGTATCCAAGTGGTTTCTAATAGGAAAGCAGAACAAAAATTGAAAGTATGGTGATTGATTATTTTTACCAATGTTATTTCAATCCACTTTGTTTAATACGAAATTACCTTTATGCTAGTAAGATTTCATATGTGAGGAAATAATGAAAATATTGGGGTTAGGGGATGAGAATATGCAAATCAAACATTTTTGAGCACCAAGACCCGTTTTTTGTTTTTGTTTTTGTTTTTTTTTTTTTAACTTAAATAATATTAAGTGCCAGAGGACCACCGCTGCCATTCAGCCTCAACAACCTCCAGGTCCAGCCTCCAGGTGGCCCATTTCACCAGGGTGTGTGGGACCACACTGTCCTGGGATGAGAGAACAGTACCCACGGATGTTGACATCTCACAGAGTAGATATTGCCAGTGACAGTAGGGAGCTATTGGCACATGAGGAAGGGAAGAGCTCTCAGGATGGGAAGAGGGGGCCGCTTCGAGACTCATTGGGTATGGCACGAGGCTGCTGGGTGTGGTGTTGGCCTGGGCCCACTGAGTGGGGCAGATCCGTGGTCTGTGTTTCTGTACCCTCCTCTGTAGCCTGTGTTGGCTGCAGATCAGGGAATTGCGATCAGAAGTGCTCCCAGTAACACAGGCACCAGCCCCCAGAGTGTGTGCCTATCCGTTTCCCCACCTGGCCTGACTTAGTGCCTGTCTTGCCTCAGGGCTGAGACCCTACAATCTCTGATGAGGGTGTCTGTGGTCCAGATCCAACCTGCATGGCCAACATGCTCAGACCTTCAGCTGGGTCCTAGGCTGCTGCAACCAAACTCTGTTAACTGGGTGGCCGACAACAGAGGAAGTGTCTTCCGTTGAGCTCCAGAGGCTCAACACAGTAGGTGTTGGGCTGTCCCAGTGCCATAACCCCTCCCAGGTTTCAAGGGGACTGTCTCCCCAACTCTCCCAGCCCTTGCCCACTCTCCTATTGCTGCCCACGATCTGTGGTTCCCATATGGGCATCCCGCCCTGGCTCCAACCTCACATATCCGGTATCCCCCAGTCTCCCTGGTATCTGGGTCCAGACTCTCCTCTTCCTACAAGAATATCAGATATTGGATTTGGTCCCAGTTGATGCTGTGTTCCATCATGTGAGCTCTTAGCTTCATCACTGTGCAAAGACTCTTTTCCCACACAAGTTCGCACGACTTTTAGCTGGCTAAGAATTTTCAGGCGACACTTTTCTAATGAGTACACTTTCCTTCCTTCCGATCTCCCACCAGTGAGCATTCCTCGCACCCTTGTCCTAGTTCCTTTATGGCAGTTTCCCTCCTTATGGCTGAGAGGACCTAGTGACCCCTGAATTCACACGTTCTCCTTAATCACCAACACACTGCAGAATTCTCCAGGGGGCCATATATGCTCCTGGAAGTTGGTGTTGGAAATAGTTCTCCATCCATTAATCACTCCCTCACTCACTAATGTCCTTGTGTCCTTGAGAAAGGCTCTCCCTTTCCTGGTATTCCTGAATAGAAATCCTCTTGCCTCTTGGGTGAATAGGGTTATGGGTTGTGCAGAGGGTGTTGGTCCACTGAGCATCTTAGAGACTGTCCTTTATGGAGCCTAATGATCCTCACTGGGGAATGAGGCCAGGGTCCTAACTGTGGTTAGTTAGAGAGGGAAAGAAGGACAAGGGAAACTCAGATGTCCCTTCATGGCCCCTGGAGTTAGAGGACTTACCCCTTTGCACCTGGGATCAGGAGACCTCATTTCCTCGAGGACACGCACACTCAGACGTTAATCTTGAGTGTGGGTTCCTTTCTGGGGTCCAGGGCTGTTGTTAGCCACCAGGAATGACAGTGCTCTCCATGCTGAGTGGAGCCATTTTTGCCAGGAAAGAGAGCCCATGGTCACGCCTTGTGCAAAGCATCCCACGCCAGGGGCTCCCATGCCTACATTCCTGTCCTGAAAGGAAGCCACTCAGAGGCAAGGTGGGTCCAACCACCTCCCATGTGTTCACTCATCACTGTGTTCCAGCAGTCACCCCAGTGAACAGTCCTGATGGGATTGGATGTGGCTCAGAATGTCACCCTCATGAGCTCTACCCTGCCACAGCTGCAGTTCTGCAGTGGGAGAAACTCAAAACCTCAAAACACATGCACATGAAAGAAAAGAGCAAGAGCCAGAGCCCAAACAGGCCAGGTGTGGCAAAGACAGCTGGAGTGCCTAGGTTGGGACTCAGAATTATGTCAGTGGGGTGGCATTGCTGCTGGCACCAGCATGATAACCGAGAGCCAGCCCTGCTCATTTTGGGGAGCAGTGTGTTGGGGAAGGCAGCAGAAATTGAGAGGCAGGATTGAGTTTGGCCCTAGGAGGAGGTTGGGTAAGAGGCCAGTGTGGGTTGGAGAGCCTGGGCAGATAGACAGAGGCCAGGGCACACCCCAAAGCCTGGAGACTGCACTTGATGTCCAGGGTTGTGAAACACCACTTCCCCTCTTACTCACAACTGAGAGCAAGGGGCATTGATGAGTTCAGTTTGTGTGCGGCTGCATCCAAGGTGGCTCGGCTAGGAACCTCTGTTTCCTTGACTCAGGAGGCTGGGAGTCCAGGCTCCACTGAGGCTCGGCTGGGAGGATCGGAGTCTGAGTTTATGCCTGTGTTCCCTGTAGGATCCATGTTGGCTGAGCCTCAGTGTTTTTGTAATGAGAGGATGGGTGACCGTCATGTCTTTATCACAGGACACACTTGCTAAATGGATTTGTTTGCTCTGAGGAGGAAAGAGAGAGGGGGGAGTGGTGCTGGAGACAGGGATGCAGACAGGGGTCATGGACTTGGCATAACTCAGTCTTGGAGGTGATATCCCATCACCTGTACCCACTTCAATTCCCATGAATCCAGAGGCTGAGCCCCCTTGAGGTGAGGGGTGAACCGGTTCTGGGCAGCAGGATGCTGTGGTACCTCGGAGTCTCTGTGAGACCCCAACACTAGACACACTTGGCCCTTTTGAAATCTTAGGAGAAGCCTTGGGAAGTTGTATGGCAGAGGGGAGCAGCCTCTGCATCTCAGTCCCCTCCAACTTGCCATGGTGTAGAGAGGGAACTGCAGCCACGATGGGACGGACATTGGCCATGTCCCTGTGTGGGACACAGGCCTGATGGAGTTAGGGTGCATTCTTTGTCTCTCCCTTTCTTGTGATTATCCCATCTCTACATTTGTGCTTTAGCCACCTGTGAGTCCCATCTCTGGTTTCAGAGAGAACAGAGGGTGTTATGGGCCAATAGACACAATAAACCCTAGAGATTAGATGCTACCCTACTTTCCAGAAAAGACTGGGCACACCATGAGTTGCACAATGATGGGACCAGGGTCCAAAAGCTGCTGAGAGGGAAGGACTGGTTGTGAATGCATTTTTGAAGGCTCCAAGCTGGAACTCTAGTGGCACCAAGCAGGGCAGATGCTGGTGGGGATGTTTGGGTAGTTGTTGGTGAACACCTGCGCACCTGAGATGGGTAGGCATGGAGGAGAAATCGGCAGCCCATAGGGCTGTTGAAAGTGGTCTTATGTGAAAAGAGGCTCAGGTATGGGCACAGGAAATGACATCATTGCCTTGACAATGGATCAAACAGAACATGGAACCCTGGTATCCAGGCACCCACTTCACTGACCAAGCCATCCGAGCTCACTTGGTTGGAGCCACTGGAGGGAGAAGGATGTTCTCCTGTGGTTGCAGACAATGCCGAGCCTCAGGCTCCCAGGAATCTCAGGGGGGCCAACTAGCCCTTTTGTGGATACACTGGGTGAGGCTTCATCTTAGACGCCAGAGCCTCTGGCGATTGTCGCAGAGGAGCTCAAGAGTAACAGTGAGTAGCACAGGGCAGGTGAGCCCAGCAGGCCCTCTAGTCTGATCCCTGATGAATGGCCCAGGACTCGTATTCTGACTCTGTGTGTGTGTGTGTGTGTGTGTGTGTGTGTGTGTGTGTGTGTGTGTGTTTGTACTGATGGGAACTGTCCCATTGTGCTTTGACTCTAGTGTATTGGCACAAGTCATTTTTCTGTTTGTCACCATTTCCATTTTGAACCCACCATTCTTGGTCCCAACCCAGGGTGAAAATGATCAGAACACGGAGGTGCCCTTCAGGGTTCAGAGCCTTGAACCTTACAGGCAGGACCAGCTTAGGAATGAGCTCCTGCCTGTCATTTGTGGGAGGAACCTACATTTCAGCAGCAACATGGGGTTAATCTCCTGGGATTTCATCCCCACCCAGCAGGTGCTGGATCTCTTGTTCCCAAAACAGCCACCTTCTTCAGTCTTTACTCCTGGTGCCACTCCACATCCTCCAAGGGGACAAGAACCTCAGGTTCTGGATGGATGTTGTAGAATGCCCACAGAGCCAACTGCCAGGCTGGGTGGGGTGCAGTTGCTGGGCTTTGCTGATGTTGTCATCCCCCACAGTTCTTGGAACCTTCTGTGGCAGTGGCATCCAGGACCCCAGCAGCTGTGAGTAGCAGCTCCTCACTGCTTCACTCCAGCGAGCAGGTGGAAGACAGCCGCGTTGTTCACGTCCTCCTAGAGGGACAGAGCCTGAGGGAGACAAAGCGCATCCCGGTAAGCCCGACAGCAGGGCTGCCTCCTGGGTGTCCACACAGTGGAAGGCAGGAGACACAGCCAACCCCAGGGCTATGGTGGGAAATAAAGAAGAGAGAGTTCCGTCTTAAGGGCTTGACCTGAGGAGGGAGAGCATCAGCATGCCCAGCTTCAGTGGTGAGTGGGCCTGTGTATTGTGGGTTTTGCAGGCCAGAAGTGCAGACGGAAGTGCTGTGGACAGATGAAGGCAGAGATATGTCCAGGGTGCAGGCTGCAGTGCCTAGAACTTGGTATTCTCAATGAGTGAAGTTGGAGCAGAGGAGGTGGCAGTGACTTGTTACATGTGTAGGAGGGGATGTGTTCCTGGTGGCAGGGAAGAGAACCTCCTTAGCATGACTAGGTGTAGGAATTTGGGGTCGGGATCACCTGGGGGGTCATGCCAAAGCTTCGGAATGTTAGGCTTTGCATGTATGTAAATACGGAGCTAAAGGGGTTCTTGGCAGAATTTCTATGGATGTGCAGTAGACACGCTAATGCTGCAGGTGTCCAGCTGCAGAGGAGACATGTTCAGTGACTGCCAGTGCTGAGTCAAGTACATCATGACAACCAGACCCGCACCGAGCTTCCAGAGGCCAGGGCCTCTCAAAGCTATCATGAAGCACTCAAGTGCACACTCTTGTATCTGAGTCTGTTTTGTGTCGTGGCAGTCAGGACCCAAATTTTCAGTGCATCTGCCTCTTCCACCCACAAAGGCAGCCTGCATCCCAGATCACACTTGGTGCGCAGATCCCTGGCCCATTGCTCTCATCTCAGTGAGATGAGAGTGTGTCTGTGCATAGGCAGTTTGGTCCTTTGACATGAGTGGAATGTGGCTCCCCAGGGGGAGGGGAGATGGCAGGTACAGGCAGATATTTGTACCAGGATTGTTCTAGTAGCACATTGCAAGAACCCAGGTGGTATATGGAGGACACACTCAGGTAGCAGGATAACAAGATTGTGCCCTTGTATATGTAGCTGAGATTTCTCCTGAATGTTTGACCACAGTCTTCTGGGTAGCTCTTCTAAAAGCCATTCTCTGATGACATTTGTCCCACCCTGATCCAGGTGACCTTTCAGGAGACGGTGACAAGCCTCATCCGCAGGGCCTTGGCCAAAATTTGTTGCAGCATGAGGATGTGGACAACTTTGAGCTGCTGTATATGATGTCTGAGGATGAGAGTAAGTAGGACAATCAGACAGTGGGGAGACATGATCCACAGTGGGCTCAGGATAACTGACAGCCAAGAGAAAGTGGGCCTTGGCCCCAAAATACCAAAGTGTGATGGGCCTGGCGGAGACTCTCAGGGGTTGTGGGTGTTTTGTGGTATAATCCTTGAGTGCCACCTAACAATTCTCTCCACTTCGCTCTGCAGAAATCAAGGTCTCTGACCACTCACTCGTGTGTCTGTCCATGAATCTGGGAATACAATCTTTCATCGTGAGGAAACGCCCCCAGGTCAAGGGAAAGGAGGTAAACACCTACCTTATTCAAGCTGTGCATGTGCTGCCATTCCACTCCGACCTGAGGAAATAAGAAGCCTCAGCACCTGGACATATTTGCTGGAAGCCCATAGAGCCAACTGACAGTCTGGGGTGGCTTTCTGTTTCTGGGTTTGCTGATGTTCCATCCCCCACAGTTCTCAGAATCAACCTGCAAGTCCTCCAGGCCGCTTTCCCACAAGCAGGTGGGAGACACCTGCTTAATTCGTGTCCACTTAGAAACACAAAGTCCAGAGATGGCCAAGAGTGTTCTGGTAAGCCTGGGAGCAGGGGTGTCCCGTGGTGCTTACACCTGGGTGGGGAGCAGACACTGGTCCAATACCATGGACTACTCATGCCCTCTTGAATTTGGAGCTTCTGGATGATCAGGAGGATAGATGGGAATCAAGAAGGGAGAGGTCAGTGTGAAGGGCTGGAGCTGAGATGAGCGAGTGCAGCAGCTTGTCCACTGCCATGTCTGAGGGAGTCTGTGTGTCAGGTGGCAGCATGCAGTCCAGAAGGGCAGGGACAGGTATGGGTGACAGATGAGAATAGGACAGGAACTAGGTTGCAGGTTCCCTTGTATGGGATGCTGACGTCTATGGAGGAGGACAGCAGTGTGAGGTTCTCCATGTTCCTTGAACAAGGAGCTGAGAGAGTCTCTCTGCAGAGTCGATATGGATGTGGAGCAAGCACACTAAATGTCCAGGTAACCCAATGACCACCCTTGCCGGATGAGGTGGCCTCCTACATCCCAGCCAGCACTGAGCCTCTGGAGGCCAGGAGCTCTCGTGGCTATCTTTCAGCTCTCCTGTGTGTGGTCATGTTCCTGGGTCTGTTTTTGGCCCTGGCAATCCAGACCAAAGCCTCTAGGTTTTGTGCCTAGGCCATTCCCAATGCCGCCTGCATCCTCGGGCAGACCTGGGATCTTGGAGGCTATTGTCCCATTCCTCCCAACTTGTGGGATGAGATTGCATCTGTATGCAGGGAGTGGGGTCCTTTCACTCCGAGAGGAGTGCAGCTCCACAAAGAGCAATGGCAGGCCCAGGAAGTCCTATGTACAAGGATTGGGCTAGTAGCCTGTGGGAAGAGCCCACACGATGAGCAGGAGGTCAGCCTCGGGTAGTAGGGTCATGGATGTTGCCCTTGTATTTAGAGTGGAGGTGCCTCCAGAATGCCCCTGCCCACTGTCCTTGAGTAGTCACTTCAAGGCCCATTTCCTGAAGGCCTGTCTCCCATGCTGCTCCAGGTGACCTGCCACGATAGGGCTCCTGTCGTCATCCACAGCGCCCTCGACCTACACTTCCTTACTGAGGAGAATCCAGAGGATTATGAGCTGGGCCAAATCATCTCTCGCCGTCAGAGTAAGTGAGACAATCAGATAGCAGAGAGCAAGGGTCAGGATGTGGACTCAGGTCAACTCTTAGCAACAAAGAGTAGTCTCTGACCCCCCAAGAACACTCCAACAGGTGTGTTGGGTTCGTGCACAAAGCCAACTGCACTTCTGCTGGTGGAAGGTCTTGAGGTCCAATGGTATACCCCGGTGGATATTGCGGCTCCCCACCAGGTGCCCTCCCCTGGACATGAACAGGCATCCAAAGCTGACATCTTTGAGGAGTGAGGAGGAAAGCCTCTCTCCAGGAGCAGTATGTTTTCATGGTCTGGGATAGGAGTGGTTTCAAAGGAACATGGGAATGCATGGGCTAAAGAGGGAACTGGCATTTTGTGGACTGAAGCAGTACTATTGAAAGCCTTCTGTGTGACCAAAAAACCACTGCCTGGGCAGAGCATTGCCAGGATTCTAGCAAGCAGTAACAGGATGAAATTGGGAAGAAAGCACAGCCTGGGAGACAGCCTGAATCAACTGTTTTTGCATAAATTCCATGGTCTTACGCACCTGAGTCCACTAGGCAAGGAGTGATCACAATAGCCAGGTTGTGATCCCTAACTAAAGTCAGATGAGGGCTTCCTGAGCACGTAGCCACAGAGCTCATCTGATAATAATGCCAGCGCTTTTTCGTTGGTTGGTTGGTTGGTTTTTGTGAGCCAAACACCACAGCAGCCATTATCCCAGCCTATGTACCCTGAAGACCACCATCCCTATGAGTTCTAGGATCACTTGTCTCCTATCTTAACCTACTGTTAGGTTAGTAGAGTCTATGGAAGAGGAAGTCTGTCTGGGGCCTTGGTAGCCTAAGAAATTCATAGCAGAGATCTCCACATCCAACCCAGAAGGGATGGAGAACAGGCTCTAGGTTAGAGGAGGGCGACAGGAAACACATGTTCAGAGGAAGGAGAAGCGGCTGTTGTATTCCCCCACTCGGGGTCATGGCACCACTGGGCCATACACCATGTTGGAAGGAAGCAGTCCCTTTGCTGGTCTTTGGAACCATTGTTCTCAGTAGGGCAGTATTTGGAATGTGGCCTCCATTCTCAGAAGCCTGGTTCACATGGAGGCGGGCTCCACCAACGCAGAAGCATGGCTCTAACGTGGTATCCGTGCTGGTCAGCCTGTCCTCACTGTGGCCATACTTGAGGAAAATAACTCAGAGGAGGAATCCTAGGCCTTTTTTTCTCTGGGTTTCATAGCTTTCTCTTTGGTTGTGCATTGAGGCTGTCCATAAAGCTCTAGTGTGTGGCAGTGGAGAGCTCCTCAGCCCTTGCCACAAAGGCATAGACTGGGAGAGAGAGAACGAGGCTGGCAGAGAGGGAGAGAGAGAAAGATGGAGAGGGAGGACCTCTCCTTGGAGAATGAGGATTCAGTGGAGCCAACAGGAACAAGGTACTGTTGCCCAGGGCACAACCCTGTTTAGGTCTTACTCCAACCATGCTCAACCTTTCTTCCAGTCCCTCCCACCCCCCAGTAGTGTATTCATCTTGAATGAGAATTTCATGTTGACATCAGAGCACTCACCATCCAATGCTTCCCTCCAAACCCACCTATGAAGATGGCTCATGTGGGGACTGAATCTTCGGCACAGGAGCCTTTTGTGGGAGATTTCAGATGCAAACCCTAGTGGTGTGCTTTGGCAGATGCAAGAGGACCTGAGATATTCTGGAGTCCAAAGCCTTCGGTAGGAATAGACATTAGGTCTGTTGAAGTGCTCTGCCTAGTTCTTCCTCAGGGAGGACTGTGGAGGCTGTCTTTGTTGGTATTGGTGCTGAATTGGAGAGCTCTCAGGTGTGTGGCTCTGGCCTTTTCTGGCACAGGCTCTCAGATGTTGGCGTGTCCTAGGGAGCACCTCCTGAGTGCCACCTTCTTTTTGTACACCCCTCTCTCCCCAGAGCTGAGGATTCCAGCAGAGGCCAACGTATTTGATGCCAAGAATCCTCACAAAAAATCCAACTTTGTGCTGAGGAAAAGGAGCCTCTCCCAAAAGAATGATGGGTGGATCGAGCCTCAACCTCCCTCTCGTCCTGCAAAGAAGGCTCCTGCCCTCCTGAGGATGCTTGCAAAACCATTCTGTTGCTGTGTGCCTGGGCGGGGCTGAGGCAGCCCAGGAATATTTACATTGATTACTATTTTCTTCAAAGTTTGAATCTATAGTTTGCCATTGTCCTTGACTTTGCTTAGTTACACAGTTGTTACTCTATCCTGTATTTGTTGTTTCCATTAATATATTATTATTATTTTAAAATATATATGTTTTTGTTACCTGATCTACTGTGATGATTTGAGTATACTAAATGTAGCAGTGATTCCTAAAGGACACATCCAAACCAACAGGAAGGAATGTTTCATTCTATCAGCAAGAACTTTGGTTTTTAGGAGTTTGGCAGATGGCATTATCTGAGTCAGTTTTCCAATGGGGGCAATGAAGTATCAGCTGTGATGGTACAAACACAAACAAAGACACACAAACACACACAAGAGCACACACACTCACTGAGAGATAGATAGACAGATGGAGTTGGTCTCTGCTGAAATACTTTGGAGACATGGTTCTGATTTCTCCCCTTTTGGAGT
The DNA here is from genome assembly GCF_045843805.1 of Urocitellus parryii. Taxonomy (NCBI): domain Eukaryota; kingdom Metazoa; phylum Chordata; class Mammalia; order Rodentia; family Sciuridae; genus Urocitellus; species Urocitellus parryii. Next base: position 69,272,640 of record NC_135548.1, read on the forward strand.
ATTTTCAATTGCACAAGGTGTCTTGCAAATGAACCCATGTCTGAGGAAGACATGCATGTGTACTTCACATGCCACTTTTCACATAGCAGGAAGGTCATGTAATATTTTTCATGCAGCTGTCTTTTGACTGTGAACCATCCCATGAGGTCAGCTGTGGAATTTTCAACTTGTAGCATCACAATGGGGATCCACTCTTTGGATTTGGGGATATTTCCGATTTTCTTGATTCAGATTGGAATGATATATATATTAGTTTTTGATGAAAATTCTGCATTTGATGGTAATGAATGTCGTGCATCTAGGAATCTGTAGAGTGCAGACAATGAATGGATGCCTACTGTTGTCTGGACTGGTCTGAAAAGTCCTGTAGCATCTGAGCATGTGTGAGGGCTGTACAGGTCTTGCCAAAAGTCCAGGTCAGATGATCCTGCACAAAGCTGAACTCCTAGTGGTCTCCACAACAGTGTAAGGGCCAAGGAGAAACTCACTTCCACATAGAAGTTGGGAAGCTACCTTATGAAGGTGATCATAGATACGGGATTATTAATATATCCAGGTTGGCATCTATTATTTTTTTAGCTTTTGACTTTCGCAGCTGTGGGCATCTTGACAACCATCAACTCCCTGTAAGCACAGACAACTCTATAAGAACCTGAGGATAAATTTCCCTGTGCATGTCCCCTTGTGAAACTGCTTAAGCACCGCCTGGTTTACACACAGCTGGAATTTCTAGGTCAAAGTGTGCATGTTTACTTCTTTGACTAAGCACTGCCAGGTGGCTCTTCTGCATAGCTCTACCTGTGGCCAGGATTGTATTATCTAGCTTTCTAACTTTTGCATGTTGAGTAGATACATAGTGGGAGCACACTGTTTTTGTTGGTATTTTTCTTGGTATCTATTCTGATGCTTTTCACTGGGGGATTTTTTCCTGTGAAAATGGGCTTCCTCTACTTGACCTTATTTTCTTCTTTTTAAAATTTTTTCAATGTGACTATTTAATTTTAGTTTAATTAAAGACATTGCCCCTTGCTTGCATAGTCTATATCTAAAGCACTAGTCCTTGCTCCAAGGCCCAGCTTGCTCTCAGCTGCCCCAGGAGGGGAACAGTCTTTGGCGGTAGACAAGAGACACCCCTGCAGGGGGCACAAGTGCTTTGGCCCTCTGGTGTCTTGCCAGCAGTGCTTCCCATGCTCACAGAGTGTTTCAGACACTGAGTCAATGGTCCAGGTGGTCTTTTGTTCAGTCTGATCTCAAATTGAGCTCCTCTGAGAGGTCATATTGAAGTCCTTGTGTGTACCTGACCCATCATTTTAAACAATATTCCAAGTTCACTTTTTGTGTGTACGTGGGTTCTGGGGATTGAACCCAGGGCCTTGAGCCTGTGAGGCAAGTGACCTACCTGAGCTACACCCTCAGAGACCCCTGTAAAAGTATTTCCCCTTTGCCTCGGGGTCTAAGTTGCCAAGGCTGACCTCAAACGTTCCTCTTGCCTCAGCCTCCCTGGTGGCTGGCATGACAGGCATGCACCTGGGACTGTCACACTCGAGCCTGTGATGAGAACTCATGTGCATCTGTCCAGGGCTGAGCATGGTTAGGCAGAGCTGTGCTCCAGGCTCCCTGCAGGGCTATGGAGGCTTCTGCTGCCCAGCAGCCCTGGTGCCATGGCCAGGGCTCCTCCCAGCCGAGGGCAGGCAGCTGCCCATTGCTGTAGGCTGACCTTATTTTCTTCTTATGGCACTCGTCCGTTCTCTGGAGTATGTTGTATGGTTTGTCCATTAGGAGTCTAACAGGTCCTCTAGAACCTTCAAACAATTAGTAAAATTCCTGAACAGTAAGTGAGCGCGCGCAGAAATTGGGCTAATATTTTGGGAAGAACAATGTTGGATGATATATTCATGGCTTGAATATATCATCCAACATGAAGTTATATTTTATTACTTACAAAATAATAAAATAATGAAGCAATACCATGGGCTGAGCTAAAATAGATCCTTAGGATCTTAGGCATTCTGTAATAAATCTGTGTCACTTGAAGTATAGAGTTGATCGACTCTGAGTAATGAAACAGAAGTAAAGGTATCAAAGCCAATGATCATCTGTTTCCAATTTTCTGTGATTTGGTTCAAGTGGTAAAGTGGTGATATTTATTAATAATGGATCGAATAGGTTCATAATTGTTTTAGAGTACAATTAGATGCCTTCAAACTTTAGCCCTCCTATGTCCTGTGAGACATTTTCTATGTGAGGCTTTAAGAAGAAGAAGAGAATATTCTGTAAAGAAAACCTTGTGATCTGTGCAGTATGAAGTTGAATGGATTCATTCAGAAATCAGAAATTCTATTGAAAGATATTTATTGGCATGAGCCAAATAAAACCTATTTTTAGGCATCCTGGTGAAGACAAGGTTTTATCTTTATGTCTCATTTTCTATGTTTTGTTGTTGTTGTTGTTGTTAGAATGAAATTCATATGTTGCCAGACCATTCTATCAGATGTATAACTAGATGCCATTTAAATTACCCACTTTTACATGGTAGACAGTTTTTAATGAACACTGCCTGTCTGCACCTTTTTTAAAAACAGGACTGGGATCAGAAGCCCAAATACCAATGGTTAGCTGGAACATATTTTTCATTTGGCCTATCTGTCAGTATTCCCTGAGGTCATCTGTGCAATCAGCTTCGTTACTCCTGCTCCCTCACTGGATTTCATAGAAACCATATGCTATGTATGAATCAGGGACACCAATCCCACAACATAGCATTCTTGGAATATCCAAAGTCCCACTTTTCACTTCGCCATGCCTGAGATCAGCAGTAATATTTATCAGCAAATGTGAGATTTTCAAAGATCCAATTCTATGTGCTCCTTTCTCATAGAGCCTTAGGCAGGGATATAGCATACATAAATATTAAGTAAAGTCCATAGTTTTTAAAATGTCATCCATTGAATAGTTGACACATGTCTGAGATACTTTTTATTTTGGAGGAGGAATTATTTAATAGGGAATTCCAACAGCTACCTAATAGTGAAATGAGAAGTCTTGCATCCATTTTATTTTGTTTCTGATGATTTTTATGAGTAAGGGTAAGATACTTCCTTGTTCTGATGCAGATGTTGCCCACTTTTGTGAATGGATGCGGGGTGTCACCTACTACTTGCATATCTGCATATTGGGCTTGACACTGCTATCGTACTTGGTAGTTGGCAAAAAGTCAATACTGAAGTTAAGCTCTTGGGTTCTAGCAGCAGAGCTGAAGATCCTTGATGTGCCACCTTCTGCAATCCATGCTGCTCTCTTCATGTTCCTTATTGACTTCCTGGTGATGAGCATCATGGTCTCCTGGTCTTGAGAATGGCCAAGCATTGCTCTGTGAATGTGGAAGATGGGCATGTGGAAGGCTCCAGGGAGGAGGGATCATTGAACATGTACTCGAATCCATGTGCCTGTTGATAGACCTGTTTTTTTTTATTTTTGGGTTTTAAGGGAGACACTGCCCTAAAACACTTCTGTGCAGCTGGGGATGCAGGCTTCTGCTTCACCTTGCAGGAAGCATTAACGAATCCTTTCCAGAAGACATGAGAAGAGAGAAGTGAGCCTCTGGTATCATGCAGGTTCCTTGCATTGCCCATGGGCTAGAAGAGAGAAGAGTTGCTTCATGAGATTTGATCCCCTTTTTCCTGAAAAGTTCCACACAGAGGTGAGTCCCCAGCATGTTTAGAAATCATTTCAGACACCTTTCTGGACGGAATTGAATCAGAGCCCCTGATGATGTGGAAGAGCTAAAGATGGGTTTGCTATGAATTTTCTATTTCATTCATCAGGGCCTGAGTCAAGTCAGTCATTGTGCTGTCAACACATGAGCTGCTGGTCAAATGTGAGGAAGTGGTCTTGCTTTATGAAAACACCACCCTGATTCAGTGAGCCAGAGGCAGCCTGCAGTCCCTGTTTTCCTGTAAAGGCAGATTGCTGTGGATGGCCTCTGGCCTCGTCATGCAGCCCTGCTCAGAGTAGGGGATTGAGAGACCAGGCAGATCCCTAGTTCCTTTTGACCTTTATTGCCATTGGGCCACCCCAGGGTCCTTGGACTCTACCTGGTCTTCTGGCCTGGGTCAGGGGATGTGAGGTTTGGAATCCCCCTCTGTGGCAGGATCCCAGCCCCCCAGCCACTTGAGGTCAGCACATCCTTCCCTAATTGTGTTAGAGTTGGAGACTTCTCCCACCCATCCTCATCCATGCTCATCCCACATTTTGTAGCTTGGCACCTGAGGACCTTTATTCATTGACTTAGTTGTTAGTGATGATGGTTACTAAGACTAAGTGACTCTTTCAAGTCACATCACTTGCATGGTAGGGCTAGAGCATGGATCTTCCTAATTGATTTCATGGGACTCTCTCATGGAAACTGTGACTGCTTCCTAAACACACACTCTACATTTGGAGTGTCAAAATTCTTGCCACTGCCTCCTTGGCAAGTGTATCTTGTCTTCTACGTGGGAATTTCACAAATATTTTCCTTTGGTTTGTGGAGGTCATGCAGAAGGGATTTCATTTGAAATAGCCCAAACAAGAAATACCAGTTGTCTTTTTCGCACATGGATGTGTGTAGTGAACACCCCTTTCTGTGTGCTTGCATGAGTTACTCCTTTGAATTTGTTGAAGAATGGTTGGCTGGGGAGCAAGTTAACGAGAGATGGATATCAATGGTTGTCAAGTATTCTGACGTGAAGAATGTATTGAGGATGTGAAGGCTTTTCTAGCCAGTTCCTATGGCTCAGTCAGGGATCAGTCAGAGGATTCTGTCTGGTAGACTCTTTGGCACAGATGTCAAAGTGGCCTGGTCTTACCCTGTCCAGGACTGAATGCTGAGCTTCAGTGGGAGCTTCTTGTCATTTCAAGCATTTCCATGAGTCTGTCCTCTGTTCTCTTGTATCCAAGTGGTTTCTAATAGGAAAGCAGAACAAAAATTGAAAGTATGGTGATTGATTATTTTTACCAATGTTATTTCAATCCACTTTGTTTAATACGAAATTACCTTTATGCTAGTAAGATTTCATATGTGAGGAAATAATGAAAATATTGGGGTTAGGGGATGAGAATATGCAAATCAAACATTTTTGAGCACCAAGACCCGTTTTTTGTTTTTGTTTTTGTTTTTTTTTTAACTTAAATAATATTAAGTGCCAGAGGACCACCGCTGCCATTCAGCCTCAACAACCTCCAGGTCCAGCCTCCAGGTGGCCCATTTCACCAGGGTGTGTGGGACCACACTGTCCTGGGATGAGAGAACAGTACCCACGGATGTTGACATCTCACAGAGTAGATATTGCCAGTGACAGTAGGGAGCTATTGGCACATGAGGAAGGGAAGAGCTCTCAGGATGGGAAGAGGGGGCCGCTTCGAGACTCATTGGGTACGGCACGAGGCTGCTGGGTGTGGTGTTGGCCTGGGCCCACTGAGTGGGGCAGATCCGTGGTCTGTGTTTCTGTACCCTCCTCTGTAGCCTGTGTTGGCAGCAGATCAGGGAATTGCGATCAGAAGTGCTCCCAGTAACACAGGCACCAGCCCCCAGAGTGTGTGCCTATCCGTTTCCCCACCTGGCCTGACTTAGTGCCTGTCTTGCCTCAGGGCTGAGACCCTACAATCTCTGATGAGGGTGTCTGTGGTCCAGATCCAACCTGCATGGCCAACATGCTCAGACCTTCAGCTGGGTCCTAGGCTGCTGCAACCAAACTCTCTTAACTGGGTGGCCGACAACAGAGGAAGTGTCTTCCGTTGAGCTCCAGAGGCTCAACACAGTAGGTGTTGGGCTGTCCCAGTGCCATAACCCCTCCCAGGTTTCAAGGGGACTGTCTCCCCAACTCTCCCAGCCCTTGCCCACTCTCCTATTGCTGCCCACGATCTGTGGTTCCCATATGGGCATCCCGCCCTGGCTCCAACCTCACATATCCGGTATCCCCCAGTCTCCCTGGTATCTGGGTCCAGACTCTCCTCTTCCTACAAGAATATCAGATATTGGATTTGGTCCCAGTTGATGCTGTGTTCCATCATGTGAGCTCTTAGCTTCATCACTGTGCAAAGACTCTTTTCCCACACAAGTTCGCACGACTTTTGGCTGGCTAAGAATTTTCAGGCGACACTTTTCTAATGAGTACACTTTCCTTCCTTCCGATCTCCCACCAGTGAGCATTCCTCGCACCCTTGTCCTAGTTCCTTTATGGCAGTTTCCCTCCTTATGGCTGAGAGGACCTAGTGACCCCTGAATTCACACGTTCTCCTTAATCACCAACACACTGCAGAATTCTCCAGGGGGCCATATATGCTCCTGGAAGTTGGTGTTGGAAATAGTTCTCCATCCATTAATCACTCCCTCACTCACTAATGTCCTTGTGTCCTTGAGAAAGGCTCTCCCTTTCCTGGTTTTCCTGAATAGAAATCCTCTTGCCTCTTGGGTGAATAGGGTTATGGGTTGTGCAGAGGGTGTTGGTCCACTGAGCATCTTAGAGACTGTCCTTTATGGAGCCTAATGATCCTCACTGGGGAATGAGGCCAGGGTCCTAACTGTGGTTAGTTAGAGAGGGAAAGAAGGACAAGGGAAACTCAGATGTCCCTTCATGGCCCCTGGAGTTAGAGGACTTACCCCTTTGCACCTGGGATCAGGAGACCTCATTTCCTCGAGGACACGCACACTCAGACGTTAATCTTGAGTTTGGGTTCCTTTCTGGGGTCCAGGGCTGTTGTTAGCCACCAGGAATGACAGTGCTCTCCATGCTGAGTGGAGCCATTTTTTGCCAGGACAGAGAGCCCATGGTCACGCCTTGTGCAAAGCATCCCACGCCAGGGGCTCCCATGCCTACATTCCTGTCCTGAAAGGAAGCCACTCAGAGGCAAGGTGGGTCCAACCACCTCCCATGTGTTCACTCATCACTGTGTTCCAGCAGTCACCCCAGTGAACAGTCCTGATGGGATTGGATGTGGCTCAGAATGTCACCCTCATGAGCTCTACCCTGCCACAGCTGCAGTTCTGCAGTGGGAGAAACTCAAAACCTCAAAACACATGCACATGAAAGAAAAGAGCAAGAGCCAGAGCCCAAACAGGCCAGGTGTGGCAAAGACAGCTGGAGTGCCTAGGTTGGGACTCAGAATTATGTCAGTGGGGTGGCATTGCTGCTGGCACCAGCATGATAACCGAGAGCCAGCCCTGCTCATTTTGGGGAGCAGTGTGTTGGGGAAGGCAGCAGAAATTGAGAGGCAGGATTGAGTTTGGCCCTAGGAGGAGGTTGGGTAAGAGGCCAGTGTGGGTTGGAGAGCCTGGGCAGATAGACAGAGGCCAGGGCACACCCCAAAGCCTGGAGACTGCACTTGATGTCCAGGGTTGTGAAACACCACTTCCCCTCTTACTCACAACTGAGAGCAAGGGGCATTGATGAGTTCAGTTTGTGTGCGGCTGCATCCAAGGTGGCTCGGCTAGGAACCTCTGTTTCCTTGACTCAGGAGGCTGGGAGTCCAGGCTCCACTGAGGCTCGGCTGGGAGGATTGGAGTCTGAGTTTATGCCTGTGTTCCCTGTAGGATCCATGCTGGCTGAGCCTCAGTGTTTTTGTAATGAGAGGATGGGTGACCGTCATGTCTTTATCACAGGACACACTTGCTAAATGGATTTGTTTGCTCTGAGGAGGAAAGAGAGAGGGGGGAGTGGTGCTGGAGACAGGGATGCAGACAGGGGTCATGGACTTGGCATAACTCAGTCTTGGAGGTGATATCCCATCACCTGTACCCACTTCAATTCCCATGAATCCAGAGGCTGAGCCCCCTTGAGGTGAGGGGTGAACCGGTTCTGGGCAGCAGGATGCTGTGGTACCTCGGAGTCTCTGTGAGACCCCAACACTAGACACACTTGGCCCTTTTGAAATCTTAGGAGAAGCCTTGGGAAGTTGTATGGCAGAGGGGAGCAGCCTCTGCATCTCAGTCCCCTCCAACTTGCCATGGTGTAGAGAGGGAACTGCAGCCACGATGGGACGGACATTGGCCATGTCCCTGTGTGGGACACAGGCCTGATGGAGTTAGGGTGCATTCTTTGTCTCTCCCTTTCTTGTGATTATCCCATCTCTACATTTTTGCTTTAGCCACCTGTGAGTCCCATCTCTGGTTTCAGAGAGAACAGAGGGTGTTATGGGCCAATAGACACAATAAACCCTAGAGATTAGATGCTACCCTACTTTCCAGAAAAGACTGGGCACACCATGAGTTGCACAATGATGGGACCAGGGTCCAAAAGCTGCTGAGAGGGAAGGACTGGTTGTGAATGCATTTTTGAAGGCTCCAAGCTGGAACTCTAGTGGCACCAAGCAGGGCAGATGCTGGTGGGGATGTTTGGGTAGTTGTTGGTGAACACCTGCGCACCTGAGATGGGTAGGCATGGAGGAGAAATCGGCAGCCCATAGGGCTGTTGAAAGTGGTCTTATGTGAAAAGAGGCTCAGGTATGGGCACAGGAAATGACATCATTGCCTTGACAATGGATCAAACAGAACATGGAACCCTGGTATCCAGGCACCCACTTCACTGACCAAGCCATCCGAGCTCACTTGGTTGGAGCCACTGGAGGGAGAAGGATGTTCTCCTGTGGTTGCAGACAATGCCGAGCCTCAGGCTCCCAGGAATCTCAGGGGGGCCAACTAGCCCTTTTGTGGATACACTGGGTGAGGCTTCATCTTAGACGCCAGAGCCTCTGGCGATTGTCGCAGAGGAGCTCAAGAGTAACAGTGAGTAGCACAGGGCAGGTGAGCCCAGCAGGCCCTCTAGTCTGATCCCTGATGAATGGCCCAGGACTCCTATTCTGACTCTGTGTGTGTGTGTGTGTGTGTGTGTGTGTGTGTGTGTGTGTGTGTTTGTACTGATGGGAACTGTCCCATTGTGCTTTGACTCTAGTGTATTGGCACAAGTCATTTTTCTGTTTGTCACCAATTCCATTTTGAACCCACCATTCTTGGTCCCAACCCAGGGTGAAAATGATCAGAACACGGAGGAGCCCTTCAGGGTTCAGAGCCTTGAACCTTACAGGCAGGACCAGCTTAGGAATGAGCTCCTGCCTGTCATTTGTGGGAGGAACCTACATTTCAGCAGCAACATGGGGTTAATCTCCTGGGATTTCATCCCCACCCAGCAGGTGCTGGATCTCTTGTTCCCAAAACAGCCACCTTCTTCAGTCTTTACTCCTGGTGCCACTCCACATCCTCCAAGGGGACAAGAACCTAAGGTTCTGGATGGATGTTGTAGAATGCCCACAGAGCCAACTGCCAGGCTGGGTGGGGTGCAGTTGCTGGGCTTTGCTGATGTTGTCATCCCCCACAGTTCTTGGAACCTTCTGTGGCAGTGGCATCCAGGACCCCAGCAGCTGTGAGTAGCAGCTCCTCACTGCTTCACTCCAGCGAGCAGGTGGAAGACAGCCGCGTTGTTCACGTCCTCCTAGAGGGACAGAGCCTGAGGGAGACAAAGCGCATCCCGGTAAGCCCGACAGCAGGGCTGCCTCCTGGGTGTCCACACAGTGGAAGGCAGGAGACACAGCCAACCCCAGGGCTATGGTGGGAAATAAAGAAGAGAGAGGTCCGTCTTAAGGGCTTGACCTGAGGAGGGAGAGCATCAGCATGCCCAGCTTCAGTGGTGAGTGGGCCTGTGTATTGTGGGTTTTGCAGGCCAGAAGTGCAGACGGAAGTGCTGTGGACAGATGAAGGCAGAGATATGTCCAGGGTGCAGGCTGCAGTGCCTAGAACTTGGTATTCTCAATGAGTGAAGTTGGAGCAGAGGAGGTGGCAGTGACTTGTCACATGTGTAGGAGGGGATGTGTTCCTGGTGGCAGGGAAGAGAACCTCCTTAGCATGACTAGGTGTAGGAATTTGGGGTCGGGATCACCTGGGGGGTCATGCCAAAGCTTCGGAATGTTAGGCTTTGCATGTATGTAAATACGGAGCTAAAGGGGTTCTTGGCAGAATTTCTATGGATGTGCAGTAGACACGCTAATGCTGCAGGTGTCCAGCTGCAGAGGAGACATGTTCAGTGACTGCCAGTGCTGAGTCAAGTACATCATTACAACCAGACCCGCACCGAGCTTCCAGAGGCCAGGGCCTCTCAAAGCTATCATGAAGCACTCAAGTGCACACTCTTGTATCTGAGTCTGTTTTGTGTCGTGGCAGTCAGGACCCAAGTTTTCAGTGCATCTGCCTCTTCCACCCACAAAGGCAGCCTGCATCCCAGATCACACTTGGTGCGCAGATCCCTGGCCCATTGCTCTCATCTCAGTGAGATGAGAGTGTGTCTGTGCATAGGCAGTTTGGTCCTTTGACATGAGTGGAATGTGGCTCCCCAGGGGGAGGGGAGATGGCAGGTACAGGCAGATATTTGTACCAGGATTGTTCTAGTAGCACATTGCAAGAACCCAGGTGGTATATGGAGGACACACTCAGGTAGCAGGATAACAAGATTGTGCCCTTGTATATGTAGCTGAGATTTCTCCTGAATGTTTGACCACAGTCTTCTGGGTAGCTCTTCTAAAAGCCATTCTCTGATGACATTTGTCCCACCCTGATCCAGGTGACCTTTCAGGAGACGGTGACAAGCCTCATCCGCAGGGCCTTGGACCAAAATTTGTTGCAGCATGAGGATGTGGACAACTTTGAGCTGCTGTATATGATGTCTGAGGATGAGAGTAAGTAGGACAATCAGACAGTGGGGAGACATGATCCACAGTGGGCTCAGGATAACTGACAGCCAAGAGAAAGTGGGCCTTGGCCCCAAAATACCAAAGTGTGATGGGCCTGGCGGAGACTCTCAGGGGTTGTGGGTGTTTTGTGGTATAATCCTTGAGTGCCACCTAACAATTCTCTCCACTTCGCTCTGCAGAAATCAAGGTCTCTGACCACTCACTCGTGTGTCTGTCCATGAATCTGGGAATACAATATTTCATCGTGAGGAAACGCCCCCAGGTCAAGGGAAAGGAGGTAAACACCTACCTTATTCAAGCTGTGCATGTGCTGCCATTCCACTCTGACCTGAGGAAATAAGAAGCCTCAGCACCTGGACATATTTGCTGGAAGCCCATAGAGCCAACTGACAGTCTGGGGTGGCTTTCTGTTTCTGGGTTTGCTGATGTTCCATCCCCCACAGTTCTCAGAATCAACCTGCAAGTCCTCCAGGCCGCTTTCCCACAAGCAGGTGGGAGACACCTGCTTAATTCGTGTCCACTTAGAAACACAAAGTCCAGAGATGGCCAAGAGTGTTCTGGTAAGCCTGGGAGCAGGGGTGTCCCGTGGTGCTTACACCTGGGTGGGGAGCAGACACTGGTCCAATACCATGGACTACTCATGCCCTCTTGAATTTGGAGCTTCTGGATGATCAGGAGGATAGATGGGAATCAAGAAGGGAGAGGTCAGTGTGAAGGGCTGGAGCTGAGATGAGCGAGTGCAGCAGCTTGTCCACTGCCATGTCTGAGGGAGTCTGTGTGTCAGGTGGCAGCATGCAGTCCAGAAGGGCAGGGACAGGTATGGGTGACAGATGAGAATAGGACAAGAACTAGGTTGCAGGTTCCCTTGTATGGGATGCTGACGTCTATGGAGGAGGACAGCAGTGTGAGGTTCTCCATGTTCCTTGAACAAGGAGCTGAGAGAGTCTCTCTGCAGAGTCGATATGGATGTGGAGCAAGCACACTAAATGTCCAGGTAACCCAATGACCACCCTTGCCGGATGAGGTGGCCTCCTACATCCCAGCCAGCACTGAGCCTCTGGAGGCCAGGAGCTCTCGTGGCTATCTTTCAGCTCTCCTGTGTGTGGTCATGTTCCTGGGTCTGTTTTTGGCCCTGGCAATCCAGACCAAAGCCTCTAGGTTTTGTGCCTAGGCCATTCCCAATGCCGCCTGCATCCTCGGGCAGACCTGGGATCTTGGAGGCTATTGTCCCATTCCTCCCAACTTGTGGGATGAGATTGCATCTGTATGCAGGTAGTGGGGTCCTTTCACTCCGAGAGGAGTGCAGCTCCACAAAGAGCAATGGCAGGCCCAGGAAGTCCTATGTACAAGGATTGGGCTAGTAGCCTGTGGGAAGAGCCCACACGATGAGCAGGAGGTCAGCCTCGGGTAGTAGGGTCATGGATGTTGCCCTTGTATTTAGAGTGGAGGTGCCTCCAGAATGCCCCTGCCCACTGTCCTTGAGTAGTCACTTCAAGGCCCATTTCCTGAAGGCCTGTCTCCCATGCTGCTCCAGGTGACCTGCCACGATAGGGCTCCTGTCGTCATCCGCAGCGCCCTCGACCTACACTTCCTTACTGAGGAGAATCCAGAGGATTATGAGCTGGGCCAAATCATCTCTCGCCGTCAGAGTAAGTGAGACAATCAGATAGCAGAGAGCAAGGGTCAGGATGTGGACTCAGGTCAACTCTTAGCAACAAAGACTAGTCTCTGACCCCCAAGAACACTCCAACAGGTGTGTTGGGTTCGTGCACAAAGCCAACTGCACTTCTGCTGGTGGAAGGTCTTGAGGTCCAATGGTATACCCCGGTGGATATTGCGGCTCCCCACCAGGTGCCCTCCCCTGGACATGAACAGGCATCCAAAGCTGACATCTTTGAGGAGTGAGGAGGAAAGCCTCGCTCCAGGAGCAGTATGTTTTCATGGTCTGGGATAGGAGTGGTTTCAAAGGAACATGGGAATGCATGGGCTAAAGAGAGAACTGGCATTTTGTGGACTGAAGCAGTACTATTGAAAGCCTTCTGTGTGACCAAAAAACCACTGCCTGGGCAGAGCATTGCCAGGATTCTAGCAAGCAGTAACAGGATGAAATTGGGAAGAAAACACAGCCTGGGAGACAGCCTGAATCATCTGTTTTTGCATAAATTCCATGGTCTTACGCACCTGAGTCCACTAGGCAAGGAGTGATCACAATAGCCAGGTTGTGATCCCTAACTAAAGTCAGTTGAGGGCTTCCTGAGCACGTAGCCACAGAGCTCATCTGATAATAATGCCAGCGCTTTTTCGTTGGTTGGTTGGTTGGTTTTTGTGAGCCAAACACCACAGCAGCCATTATCCCAGCCTATGTACCCTGAAGACCACCATCCCTATGAGTTCTAGGATCACTTGTCTCCTATCTTAACCTACTGTTAGGTTAGTAGAGTCTATGGAAGAGGAAGTCTGTCTGGGGCCTTGGTAGCCTAAGAAATTCATAGCAGAGATCTCCACATCCAACCCAGAAGGGATGGAGAACAGGCACTAGGTTAGAGGAGGGCGACAGGAAACACATGTTCAGAGGAAGGAGAAGCGGCTGTTGTATTCCCCCACTCGGGGTCATGGCACCACTGGGCCATACGCCATGTTGGAGGGAAGCAGTCCCTTTGCTGGTCTTTGGAACCATTGTTCTCAGTAGGGCAGTATTTGGAATGTGGCCTCCATTCTCAGAAGCCTGGTTCACATGGAGGCGGGCTCCACCAACGCAGAAGCATGGCTCTAACGTGGTATCCGTGCTGGTCAGCCTGTCCTCACTGTGGCCATACTTGAGGAAAATAACTCAGAGGAGGAATCCTAGGCCTTTTTTTCTCTGGGTTTCATAGCTTTCTCTTTGGTTGTGCACTGAGGCTGTCCATAAAGCTCTAGTGTGTGGCAGTGGAGAGCTCCTCAGCCCTTGCCACAAAGGCATAGACTGGGAGAGAGAGAACGAGGCTGGCAGAGAGGGAGAGAGAGAAAGATGGAGAGGGAGGACCTCTCCTTGGAGAATGAGGATTCAGTGGAGCCAAGAGGAACAAGGTACTGTTGCCCAGGGCACAACCCTGTTTAGGTCTTACTCCAACCATGCTCAACCTTTCTTCCAGTCCCTCCCACCCCCCAGTAGTGTATTCATCTTGAATGAGAATTTCATGTTCACATCAGAGCACTCACCATCCAATGCTTCCCTCCAAACCCACCTATGAAGATGGCTCATGTGGGGACTGAATCTTCGGCACAGGAGCCTTTTGTGGGAGATTTCAGATGCAAACCCTAGTGGTGTGCTTTGGCAGATGCAAGAGGACCTGAGATATTCTGGAGTCCAAAGCCTTCGGTAGGAACAGACATTAGGTCTGTTGAAGTGCTCTGCCTAGTTCTTCCTCAGGGAGGACTGTGGAGGCTGTCTTTGTTGGTATTGGTGCTGAATTGGAGAGCTCTCAGGTGTGTGGCTCTGGCCTTTTCTGGCACAGGCTCTGAGATGTTGGCGTGTCCTAGGGAGCACCTCCTGAGTGCCACCTTCTTTTTGTACACCCCTCTCTCCCCAGAGCTGAGGATTCCAGCAGAGGCCAACGTATTTGATGCCAAGAATCCTCACAAAAAATCCAACTTTGTGCTGAGGAAAAGGAGACTCTCCCAAAAGAATGATGGGTGGATCGAGCCTCAACCTCCCTCTCGTCCTGCAAAGAAGGCTCCTGCCCTCCTGAGGATGCTTGCAAAACCATTCTGTTGCTGTGTGCCTGGGCGGGGCTGAGGCAGCCCAGGAATATTTACATTGATTACTATTTTCTTCAAAGTTTGAATCTATAGTTTGCCATTGTCCTTGACCTTGTTTAGTAACACAGTTGTTACTCTATCCTGTATTTGTTGTTTCCATTAATATATTATTATTATTTTAAAATATATATGTTTTTGTTACCTGATCTACTGTGATGATTTGAGTATACTAAATGTAGCAGTGATTCCTAAAGGACACATCCAAACCAACAGGAAGGAATGTTTCATTCTATCAGCAAGAACTTTGGTTTTTAGGAGTTTGGCAGATGGCATTATCTGAGTCAGTTTTCCAATGGGGGCAATGAAGTATCAGCTGTGATGGTACAAACACAAACAAAGACACACAAACACACACAAGAGCACACACACTCACTGAGAGATAGATAGACAGATGGAGTTGGTCTCTGCTGAAATACTTTAGAGACATGGTTCTGATTTCTCCCCCTTTGGAGTATTTTCAATTGCACAAGGTGTCTTGCAAATGAACCCATGCCTGAGGAAGACATGCATGTGTACTTCACATGCCACTTTTCACATAGCAGGAAGGTCATGTAATATTTTTCATGCAGCTATCTTTTGACTGTGAACCATCCCATGAGGTCAGCTGTGGAATTTTCAACTTGTAGCATCACAATGGGGATCCACTCTTTGGATTTGGGGATATTTCCGATTTTCTTGATTCAGATTGGAATGATATATATATTAGTTTTTGATGAAAATTCTGCATTTGATGGTAATGAATGTCGTGCATCTAGGAATCTGTAGAGTGCAGACAATGAATGGATGCCTACTGTTGTCTGGACTGGTCTGAAAAGTCCTGTAGCATCTGAGCATGTGTGAGGGCTGTACAGGTCTTGCCAAAAGTCCAGGTCAGATGATCCTGCACAAAGCTGAACTCCTAGTGGTCTCCACAACAGTGTAAGGGCCAAGGAGAAACACACTTCCACACAGAAGTTGGGAAGCTACCTTATGAAGGTGATCATAGATACGGGATTATTAATATATCCAGGTTGGCATCTATTATTTTTTTAGCTTTTGACTTTCGCAGCTGTGGGCATCTTGACAACCATCAACTCCCTGTAAGCACAGACAACTCTATAAGAACCTGAGGATAAATTTCCCTGTGCATGTCCCCTTGTGAAACTGCTTAAGCACCGCCTGGTTTACACACAGGTGGAATTTCTAGGTCAAAGTGTGCATGTTTACTTCTTTGACTAAGCACTGCCAGGTGGCTCTTCTGCATAGCTCTACCTGTGGCCAGGATTGTATTATCTAGCTTTCTAACTTTTGCAGGTTGAGTCGATACATAGTGGGAGCACACTGTTTTTGTTGGTATTTTTCTTGGTATCTATTCTGATGCTTTTCAGTGGGGGATTTTTTCCTGTGAAAATGGGCTTCCTCTACTTGACCTTATTTTCTTCTTTTTAAAATTTTTTCAATGTGACTTTTTAATTTTAGTTTTATTAAAGACATTGCCCCTTGCTTGCATAGTCTATATCTAAAGCACTAGTCCTTGCTCCAAGGCCCAGCTTGCTCTCAGCTGCCCCAGGAGGGGAACAGTCTTTGGCGGTAGACAAGAGACACCCCTGCAGGGGGCACAAGTGCTTTGGCCCTCTGGTGTCTTGCCAGCAGTGCTTCCCATGCTCACAGAGGGTTTCAGACACTGAGTCAATGGTCCAGGTGGTCTTTTGTTCAGTCTGATCTCAAATTGAGCTCCTCTGAGAGGTCATATTGAAGTCCTTGTGTGTACCTGACCCATCATTTTAAACAATATTCCAAGTTCACTTTTTGTGTGTACGTGGGTTCTGGGGATTGAACCCAGGGCCTTGAGCCTGTGAGGCAAGTGACCTACCTGAGCTACACCCTCAGAGACCCCTGTAAAAGTATTTCCCCTTTGCCTCGGGGTCTAAGTTGCCAAGGCTGACCTCAAACGTTCCTCTTGCCTCAGCCTCCCTGGTGGCTGGCATGACAGGCATGCACCTGGGACTGTCACACTTGAGCCTGTGATGGGAACTCATGTGCATCTGTCCAGGGCTGAGCATGGTTAGGCAGAGCTGTGCTCCAGGCTCCCTGCAGGGCTGTGGAGGCTTCTGCTGCCCAGCAGCCCTGGTGCCATGGCCAGGGCTCCTCCCAGCCGAGGGCAGGCAGCTGCCCATTGCTGTAGGCTGACCTTATTTTCTTCTTATGGCACTCGTCCGTTCTCTGGAGTATGTTGTATGGTTTGTCCATTAGGAGTCTAACAGGTCCTCTAGAACCTTCAAACAATTAGTAAAATTCCTGAACAGTAAGTGAGCGCGCGCAGAAATTGGGCTAATATTTTGGGAAGAACAATGTTGGATGATATATTCATGGCTTGAATATATCATCCAACATGAAGTTATATTTTATTACTTACAAAATAATAAAATAATGAAGCAATACCATGGGCTGAGCTAAAATAGATCCTTAGGATCTTAGGCATTCTGTAATAAATCTGTGTCACTTGAAGTATAGAGTTGATCGACTCTGAGTAATGAAACAGAAGTAAAGGTATCAAAGCCAATGATCATCTGTTTCCAATTTTCTGTGATTTGGTTCAAGTGGTAAAGTGGTGATATTTATTAATAATGGATCGAATAGGTTCATAATTGTTTTAGAGTACAATTAGATGCCTTCAAACTTTAGCCCTCCTATGTCCTGTGAGACATTTTCTATGTGAGGCTTTAAGAAGAAGAAGAGAATATTCTGTAAAGAAAACCTTGTGATCTGTGCAGTATGAAGTTGAATGGATTCATTCAGAAATCAGAAATTCTATTGAAAGATATTTATTGGCATGAGCCAAATAAAACCTATTTTTAGGCATCCTGGTGAAGACAAGGTTTTATCTTTATGTCTCATTTTCTATGTTTTGTTGTTGTTGTTGTTGTTAGAATGAAATTCATATGTTGCCCGACCATTCTATCAGATGTGTAACTAGATGCCATTTAAATTACCCACTTTTACATGGTAGACAGTTTTTAATGAACACTGCCTGTCTGCACCTTTTTTAAAAACAGGACTGGGATCAGAAGCCCAAATACCAATGGTTAGCTGGAACATATTTTTCATTTGGCCTATCTGTCAGTATTCCCTGAGGTCATCTGTGCAATCAGCTTCGTTACTCCTGCTCCCTCACTGGATTTCATAGAAACCATATGCTATGTATGAATCAGGGACACCAATCCCACAACATAGCATTCTTGGAATATCCAAAGTCCCACTTTTCACTTCGCCATGCCTGAGATCAGCAGTAATATTTATCAGCAAATGTGAGATTTTCAAAGATCCAATTCTATGTGCTCCTTTCTCATAGAGCCTTAGGCAGGGATATAGCATACATAAATATTAAGTAAAGTCCATAGTTTTTAAAATGTCATCCATTGAATAGTTGACACATGTCTGAGATACTTTTTATTTTGGAGGAGGTATTATTTAATAGGGAATTCCAACAGCTACCTAATAGTGAAATGAGAAGTCTTGCATCCATTTTATTTTGTTTCTGATGATTTTTATGAGTAAGGGTAAGATACTTCCTTGTTCTGATGCAGATGTTGCCCACTTTTGTGAATGGATGCGGGGTGTCACCTACTACTTGCATATCTGCATATTGGGCTTGACACTGCTATCGTACTTGGTAGTTGGCAAAAAGTCAATACTGAAGTTAAGCTCTTGTGTTCTAGCAGCAGAGCTGAAGATCCTTGATGTGCCACCTTCTGCAATCCATGCTGCTCTCTTCATGTTCCTTATTGACTTCCTGGTGATGAGCATCATGGTCTCCTGGTCTTGAGAATGGCCAAGCATTGCTCTGTGAATGTGGAAGATGGGCATGTGGAAGGCTCCAGGGAGGAGGGATCATTGAACATGTACTCGAATCCATGTGCCTGTTGAATGACCTGTTTTTTTATTTTTGGGTTTTAAGGGAGACACTGCCCTAAAACACTTCTGTGCAGCTGGGGATGCAGGCTTCTGCTTCACCTTGCAGGAAGCATTAACGAATCCTTTCCAGAAGACATGAGAAGAGAGAAGTGAGCCTCTGGTATCATGCAGGTTCCTTGCATTGCCCATGGGCTAGAAGAGAGAAGAGTTGCTTCATGAGATTTGATCCCCTTTTTCCTGAAAAGTTCCACACAGAGGTGAGTCCCCAGCATGTTTAGAAATCATTTCAGACACCTTTCTGGACGGAATTGAATCAGAGCCCCTGATGATGTGGAAGAGCTAAAGATGGGTTTGCTATGAATTTTCTATTTCATTCATCAGGGCCTGAGTCAAGTCAGTCATTGTGCTGTCAACACATGAGCTGCTGGTCAAATGTGAGGAAGTGGTCTTGCTTTATGAAAACACCACCCTGATTCAGTGAGCCAGAGGCAGCCTGCAGTCCCTGTTTTCCTGTAAAGGCAGATTGCTGTGGATGGCCTCTGGCCTCGTCATGCAGCCCTGCTCAGAGTAGGGGATTGAGGGACCAGGCAGATCCCTAGTTCCTTTTGACCTTTATTGCCATTGGGCCACCCCAGGGTCCTTGGACTCTACCTGGTCTTCTGGCCTGGGTCAGGGGATGTGAGGTTTGGAATCCCCCTCTGTGGCAGGATCCCAGCCCCCCCAGCCACTTGAGGTCAGCACATCCTTCCCTAATTGTGTTAGAGTTGGAGACTTCTCCCACCCATCCTCATCCATGCTCATCCCACATTTTGTAGCTTGGCACCTGAGGACCTTTATTCATTGACTTAGTTGTTAGTGATGATGGTTACTAAGACTAAGTGACTCTTTCAAGTCACATCACTTGCATGGTAGGGCTAGAGCATGGATCTTCCTAATTGATTTCATGGGACTCTCTCATGGAAACTGTGACTGCTTCCTAAACACACACTCTACATTTGGAGTGTCAAAATTCTTGCCACTGCCTCCTTGGCAAGTGTATCTTGTCTTCTACGTGGGAATTTCACAAATATTTTCCTTTGGTTTGTGGAGGTCATGCAGAAGGGATTTCATTTGAAATAGCCCAAACAAGAAATACCAGTTGTCTTTTTCGCACATGGATGTGTGTAGTGAACACCCCTTTCTGTGTGCTTGCATGAGTTACTCCTTTGAATTTGTTGAAGAATGGTTGGCTGGGGAGCAAGTTAACGAGAGATGGATATCAATGGTTGTCAAGTATTCTGACGTGAAGAATGTATTGAGGATGTGAAGGCTTTTCTAGCCAGTTCCTATGGCTCAGTCAGGGATCAGTCAGAGGATTCTGTCTGGTAGACTCTTTGGCACAGATGTCAAAGTGGCCTGGTCTTACCCTGTCCAGGACTGAATGCTGAGCTTGAGTGGGAGCTTCTTGTCATTTCAAGCATTTCCATGAGACTGTCCTCTGTTCTCTTGTATCCAAGTGGTTTCTAATAGGAAAGCAGAACAAAAATTGAAAGTATGGAGATTGATTATTTTTACCAATGTTATTTCAATCCACTTTGTTTAATACGAAATTACCTTTATGCTAGTAAGATTTCATATGTGAGGAAATAATGAAAATATTGGGGTTAGGGGATGAGAATATGCAAATCAAACATTTTTGAGCACCAAGACCCGTTTTTTGTTTTTGTTTTTGTTTTTTTTTTTTTTAACTTAAATAATATTAAGTGCCAGAGGACCACCGCTGCCATTCAGCCTCAACAACCTCCAGGTCCAGCCTCCCTCCAGGTGGCCCATTTCACCAGGGTGTGTGGGACCACACTGTCCTGGGATGAGAGAACAGTACCCACGGATGTTGACATCTCACAGAGTAGATATTGCCAGTGACAGTAGGGAGCTATTGGCACATGAGGAAGGGAAGAGCTCTCAGGATGGGAAGAGGGGGCCGCTACGAGACTCATTGGGTATGGCACGAGGCTGCTGGGTGTGGTGTTGGCCTGGGCCCACTGAGTGGGGCAGATCCGTGGTCTGTGTTTCTGTACCCTCCTCTGTAGCCTGTGTTGGCAGCAGATCAGGGAATTGCGATCAGAAGTGCTCCCAGTAACACAGGCACCAGCCCCCAGAGTGTGTGCCTATCCGTTTCCCCACCTGGCCTGACTTAGTGCCTGTCTTGCCTCAGGGCTGAGACCCTACAATCTCTGATGAGGGTGTCTGTGGTCCAGATCCAACCTGCATGGCCAACATGCTCAGACCTTCAGCTGGGTCCTAGGCTGCTGCAACCAAACTCTGTTAACTGGGTGGCCGACAACAGAGGAAGTGTCTTCCGTTGAGCTCCAGAGGCTCAACACAGTAGGTGTTGGGCTGTCCCAGTGCCATAACCCCTCCCAGGTTTCAAGGGGACTGTCTCCCCAACTCTCCCAGCCCTTGCCCACTCTCCTATTGCTGCCCACGATCTGTGGTTCCCATATGGGCATCCCGCCCTGGCTCCAACCTCACATATCCGGTATCCCCCAGTCTCCCTGGTATCTGGGTCCAGACTCTCCTCTTCCTACAAGAATATCAGATATTGGATTTGGTCCCAGTTGATGCTGTGTTCCATCATGTGAGCTCTTAGCTTCATCACTGTGCAAAGACTCTTTTCCCACACAAGTTCGCACGACTTTTGGCTGGCTAAGAATTTTCAGGCAACACTTTTCTAATGAGTACACTTTCCTTCCTTCCGATCTGCCACCAGTGAGCATTCCTCGCACCCTTGTCCTAGTTCCTTTATGGCAGTTTCCCTCCTTATGGCTGAGAGGACCTAGTGACCCCTGAATTCACACGTTCTCCTTAATCACCAACACACTGCAGAATTCTCCAGGGGGCCATATATGCTCCTGGAAGTTGGTGTTGGAAATAGTTCTCCATCCATTAATCACTCCCTCACTCACTAATGTCCTTGTGTCCTTGAGAAAGGCTCTCCCTTTCCTGGTTTTCCTGAATAGAAATCCTCTTGCCTCTTGGGTGAATAGGGTTATGGGTTGTGCAGAGGGTGTTGGTCCACTGAGCATCTTAGAGACTGTCCTTTATGGAGCCTAATGATCCTCACTGGGGAATGAGGCCAGGGTCCTAACTGTGGTTAGTTAGAGAGGGAAAGAAGGACAAGGGAAACTCAGATGTCCCTTCATGGCCCCTGGAGTTAGAGGACTTACCCCTTTGCACCTGGGATCAGGAGACCTCATTTCCTCGAGGACACGCACACTCAGACGTTAATCTTGAGTGTGGGTTCCTTTCTGGGGTCCAGGGCTGTTGTTAGCCACCAGGAATGACAGTGCTCTCCATGCTGAGTGGAGCCATTTTTGCCAGGAAAGAGAGCCCATGGTCACGCCTTGTGCAAAGCATCCCACGCCAGGGGCTCCCATGCCTACATTCCTGTCCTGAAAGGAAGCCACTCAGAGGCAAGGTGGGTCCAACCACCTCCCATGTGTTCACTCATCACTGTGTTCCAGCAGTCACCCCAGTGAACAGTCCTGATGGGATTGGATGTGGCTCAGAATGTCACCCTCATGAGCTCTACCCTGCCACAGCTGCAGTTCTGCAGTGGGAGAAACTCAAAACCTCAAAACACATGCACATGAAAGAAAAGAGCAAGAGCCAGAGCCCAAACAGGCCAGGTGTGGCAAAGACAGCTGGAGTGCCTAGGTTGGGACTCAGAATTATGTCAGTGGGGTGGCATTGCTGCTGGCACCAGCATGATAACCGAGAGCCAGCCCTGCTCATTTTGGGGAGCAGTGTGTTGGGGAAGGCAGCAGAAATTGAGAGGCAGGATTGAGTTTGGCCCTAGGAGGAGGTTGGGTAAGAGGCCAGTGTGGGTTGGAGAGCCTGGGCAGATAGACAGAGGCCAGGGCACACCCCAAAGCCTGGAGACTGCACTTGATGTCCAGGGTTGTGAAACACCACTTCCCCTCTTACTCACAACTGAGAGCAAGGGGCATTGATGAGTTCAGTTTGTGTGCGGCTGCATCCAAGGTGGCTCGGCTAGGAACCTCTGTTTCCTTGACTCAGGAGGCTGGGAGTCCAGGCTCCACTGAGGCTCGGCTGGGAGGATCGGAGTCTGAGTTTATGCCTGTGTTCCCTGTAGGATCCATGTTGGCTGAGCCTCAGTGTTTTTGTAATGAGAGGATGGGTGACCGTCATGTCTTTATCACAGGACACACTTGCTAAATGGATTTGTTTGCTCTGAGGAGGAAAGAGAGAGGGGGGAGTGGTGCTGGAGACAGGGATGCAGACAGGGGTCATGGACTTGGCATAACTCAGTCTTGGAGGTGATATCCCATCACCTGTACCCACTTCAATTCCCATGAATCCAGAGGCTGAGCCCCCTTGAGGTGAGGGGTGAACCGGTTCTGGGCAGCAGGATGCTGTGGTACCTCGGAGTCTCTGTGAGACCCCAACACTAGACACACTTGGCCCTTTTGAAATCTTAGGAGAAGCCTTGGGAAGTTGTATGGCAGAGGGGAGCAGCCTCTGCATCTCAGTCCCCTCCAACTTGCCATGGTGTAGAGAGGGAACTGCAGCCACGATGGGACGGACATTGGCCATGTCCCTGTGTGGGACACAGGCCTGATGGAGTTAGGGTGCATTCTTTGTCTCTCCCTTTCTTGTGATTATCCCATCTCTACATTTGTGCTTTAGCCACCTGTGAGTCCCATCTCTGGTTTCAGAGAGAACAGAGGGTGTTATGGGCCAATAGACACAATAAACCCTAGAGATTAGATGCTACCCTACTTTCCAGAAAAGACTGGGCACACCATGAGTTGCACAATGATGGGACCAGGGTCCAAAAGCTGCTGAGAGGGAAGGACTGGTTGTGAATGCATTTTTGAAGGCTCCAAGCTGGAACTCTAGTGGCACCAAGCAGGGCAGATGCTGGTGGGGATGTTTGGGTAGTTGTTGGTGAACACCTGCGCACCTGAGATGGGTAGGCATGGAGGAGAAATCGGCAGCCCATAGGGCTGTTGAAAGTGGTCTTATGTGAAAAGAGGCTCAGGTATGGGCACAGGAAATGACATCATTGCCTTGACAATGGATCAAACAGAACATGGAACCCTGGTATCCAGGCACCCACTTCACTGACCAAGCCATCCGAGCTCACTTGGTTGGAGCCACAGGAGGGAGAAGGATGTTCTCCTGTGGTTGCAGACAATGCCGAGCCTCAGGCTCCCAGGGATCTCAGGGGGGCCAACTAGCCCTTTTGTGGATACACTGGGTGAGGCTTCATCTTAGACGCCAGAGCCTCTAGTGATTGTCGCAGAGGAGCTCAAGAGTTACAGTAGGTAGCACAGGGCAGGTGAGCCCAGCAGGCCCTCTAGTCTGATCCCTGATGAATGGCCCAGGACTCCTCTTCTGACTCTGTGTGTGTGTGTGTGTGTGTGTGTGTGTGTGTGTTTGTACTGATGGGAACTGTCCCATTGTGCTTTGACTCTAGTGTATTGGCACAAGTCATTTTTCTGTTTGTCACCATTTCCATTTTGAACCCACCATTCTTGGTCCCAACCCAGGGTGAAAATGATCAGAACACGGAGGAGCCTTTCAGGGTTCAGAGCCTTGAACCTTACAGGCAGGACCAGCTTAGGAATGAGCTCCTGCCTGTCATTTGTGGGAGGAACCTACATTTCAGCAGCAACATGGGGTTAATCTCCTGGGATTTCATCCCCACCCAGCAGGTGCTGGATCTCTTGTTCCCAAAACAGCCACCTTCTTCAGTCTTTACTCCTGGTGCCACTCCACATCCTCCAAGGGGACAAGAACCTCAGGTTCTGGATGGATGTTGTAGAATGCCCACAGAGCCAACTGCCAGGGTGGGTGGGGTGCAGTTGCTGGGCTTTGCTGATGTTGTCATCCCCCACAGTTCTTGGAACCTTCTGTGGCAGTGGCATCCAGGACCCCAGCAGCTGTGAGTAGCAGCTCCTCACTGCTTCACTCCAGCGAGCAGGTGGAAGACAGCCGCGTTGTTCACGTCCTCCTAGAGGGACAGAGCCTGAGGGAGACAAAGCGCATCCCGGTAAGCCCGACAGCAGGGCTGCCTCCTGGGTGTCCACACAGT
Source organism: Urocitellus parryii (assembly GCF_045843805.1). Classification (NCBI taxonomy): domain Eukaryota; kingdom Metazoa; phylum Chordata; class Mammalia; order Rodentia; family Sciuridae; genus Urocitellus; species Urocitellus parryii. The sequence goes on from NC_135548.1 coordinate 69,297,148, forward strand.
GGAAGGCAGGAGACACAGCCAACCCCAGGGCTATGGTGGGAAATAAAGAAGAGAGAGGTCCGTCTTAAGGGCTTGACCTGAGGAGGGAGAGCATCAGCATGCCCAGCTTCAGTGGTGAGTGGGCCTGTGTATTGTGGGTTTTGCAGGCCAGAAGTGCAGACGGAAGTGCTGTGGACAGATGAAGGCAGACATATGTCCAGGGTGCAGGCTGCAGTGCCTAGAACTTGGTATTCTCAATGAGTGAAGTTGGAGCAGAGGAGGTGGCAGTGACTTGTCACATGTGTAGGAGGGGATGTGTTCCTGGTGGCAGGGAAGAGAACCTCCTTAGCATGACTAGGTGTAGGAATTTGGGGTCGGGATCACCTGGGGGGTCATGCCAAAGCTTCGGAATGTTAGGCTTTGCATGTATGTAAATACGGAGCTAAAGGGGTTCTTGGCAGAATTTCTATGGATGTGCAGTAGACACGCTAATGCTGCAGGTGTCCAGCTGCAGAGGAGACATGTTCAGTGACTGCCAGTGCTGAGTCAAGTACATCATGACAACCAGACCCGCACCGAGCTTCCAGAGGCCAGGGCCTCTCAAAGCTATCATGAAGCACTCAAGTGCACACTCTTGTATCTGAGTCTGTTTTGTGTCGTGGCAGTCAGGACCCAAGTTTTCAGTGCATCTGCCTCTTGCACCCACAAAGGCAGCCTGCATCCCAGATCACACTTGGTGCGCAGATCCCTGGCCCATTGCTCTCATCTCAGTGAGATGAGAGTGTGTCTGTGCATAGGCAGTTTGGTCCTTTGACATGAGTGGAATGTGGCTCCCCAGGGGGAGGGGAGATGGCAGGTACAGGCAGATATTTGTACCAGGATTGTTCTAGTAGCACATTGCAAGAACCCAGGTGGTATATGGAGGACACACTCAGGTAGCAGGATAACAAGATTGTGCCCTTGTATATGTAGCTGAGATTTCTCCTGAATGTTTGACCACAGTCTTCTGGGTAGCTCTTCTAAAAGCCATTCTCTGATGACATTTGTCCCACCCTGATCCAGGTGACCTTTCAGGAGACGGTGACAAGCCTCATCCGCAGGGCCTTGGACCAAAATTTGTTGCAGCATGAGGATGTGGACAACTTTGAGCTGCTGTATATGATGTCTGAGGATGAGAGTAAGTAGGACAATCAGACAGTGGGGAGACATGATCCACAGTGGGCTCAGGATAACTGACAGCCAAGAGAAAGTGGGCCTTGGCCCCAAAATACCAAAGTGTGATGGGCCTGGCGGAGACTCTCAGGGGTTGTGGGTGTTTTGTGGTATAATCCTTGAGTGCCACCTAACAATTCTCTCCACTTCGCTCTGCAGAAATCAAGGTCTCTGACCACTCACTCGTGTGTCTGTCCATGAATCTGGGAATACAATCTTTCATCGTGAGGAAACGCCCCCAGGTCAAGGGAAAGGAGGTAAACACCTACCTTATTCAAGCTGTGCATGTGCTGCCATTCCACTCCGACCTGAGGAAATAAGAAGCCTCAGCACCTGGACATATTTGCTGGAAGCCCATAGAGCCAACTGACAGTCTGGGGTGGCTTTCTGTTTCTGGGTTTGCTGATGTTCCATCCCCCACAGTTCTCAGAATCAACCTGCAAGTCCTCCAGGCCGCTTTCCCACAAGCAGGTGGGAGACACCTGCTTAATTCGTGTCCACTTAGAAACACAAAGTCCAGAGATGGCCAAGAGTGTTCTGGTAAGCCTGGGAGCAGGGGTGTCCCGTGGTTCTTACACCTGGGTGGGGAGAAGACACTGGTCCAATACCATGGACTACTCATGCCCTCTTGAATTTGGAGCTTCTGGATGATCAGGAGGATAGATGGGAATCAAGAAGGGAGAGGTCAGTGTGAAGGGCTGGAGCTGAGATGAGCGAGTGCAGCAGCTTGTCCACTGCCATGTCTGAGGGAGTCTGTGTGTCAGGTGGCAGCATGCAGTCCAGAAGGGCAGGGACAGGTATGGGTGACAGATGAGAATAGGACAGGAACTAGGTTGCAGGTTCCCTTGTATGGGATGCTGACGTCTATGGAGGAGGACAGCAGTGTGAGGTTCTCCATGTTCCTTGAACAAGGAGCTGAGAGAGTCTCTCTGCAGAGTCGATATGGATGTGGAGCAAGCACACTAAATGTCCAGGTAACCCAATGACCACCCTTGCCGGATGAGGTGCCCTCCTACATCCCAGCCAGCACTGAGCCTCTGGAGGCCAGGAGCTCTCGTGGCTATCTTTCAGCTCTCCTGTGTGTGGTCATGTTCCTGGGTCTGTTTTTGGCCCTGGCAATCCAGACCAAAGCCTCTAGGTTTTGTGCCTAGGCCATTCCCAATGCCACCTGCATCCTCGGGCAGACCTGGGATCTTGGAGGCTATTGTCCCATTCCTCCCAACTTGTGGGATGAGATTGCATCTGTATGCAGGTAGTGGGGTCCTTTCACTCCGAGAGGAGTGCAGCTCCACAAAGAGCAATGGCAGGCCCAGGAAGTCCTATGTACAAGGATTGGGCTAGTAGCCTGTGGGAAGAGCCCACAAGATGAGCAGGAGGTCAGCCTCGGGTAGTAGGGTCATGGATGTTGCCCTTGTATTTAGAGTGGAGGTGCCTCCAGAATGCCCCTGCCCACTGTCCTTGAGTAGTCACTTCAAGGCCCATTTCCTGAAGGCCTGTCTCCCATGCTGCTCCAGGTGACCTGCCACGATAGGGCTCCTGTCGTCATCCGCAGCGCCCTCGACCTATACTTCCTTACTGAGGAGAATCCAGAGGATTATGAGCTGGGCCAAATCATCTCTCGCCGTCAGAGTAAGTGAGACAATCAGATAGCAGAGAGCAAGGGTCAGGATGTGGACTCAGGTCAACTCTTAGCAACAAAGAGTAGTCTCTGACCCCCAAGAACACTCCAACAGGTGTGTTGGGTTCGTGCACAAAGCCAACTGCACTTCTGCTGGTGGAAGGTCTTGAGGTCCAATGGTATACCCCGGTGGATATTGCGGCTCCCCACCAGGTGCCCTCCCCTGGACATGAACAGGCATCCAAAGCTGACATCTTTGAGGAGTGAGGAGGAAAGCCTCTCTCCAGGAGCAGTATGTTTTCATGGTCTGGGATAGGAGTGGTTTCAAAGGAACATGGGAATGCATGGGCTAAAGAGGGAACTGGCATTTTGTGGACTGAAGCAGTACTATTGAAAGCCTTCTGTGTGACCAAAAAACCACTGCCTGGGCAGAGCATTGCCAGGATTCTAGCAAGCAGTAACAGGATGAAATTGGGAAGAAAACACAGCCTGGGAGACAGCCTGAATCATCTGTTTTTGCATAAATTCCATGGTCTTACGCACCTGAGTCCACTAGGCAAGGAGTGATCACAATAGCCAGGTTGTGATCCCTAACTAAAGTCAGTTGAGGGCTTCCTGAGCACGTAGCCACAGAGCTCATCTGATAATAATGCCAGCGCTTTTTCGTTGGTTGGTTGGTTGGTTTTTGTGAGCCAAACACCACAGCAGCCATTATCCCAGCCTATGTACCCTGAAGACCACCATCCCTATGAGTTCTAGGATCACTTGTCTCCTATCTTAACCTACTGTTAGGTTAGTAGAGTCTATGGAAGAGGAAGTCTGTCTGGGGCCTTGGTAGCCTAAGAAATTCATAGCAGAGATCTCCACATCCAACCCAGAAGGGATGGAGAACAGGCTCTAGGTTAGAGGAGGGCGACAGGAAACACATGTTCAGAGGAAGGAGAAGCGGCTGTTGTATTCCCCCACTCGGGGTCATGGCACCACTGGGCCATACGCCATGTTGGAGGGAAGCAGTCCCTTTGCTGGTCTTTGGAACCATTGTTCTCAGTAGGGCAGTATTTGGAATGTGGCCTCCATTCTCAGAAGCCTGGTTCACATGGAGGCGGGCTCCACCAACGCAGAAGCATGGCTCTAACGTGGTATCCGTGCTGGTCAGCCTGTCCTCACTGTGGCCATACTTGAGGAAAATAACTCAGAGGAGGAATCCTAGGCCTTTTTTCTCTGGGTTTCATAGCTTTCTCTTTGGTTGTGCACTGAGGCTGTCCATAAAGCTCTAGTGTGTGGCAGTGGAGAGCTCCTCAGCCCTTGCCACAAAGGCATAGACTGGGAGAGAGAGAACGAGGCTGGCAGAGAGGGAGAGAGAGAAAGATGGAGAGGGAGGACCTCTCCTTGGAGAATGAGGATTCAGTGGAGCCAAGAGGAACAAGGTACTGTTGCCCAGGGCACAACCCTGTTTAGGTCTTACTCCAACCATGCTCAACCTTTCTTCCAGTCCCTCCCACCCCCCAGTAGTGTATTCATCTTGAATGAGAATTTCATGTTGACATCAGAGCACTCACCATCCAATGCTTCCCTCCAAACCCACCTATGAAGATGGCTCATGTGGGGACTGAATCTTCGGCACAGGAGCCTTTTGTGGGAGATTTCAGATGCAAACCTTAGTGGTGTGCTTTGGCAGATGCAAGAGGACCTGAGATATTCTGGAGTCCAAAGCCTTCGGTAGGAACAGACATTAGGTCTGTTGAAGTGCTCTGCCTAGTTCTTCCTCAGGGAGGACTGTGGAGGCTGTCTTTGTTGGTATTGGTGCTGAATTGGAGAGCTCTCAGGTGTGTGGCTCTGGCCTTTTCTGGCACAGGCTCTCAGATGTTGGCGTGTCCTAGGGAGCACCTCCTGAGTGCCACCTTCTTTTTGTACACCCCTCTCTCCCCAGAGCTGAGGATTCCAGCAGAGGCCAACGTATTTGATGCCAAGAATCCTCACAAAAAATCCAACTTTGTGCTGAGGAAAAGGAGCCTCTCCCAAAAGAATGATGGGTGGATCGAGCCTCAACCTCCCTCTCGTCCTGCAAAGAAGGCTCCTGCCCTCCTGAGGATGCTTGCAAAACCATTCTGTTGCTGTGTGCCTGGGCGGGGCTGAGGCAGCCCAGGAATATTTACATTGATTACTATTTTCTTCAAAGTTTGAATCTATAGTTTGCCATTGTCCTTGACCTTGTTTAGTAACACAGTTGTTACTCTATCCTGTATTTGTTATTTCCATTAATATATTATTATTATTTTAAAATATATATGTTTTTGTTACCTGATCTACTGTGATGATTTGAGTATACTAAATGTAGCAGTGATTCCTAAAGGACACATCCAAACCAACAGGAAGGAATGTTTCATTCTATCAGCAAGAACTTTGGTTTTTAGGAGTTTGGCAGATGGCATTATCTGAGTCAGTTTTCCAATGGGGGCAATGAAGTATCAGCTGTGATGGTACAAACACAAACAAAGACACACAAACACACACAAGAGCACACACACTCACTGAGAGATAGATAGACAGATGGAGTTGGTCTCTGCTGAAATACTTTGGAGACATGGTTCTGATTTCTCCCCTTTTGGAATATTTTCAATTGCACAAGGTGTTTTGCAAATGAACCCATGTCTGAGGAAGACATGCATGTGTACTTCACATGCCACTTTTCACATAGCAGGAAGGTCATGTAATATTTTTCATGCAGCTGTCTTTTGACTGTGAACCATCCCATGAGGTCAGCTGTGGAATTTTCAACTTGTAGCATCACAATGGGGATCCACTCTTTGGATTTGGGGATATTTCCGATTTTCTTGATTCAGATTGGAATGATATATATATTAGTTTTTGATGAAAATTCTGCATTTGATGGTAATGAATGTCGTGCATCTAGGAATCTGTAGAGTGCAGACAATGAATGGATGCCTACTGTTGTCTGGACTGGTCTGAAAAGTCCTGTAGCATCTGAGCATGTGTGAGGGCTGTACAGGTCTTGCCAAAAGTCCAGGTCAGATGATCCTGCACAAAGCTGAACTCCTAGTGGTCTCCACAACAGTGTAAGGGCCAAGGAGAAACACACTTCCACACAGAAGTTGGGAAGCTACCTTATGAAGGTGATCATAGATACGGGATTATTAATATATCCAGGTTGGCATCTATTATTTTTTTAGCTTTTGACTTTCGCAGCTGTGGGCATCTTGACAACCATCAACTCCCTGTAAGCACAGACAACTCTATAAGAACCTGAGGATAAATTTCCCTGTGCATGTCCCCTTGTGAAACTGCTTAAGCACCGCCTGGTTTACACACAGGTGGAATTTCTAGGTCAAAGTGTGCATGCTTACTTCTTTGACTAAACACTGCCAGGTGGCTCTTCTGCATAGCTCTACCTGTGGCCAGGATTGTATTATCTAGCTTACTAACTTTTGCATGTTGAGTAGATACATAGTGGGAGCACACTGTTTTTGTTGGTATTTTTCTTGGTATCTATTCTGATGCTTTTCACTGGGGGATTTTTTCCTGTGAAAATGGGCTTCCTCTACTTGACCTTATTTTCTTCTTTTTAAAATTTTTTCAATGTGACTTTTTAATTTTAGTTTTATTAAAGACATTGCCCCTTGCTTGCATAGTCTATATCTAAAGCACTAGTCCTTGCTCCAAGGCCCAGCTTGCTCTCAGCTGCCCCAGAATGGGAACAGTCTTTGGCGGTAGACAAGAGACACCCCTGCAGGGGGCACAAGTGCTTTGGCCCTCTGGTGTCTTGCCAGCAGTGCTTCCCATGCTCACAGAGGGTTTTAGACACTGAGTCAATGGTCCAGGTGGTCTTTTGTTCAGTCTGATCTCAAATTGAGCTCCTCTGAGAGGTCATATTGAAGTCCTTGTGTGTACCTGATCCATCATTTTAAACAATATTCCAAGTTCACTTTTTGTGTGTACGTGGGTTCTGGGGATTGAACCCAGGGCCTTGAGCCTGTGAGGCAAGTGACCTACCTGAGCTACACCCTCAGAGACCCCTGTAAAAGTATTTCCCCTTTGCCTCGGGGTCTAAGTTGCCAAGGCTGACCTCAAACGTTCCTCTTGCCTCAGCCTCCCTGGTGGCTGGCATGACAGGCATGCACCTGGGACTGTCACACTCGAGCCTGTGATGGGAACTCATGTGCATCTGTCCAGGGCTGAGCATGGTTAGGCAGAGCTGTGCTCCAGGCTCCCTGCAGGGCTGTGGAGGCTTCTGCTGCCCAGCAGCCCTGGTGCCATGGCCAGGGCTCCTCCCAGCCGAGGGCAGGCAGCTGCCCATTGCTGTAGGCTGACCTTATTTTCTTCTTATGGCACTCGTCCGTTCTCTGGAGTATGTTGTATGGTTTGTCCATTAGGAGTCTAACAGGTCCTCTAGAACCTTCAAACAATTAGTAAAATTCCTGAACAGTAAGTGAGCACGCGCAGAAATTGGGCTAATATTTTGGGAAGAACAATGTTGGATGATATATTCATGGCTTGAATATATCATCCAACATGAAGTTATATTTTATTACTTACAAAATAATAAAATAATGAAGCAATACCATGGGCTGAGCTAAAATAGATCCTTAGGATCTTAGGCATTCTGTAATAAATCTGTGTCACTTGAAGTATAGAGTTGATCGACTCTGAGTAATGAAACAGAAGTAAAGGTATCAAAGCCAATGATCATCTGTTTCCAATTTTCTGTGATTTGGTTCAAGTGGTAAAGTGGTGATATTTATTAATAATGGATCGAATAGGTTCATAATTGTTTTAGAGTACAATTAGATGCCTTCAAACTTTAGGCTACATGGGCACATTTGAGAATGGTTCCAGCCATTCTCTCATCCTTTGGGTCATTCCCCTCCTATGTCCTGTGAGACATTTTCTATGTGAGGCTTTAAGAAGAAGAAGAGAATATTCTGTAAAGAAAACCTTGTGATCTGTGCAGTATGAAGTTGAATGGATTCATTCAGAAATCAGAAATTCTATTGAAAGATATTTATTTGCATGAGCCAAATAAAACCTATTTTTAGGCACCCTGGTGAAGACAAGGTTTTATCTTTATGTCTCATTTTCTATGTTTTGTTGTTGTTGTTGTTGTTAGAATGAAATTCATATGTTGCCAGACCATTCTATCAGATGTGTAACTAGATGCCATTTAAATTACCCACTTTTACATGGTAGACAGTTTTTAATGAACACTGCCTGTCTGCACCTTTTTTAAAAACAGGACTGGGATCAGAAGCCCAAATACCAATGGTTAGCTGGAGCATATTTTTCATTTGGCCTATCTGTCAGTATTCCCTCAGGTCATCTGTGCAATCAGCTTCGTTACTCCTGCTCCCTCACTGGATTTCATAGAAACCATATGCTATGTATGAATCAGGGACACCAATCCCACAACATAGCATTCTTGGAATATCCAAAGTCCCACTTTTCACTTCGCCATGCCTGAGATCAGCAGTAATATTTATCAGCAAATGTGAGATTTTCAAAGATCCAATTCTATGTGCTCCTTTCTCATAGAGCCTTAGGCAGGGATATAGCATACATAAATATTAAGTAAAGTCCATAGTTTTTAAAATGTCATCCATTGAATAGTTGACACATGTCTGAGATACTTTTTATTTTGGAGGAGGTATTATTTAATAGGGAATCCAACAGCTACCGAATAGTGAAATGAGAAGTCTTGCATCCATTTTATTTTGTTTCTGATGATTTTTATGAGTAAGGGTAAGATACTTCCTTGTTCTGATGCAGATGTTGCCCACTTTTGTGAATGGATGCGGGGTGTCACCTACTACTTGCATATCTGCATATTGGGCTTGACACTGCTATCGTACTTGGTAGTTGGCAAAAAGTCAATACTGAAGTTAAGCTCTTGTGTTCTAGCAGCAGAGCTGAAGATCCTTGATGTGCCACCTTCTGCAATCCATGCTGCTCTCTTCATGTTCCTTATTGACTTCCTGGTGATGAGCATCATGGTCTCCTGGTCTTGAGAATGGCCAAGCATTGCTCTGTGAATGTGGAAGATGGGCATGTGGAAGGCTCCAGGGAGGAGGGATCATTGAACATGTACTCGAATCCATGTGCCTGTTGAATGACCTGTTTTTTTTTATTTTTGGGTTTTAAGGGAGACACTGCCCTAAAACACTTCTGTGCAGCTGGGGATGCAGGCTTCTGCTTCACCTTGCAGGAAGCATTAACGAATCCTTTCCAGAAGACATGAGAAGAGAGAAGTGAGCCTCTGGTATCATGCAGGTTCCTTGCATTGCCCATGGGCTAGAAGAGAGAAGAGTTGCTTCATGAGATTTGATCCCCTTTTTCCTGAAAAGTTCCACACAGAGGTGAGTCCCCAGCATGTTTAGAAATCATTTCAGACACCTTTCTGGACGGAATTGAATCAGAGCCCCTGATGATGTGGAAGAGCTAAAGATGGGTTTGCTATGAATTTTCTATTTCATTCATCAGGGCCTGAGTCAAGTCAGTCATTGTGCTGTCAACACATGAGCTGCTGGTCAAATGTGAGGAAGTGGTCTTGCTTTATGAAAACACCACCCTGATTCAGTGAGCCAGAGGCAGCCTGCAGTCCCTGTTTTCCTGTAAAGGCAGATTGCTGTGGATGGCCTCTGGCCTCGTCATGCAGCCCTGCTCAGAGTAGGGGATTGAGGGACCAGGCAGATCCCTAGTTCCTTTTGACCTTTATTGCCATTGGGCCACCCCAGGGTCCTTGGACTCTACCTGGTCGTCTGGCCTGGGTCAGGGGATGTGAGGTTTGGAATCCCCCTCTGTGGCAGGATCCCAGCCCCCCCAGCCACTTGAGGTCAGCACATCCTTCCCTAATTGTGTTAGAGTTGGAGAATTCTCCCACCCATCCTCATCCATGCTCATCCCACATTTTGTAGCTTGGCACCTGAGGACCTTTATTCATTGACTTACTTGTTAGTGATGATGGTTACTAAGACTAAGTGACTCTTTCAAGTCACATCACTTGCATGGTAGGGCTAGAGCATGGATCTTCCTAATTGATTTCATGGGACTCTCTCATGGAAACTGTGACTGCTTCCTAAACACACACTCTACATTTGGAGTGTCAAAATTCTTGCCACTGCCTCCTTGGCAAGTGTATCTTGTCTTCTACGTGGGAATTTCACAAATATTTTCCTTTGGTTTGTGGAGGTCATGCAGAAGGGATTTCATTTGAAATAGCCCAAACAAGAAATACCAGTTGTCTTTTTCGCACATGGATGTGTGTAGTGAACACCCCTTTCTGTGTGCTTGCATGAGTTACTCCTTTGAATTTGTTGAAGAATGGTTGGCTGGGGAGCAAGTTAACGAGAGATGGATATCAATGGTTGTCAAGTATTCTGACGTGAAGAATGTATTGAGGATGTGAAGGCTTTTCTAGCCAGTTCCTATGGCTCAGTCAGGGATCAGTCAGAGGATTCTGTCTGGTAGACTCTTTGGCACAGATGTCAAAGTGGCCTGGTCTTACCCTGTCCAGGACTGAATGCTGAGCTTGAGTGGGAGCTTCTTGTCATTTCAAGCATTTCCATGAGTCTGTCCTCTGTTCTCTTGTATCCAAGTGGTTTCTAATAGGAAAGCAGAACAAAAATTGAAAGTATGGTGATTGATTATTTTTACCAATGTTATTTCAATCCACTTTGTTTAATACGAAATTACCTTTATGCTAGTAAGATTTCATATGTGAGGAAATAATGAAAATATTGGGGTTAGGGGATGAGAATATGCAAATCAAACATTTTTGAGCACCAAGTCCCGTTTTTTGTTTTTGTTTTTGTTTTTTTTTTTTTTAACTTAAATAATATTAAGTGCCAGAGGACCACCGCTGCCATTCAGCCTCAACAACCTCCAGGTCCAGCCTCCAGGTGGCCCATTTCACCAGGGTGTGTGGGACCACACTGTCCTGGGATGAGAGAACAGTACCCACGGATGTTGACATCTCACAGAGTAGATATTGCCAGTGACAGTAGGGAGCTATTGGCACATGAGGAAGGGAAGAGCTCTCAGGATGGGAAGAGGGGGCCGCTTCAAGACTCATTGGGTATGGCACGAGGCTGCTGGGTGTGGTGTTGGCCTGGGCCCACTGAGTGGGGCACATCCGTGGTCTGTGTTTCTGTACCCTCCTCTGTAGCCTGTGTTCGCAGCAGATCAGGGAATTGCGATCAGAAGTGCTCCCAGTAACACAGGCACCAGCCCCCAGAGTGTGTGCCTATCCGTTTCCCCACCTGGCCTGACTTAGTGCCTGTCTTGCCTCAGGGCTGAGACCCTACAATCTCTGATGAGGGTGTCTGTGGTCCAGATCCAACCTGCATGGCCAACATGCTCAGACCTTCAGCTGGGTCCTAGGCTGCTGCAACCAAACTCTGTTAACTGGGTGGCCGACAACAGAGGAAGTGTCTTCCGTTGAGCTCCAGAGGCTCAACACAGTAGGTGTTGGGCTGTCCCAGTGCCATAACCCCTCCCAGGTTTCAAGGGGACTGTCTCCCCAACTCTCCCAGCCCTTGCCCACTCTCCTATTGCTGCCCACGATCTGTGGTTCCCATATGGGCATCCCGCCCTGGCTCCAACCTCACATATCCGGTATCCCCCAGTCTCCCTGGTATCTGGGTCCAGACTCTCCTCTTCCTACAAGAATATCAGATATTGGATTTGGTCCCAGTTGATGCTGTGTTCCATCATGTGAGCTCTTAGCTTCATCACTGTGCAAAGACTCTTTTCCCACACAAGTTCGCACGACTTTTGGCTGGCTAAGAATTTTCAGGCGACACTTTTCTAATGAGTACACTTTCCTTCCTTCCGATCTCCCACCAGTGAGCATTCCTCGCACCCTTGTCCTAGTTCCTTTATGGCAGTTTCCCTCCTTATGGCTGAGAGGACCTAGTGACCCCTGAATTCACACGTTCTCCTTAATCACCAACACACTGCAGAATTCTCCAGGGGGCCATATATGCTCCTGGAAGTTGGTGTTGGAAATAGTTCTCCATCCATTAATCACTCCCTCACTCACTAATGTCCTTGTGTCCTTGAGAAAGGCTCTCCCTTTCCTGGTTTTCCTGAATAGAAATCCTCTTGCCTCTTGGGTGAATAGGGTTATGGGTTGTGCAGAGGGTGTTGGTCCACTGAGCATCTTAGAGACTGTCCTTTATGGAGCCTAATGATCCTCACTGGGGAATGAGGCCAGGGTCCTAACTGTGGTTAGTTAGAGAGGGAAAGAAGGACAAGGGAAACTCAGATGTCCCTTCATGGCCCCTGGAGTTAGAGGACTTACCCCTTTGCACCTGGGATCAGGAGACCTCATTTCCTCGAGGACACGCACACTCAGACGTTAATCTTGAGTGTGGGTTCCTTTCTGGGGTCCAGGGCTGTTGTTAGCCACCAGGAATGACAGTGCTCTCCATGCTGAGTGGAGCCATTTTTGCCAGGAAAGAGAGCCCATGGTCACGCCTTGTGCAAAGCATCCCACGCCAGGGGCTCCCATGCCTACATTCCTGTCCTGAAAGGAAGCCACTCAGAGGCAAGGTGGGTCCAACCACCTCCCATGTGTTCACTCATCACTGTGTTCCAGCAGTCACCCCAGTGAACAGTCCTGATGGGATTGGATGTGGCTCAGAATGTCACCCTCATGAGCTCTACCCTGCCACAGCTGCAGTTCTGCAGTGGGAGAAACTCAAAACCTCAAAACACATGCACATGAAAGAAAAGAGCAAGAGCCAGAGCCCAAACAGGCCAGGTGTGGCAAAGACAGCTGGAGTGCCTAGGTTGGGACTCAGAATTATGTCAGTGGGGTGGCATTGCTGCTGGCACCAGCATGATAACCGAGAGCCAGCCCTGCTCATTTTGGGGAGCAGTGTGTTGGGGAAGGCAGCAGAAATTGAGAGGCAGGATTGAGTTTGGCCCTAGGAGGAGGTTGGGTAAGAGGCCAGTGTGGGTTGGAGAGCCTGGGCAGATAGACAGAGGCCAGGGCACACCCCAAAGCCTGGAGACTGCACTTGATGTCCAGGGTTGTGAAACACCACTTCCCCTCTTACTCACAACTGAGAGCAAGGGGCATTGATGAGTTCAGTTTGTGTGCGGCTGCATCCAAGGTGGCTCGGCTAGGAACCTCTGTTTCCTTGACTCAGGAGGCTGGGAGTCCAGGCTCCACTGAGGCTCGGCTGGGAGGATCGGAGTCTGAGTTTATGCCTGTGTTCCCTGTAGGATCCATGTTGGCTGAGCCTCAGTGTTTTTGTAATGAGAGGATGGGTGACCGTCATGTCTTTATCACAGGACACACTTGCTAAATGGATTTGTTTGCTCTGAGGAGGAAAGAGAGAGGGGGGAGTGGTGCTGGAGACAGGGATGCAGACAGGGGTCATGGACTTGGCATAACTCAGTCTTGGAGGTGATATCCCATCACCTGTACCCACTTCAATTCCCATGAATCCAGAGGCTGAGCCCCCTTGAGGTGAGGGGTGAACCGGTTCTGGGCAGCAGGATGCTGTGGTACCTCGGAGTCTCTGTGAGACCCCAACACTAGACACACTTGGCCCTTTTGAAATCTTAGGAGAAGCCTTGGGAAGTTGTATGGCAGAGGGGAGCAGCCTCTGCATCTCAGTCCCCTCCAACTTGCCATGGTGTAGAGAGGGAACTGCAGCCACGATGGGACGGACATTGGCCATGTCCCTGTGTGGGACACAGGCCTGATGGAGTTAGGGTGCATTCTTTGTCTCTCCCTTTCTTGTGATTATCCCATCTCTACATTTGTGCTTTAGCCACCTGTGAGTCCCATCTCTGGTTTCAGAGAGAACAGAGGGTGTTATGGGCCAATAGACACAATAAACCCTAGAGATTAGATGCTACCCTACTTTCCAGAAAAGACTGGGCACACCATGAGTTGCACAATGATGGGACCAGGGTCCAAAAGCTGCTGAGAGGGAAGGACTGGTTGTGAATGCATTTTTGAAGGCTCCAAGCTGGAACTCTAGTGGCACCAAGCAGGGCAGATGCTGGTGGGGATGTTTGGGTAGTTGTTGGTGAACACCTGCACACCTGAGATGGGTAGGCATGGAGGAGAAATCGGCAGCCCATAGGGCTGTTGAAAGTGGTCTTATGTGAAAAGAGGCTCAGGTATGGGCACAGGAAATGACATCATTGCCTTGACAATGGATCAAACAGAACATGGAACCCTGGTATCCAGGCACCCACTTCACTGACCAAGCCATCCGAGCTCACTTGGTTGGAGCCACTGGAGGGAGAAGGATGTTCTCCTGTGGTTGCAGACAATGCCGAGCCTCAGGCTCCCAGGAATCTCAGGGGGGCCAACTAGCCCTTTTGTGGATACACTGGGTGAGGCTTCATCTTAGACGCCAGAGCCTCTGGCGATTGTCGCAGAGGAGCTCAAGAGTAACAGTGAGTAGCACAGGGCAGGTGAGCCCAGCAGGCCCTCTAGTCTGATCCCTGATGAATGGCCCAGGACTCCTATTCTGACTCTGTGTGTGTGTGTGTGTGTGTGTGTGTGTGTGTGTGTGTGTGTTTGTACTGATGGGAACTGTCCCATTGTGCTTTGACTCTAGTGTATTGGCACAAGTCATTTTTCTGTTTGTCACCATTTCCATTTTGAACCCACCATTCTTGGTCCCAACCCAGGGTGAAAATGATCAGAACACGGAGGAGCCCTTCAGGGTTCAGAGCCTTGAACCTTACAGGCAGGACCAGCTTAGGAATGAGCTCCTGCCTGTCATTTGTGGGAGGGACCTACATTTCAGCAGCAACATGGGGTTAATCTCCTGGGATTTCATCCCCACCCAGCAGGTGCTGGATCTCTTGTTCCCAAAACAGCCACCTTCTTCAGTCTTTACTCCTGGTGCCACTCCACATCCTCCAAGGGGACAAGAACCTCAGGTTCTGGATGGATGTTGTAGAATGCCCACAGAGCCAACTGCCAGGCTGGGTGGGGTGCAGTTGCTGGGCTTTGCTGATGTTGTCATCCCCCACAGTTCTTGGAACCTTCTGTGGCAGTGGCATCCAGGACCCCAGCAGCTGTGAGTAGCAGCTCCTCACTGCTTCACTCCAGCGAGCAGGTGGAAGACAGCCGCGTTGTTCACGTCCTCCTAGAGGGACAGAGCCTGAGGGAGACAAAGCGCATCCCGGTAAGCCCGACAGCAGGGCTGCCTCCTGGGTGTCCACACAGTGGAAGGCAGGAGACACAGCCAACCCCAGGGCTATGGTGGGAAATAAAGAAGAGAGAGGTCCGTCTTAAGGGCTTGACCTGAGGAGGGAGAGCATCAGCATGCCCAGCTTCAGTGGTGAGTGGGCCTGTGTATTGTGGGTTTTGCAGGCCAGAAGTGCAGACGGAAGTGCTGTGGACAGATGAAGGCAGAGATATGTCCAGGGTGCAGGCTGCAGTGCCTAGAACTTGGTATTCTCAATGAGTGAAGTTGGAGCAGAGGAGGTGGCAGTGACTTGTCACATGTGTAGGAGGGGATGTGTTCCTGGTGGCAGGGAAGAGAACCTCCTTAGCATGACTAGGTGTAGGAATTTGGGGTCGGGATCACCTGGGGGGTCATGCCAAAGCTTCGGAATGTTAGGCTTTGCATGTATGTAAATACGGAGCTAAAGGGGTTCTTGGCAGAATTTCTATGGATGTGCAGTAGACACGCTAATGCTGCAGGTGTCCAGCTGCAGAGGAGACATGTTCAGTGACTGCCAGTGCTGAGTCAAGTACATCATGACAACCAGACCCGCACCGAGCTTCCAGAGGCCAGGGCCTCTCAAAGCTATCATGAAGCACTCAAGTGCACACTCTTGTATCTGAGTCTGTTTTGTGTCGTGGCAGTCAGGACCCAAGTTTTCAGTGCATCTGCCTCTTCCACCCACAAAGGCAGCCTGCATCCCAGATCACACTTGGTGCGCAGATCCCTGGCCCATTGCTCTCATCTCAGTGAGATGAGAGTGTGTCTGTGCATAGGCAGTTTGGTCCTTTGACATGAGTGGAATGTGGCTCCCCAGGGGGAGGGGAGATGGCAGGTACAGGCAGATATTTGTACCAGGATTGTTCTAGTAGCACATTGCAAGAACCCAGGTGGTATATGGAGGACACACTCAGGTAGCAGGATAACAAGATTGTGCCCTTGTATATGTAGCTGAGATTTCTCCTGAATGTTTGACCACAGTCTTCTGGGTAGCTCTTCTAAAAGCCATTCTCTGATGACATTTGTCCCACCCTGATCCAGGTGACCTTTCAGGAGACGGTGACAAGCCTCATCCGCAGGGCCTTGGACCAAAATTTGTTGCAGCATGAGGATGTGGACAACTTTGAGCTGCTGTATATGATGTCTGAGGATGAGAGTAAGTAGGACAATCAGACAGTGGGGAGACATGATCCAGAGTGGGCTCAGGATAACTGACAGCCAAGAGAAAGTGGGCCTTGGCCCCAAAATACCAAAGTGTGATGGGCCTGGCGGAGACTCTCAGGGGTTGTGGGTGTTTTGTGGTATAATCCTTGAGTGCCACCTAACAATTCTCTCCACTTCGCTCTGCAGAAATCAAGGTCTCTGACCACTCACTCGTGTGTCTGTCCATGAATCTGGGAATACAATCTTTCATGGTGAGGAAACGCCCCCAGGTCAAGGGAAAGGAGGTAAACACCTACCTTATTCAAGCTGTGCATGTGCTGCCATTCCACTCCGACCTGAGGAAATAAGAAGCCTCAGCACCTGGACATATTTGCTGGAAGCCCATAGAGCCAACTGACAGTCTGGGGTGGCTTTCTGTTTCTGGGTTTGCTGATGTTCCATCCCCCACAGTTCTCAGAATCAACCTGCAAGTCCTCCAGGCCGCTTTCCCACAAGCAGGTGGGAGACACCTGCTTAATTCGTGTCCACTTAGAAACACAAAGTCCAGAGATGGCCAAGAGTGTTCTGGTAAGCCTGGGAGCAGGGGTGTCCCGTGGTGCTTACACCTGGGTGGGGAGCAGACACTGGTCCAATACCATGGACTACTCATGCCCTCTTGAATTTGGAGCTTCTGGATGATCAGGAGGATAGATGGGAATCAAGAAGGGAGAGGTCAGTGTGAAGGGCTGGAGCTGAGATGAGCGAGTGCAGCAGCTTGTCCACTGCCATGTCTGAGGGAGTCTGTGTGTCAGGTGGCAGCATGCAGTCCAGAAGGGCAGGGACAGGTATGGGTGACAGATGAGAATAGGACAGGAACTAGGTTGCAGGTTCCCTTGTATGGGATGCTGACGTCTATGGAGGAGGACAGCAGTGTGAGGTTCTCCATGTTCCATGAACAAGGAGCTGAGAGAGTCTCTCTGCAGAGTCGATATGGATGTGGAGCAAGCACACTAAATGTCCAGGTAACCCAATGACCACCCTTGCCGGATGAGGTGGCCTCCTACATCCCAGCCAGCACTGAGCCTCTGGAGGCCAGGAGCTCTCGTGGCTATCTTTCAGCTCTCCTGTGTGTGGTCATGTTCCTGGGTCTGTTTTTGGCCCTGGCAATCCAGACCAAAGCCTCTAGGTTTTGTGCCTAGGCCATTCCCAATGCCGCCTGCATCCTCGGGCAGACCTGGGATCTTGGAGGCTATTGTCCCATTCCTCCCAACTTGTGGGATGAGATTGCATCTGTATGCAGGTAGTGGGGTCCTTTCACTCCGAGAGGAGTGCAGCTCCACAAAGAGCAATGGCAGGCCCAGGAAGTCCTATGTACAAGGATTGGGCTAGTAGCCTGTGGGAAGAGCCCACACGATGAGCAGGAGGTCAGCCTCGGGTAGTAGGGTCATGGATGTTGCCCTTGTATTTAGAGTGGAGGTGCCTCCAGAATGCCCCTGCCCACTGTCCTTGAGTAGTCACTTCAAGGCCCATTTCCTGAAGGCCTGTCTCCCATGCTGCTCCAGGTGACCTGCCACGATAGGGCTCCTGTCGTCATCCGCAGCGCCCTCGACCTACACTTCCTTACTGAGGAGAATCCAGAGGATTATGAGCTGGGCCAAATCATCTCTCGCCGTCAGAGTAAGTGAGACAATCAGATAGCAGACAGCAAGGGTCAGGATGTGGACTCAGGTCAACTCTTAGCAACAAAGAGTAGTCTCTGACCCCCAAGAACACTCCAACAGGTGTGTTGGGTTCGTGCACAAAGCCAACTGCACTTCTGCTGGTGGAAGGTCTTGAGGTCCAATGGTATACCCCGGTGGATATTGCGGCTCCCCACCAGGTGCCCTCCCCTGGACATGAACAGGCATCCAAAGCTGACATCTTTGAGGAGTGAGGAGGAAAGCCTCTCTCCAGGAGCAGTATGTTTTCATGGTCTGGGATAGGAGTGGTTTCAAAGGAACATGGGAATGCATGGGCTAAAGAGGGAACTGGCATTTTGTGGACTGAAGCAGTACTATTGAAAGCCTTCTGTGTGACCAAAAAACCACTGCCTGGGCAGAGCATTGCCAGGATTCTAGCAAGCAGTAACAGGATGAAATTGGGAAGAAAACACAGCCTGGGAGACAGCCTGAATCATCTGTTTTTGCATAAATTCCATGGTCTTACGCACCTGAGTCCACTAGGCAAGGAGTGATCACAATAGCCAGGTTGTGATCCCTAACTAAAGTCAGTTGAGGGCTTCCTGAGCACGTAGCCACAGAGCTCATCTGATAATAATGCCAGCGCTTTTTCGTTGGTTGGTTGGTTGGTTGGTTTTTGTGAGCCAAACACCACAGCAGCCATTATCCCAGCCTATGTACCCTGAAGACCACCATCCCTATGAGTTCTAGGATCACTTGTCTCCTATCTTAACCTACTGTTAGGTTAGTAGAGTCTATGGAAGAGGAAGTCTGTCTGGGGCCTTGGTAGCCTAAGAAATTCATAGCAGAGATCTCCACATCCAACCCAGAAGGGATGGAGAACAGGCATTAGGTTAGAGGAGGGCGACAGGAAACACATGTTCAGAGGAAGGAGAAGCGGCTGTTGTATTCCCCCACTCGGGGTCATGGCACCACTGGGCCATACGCCATGTTGGAGGGAAGCAGTCCCTTTGCTGGTCTTTGGAACCATTGTTCTCAGTAGGGCAGTATTTGGAATGTGGCCTCCATTCTCAGAAGCCTGGTTCACATGGAGGCGGGCTCCACCAATGCAGAAGCATGGCTCTAACGTGGTATCCGTGCTGGTCAGCCTGTCCTCACTGTGGCCATACTTGAGGAAAATAACTCAGAGGAGGAATCCTAGGCCTTTTTTCTCTGGGTTTCATAGCTTTCTCTTTGGTTGTGCACTGAGGCTGTCCATAAAGCTCTAGTGTGTGGCAGTGGAGAGCTCCTCAGCCCTTGCCACAAAGGCATAGACTGGGAGAGAGAGAACGAGGCTGGCAGAGAGGGAGAGAGAGAAAGATGGAGAGGGAGGACCTCTCCTTGGAGAATGAGGATTCAGTGGAGCCAACAGGAACAAGGTACTGTTGCCCAGGGCACAACCCTGTTTAGGTCTTACTCCAACCATGCTCAACCTTTCTTCCAGTCCCTCCCACCCCCCAGTAGTGTATTCATCTTGAATGAGAATTTCATGTTGACATCAGAGCACTCACCATCCAATGCTTCCCTCCAAACCCACCTATGAAGATGGCTCATGTGGGGACTGAATCTTCGGCACAGGAGCCTTTTGTGGGAGATTTCAGATGCAAACCCTAGTGGTGTGCTTTGGCAGATGCAAGAGGACCTGAGATATTCTGGAGTCCAAAGCCTTCGGTAGGAACAGACATTAGGTCTGTTGAAGTGCTCTGCCTAGTTCTTCCTCAGGGAGGACTGTGGAGGCTGTCTTTGTTGGTATTGGTGCTGAATTGGAGAGCTCTCAGGTGTGTGGCTCTGGCCTTTTCTGGCACAGGCTCTGAGATGTTGGCGTGTCCTAGGGAGCACCTCCTGAGTGCCACCTTCTTTTTGTACACCCCTCTCTCCCCAGAGCTGAGGATTCCAGCAGAGGCCAACGTATTTGATGCCAAGAATCCTCACAAAAAATCCAACTTTGTGCTGAGGAAAAGGAGCCTCTCCCAAAAGAATGATGGGTGGATCGAGCCTCAACCTCCCTCTCGTCCTGCAAAGAAGGCTCCTGCCCTCCTGAGGATGCTTGCAAAACCATTCTGTTGCTGTGTGCCTGGGCGGGGCTGAGGCAGCCCAGGAATATTTACATTGATTACTATTTTCTTCAAAGTTTGAATCTATAGTTTGCCATTGTCCTTGACCTTGTTTAGTAACACAGTTGTTACTCTATCCTGTATTTGTTGTTTCCATTAATATATTATTATTATTTTAAAATATATATGTTTTTGTTACCTGATCTACTGTGATGATTTGAGTATACTAAATGTAGCAGTGATTCCTAAAGGACACATCCAAACCAACAGGAAGGAATGTTTCATTCTATCAGCAAGATCTTTGGTTTTTAGGAGTTTGGCAGATGGCATTATCTGAGTCAGTTTTCCAATGGGGGCAATGAAGTATCAGCTGTGATGGTACAAACACAAACAAAGACACACAAACACACACAAGAGCACACACACTCACTGAGAGATAGATAGACAGATGGAGTTGGTCTCTGCTGAAATACTTTGGAGACATGGTTCTGATTTCTCCCCTTTTGGAGTATTTTCAATTGCACAAGGTGTCTTGCAAATGAACCCATGTCTGAGGAAGACATGCATGTGTACTTCACATGCCACTTTTCACATAGCAGGAAGGTCATGTAATATTTTTCATGCAGCTATCTTTTGACTGTGAACCATCCCATGAGGTCAGCTGTGGAATTTTCAACTTGTAGCATCACAATGGGGATCCACTCTTTGGATTTGGGGATATTTCCGATTTTCTTGATTCAGATTGGAATGATATATATATTAGTTTTTGATGAAAATTCTGCATTTGATGGTAATGAATGTCGTGCATCTAGGAATCTGTAGAGTGCAGACAATGAATGGATGCCTACTGTTGTCTGGACTGGTCTGAAAAGTCCTGTAGCATCTGAGCATGTGTGAGGGCTGTACAGGTCTTGCCAAAAGTCCAGGTCAGATGATCCTGCACAAAGCTGAACTCCTAGTGGTCTCCACAACAGTGTAAGGGCCAAGGAGAAACACACTTCCACACAGAAGTTGGGAAGCTACCTTATGAAGGTGATCATAGATACGGGATTATTAATATATCCAGGTTGGCATCTATTATTTTTTTAGCTTTTGACTTTCGCAGCTGTGGGCATCTTGACAACCATCAACTCCCTGTAAGCACAGACAACTCTATAAGAACCTGAGGATAAATTTCCCTGTGCATGTCCCCTTGTGAAACTGCTTAAGCACCGCCTGGTTTACACACAGGTGGAATTTCTAGGTCAAAGTGTGCATGTTTACTTCTTTGACTAAGCACTGCCAGGTGGCTCTTCTGCATAGCTCTACCTGTGGCCAGGATTGTATTATCTAGCTTTCTAACTTTTGCAGGTTGAGTCGATACATAGTGGGAGCACACTGTTTTTGTTGGTATTTTTCTTGGTATCTATTCTGATGCTTTTCACTGGGGGATTTTTTCCTGTGAAAATGGGCTTCCTCTACTTGACCTTATTTTCTTCTTTTTAAAATTTTTTCAATGTGACTTTTTAATTTTAGTTTTATTAAAGACATTGCCCCTTGCTTGCATAGTCTATATCTAAAGCACTAGTCCTTGCTCCAAGGCCCAGCTTGCTCTCAGCTGCCCCAGGAGGGGAACAGTCTTTGGCGGTAGACAAGAGACACCCCTGCAGGGGGCACAAGTGCTTTGGCCCTCTGGTGTCTTGCCAGCAGTGCTTCCCATGCTCACAGAGGGTTTCAGACACTGAGTCAATGGTCCAGGTGGTCTTTTGTTCAGTCTGATCTCAAATTGAGCTCCTCTGAGAGGTCATATTGAAGTCCTTGTGTGTACCTGACCCATCATTTTAAACAATATTCCAAGTTCACTTTTTGTGTGTACGTGGGTTCTGGGGATTGAACCCAGGGCCTTGAGCCTGTGAGGCAAGTGACCTACCTGAGCTACACCCTCAGAGACCCCTGTAAAAGTATTTCCCCTTTGCCTCGGGGTCTAAGTTGCCAAGGCTGACCTCAAACGTTCCTCTTGCCTCAGCCTCCCTGGTGGCTGGCATGACAGGCATGCACCTGGGACTGTCACACTCGAGCCTGTGATGGGAACTCATGTGCATCTGTCCAGGGCTGAGCATGGTTAGGCAGAGCTGTGCTCCAGGCTCCCTGCAGGGCTGTGGAGGCTTCTGCTGCCCAGCAGCCCTGGTGCCATGGCCAGGGCTCCTCCCAGCCGAGGGCAGGCAGCTGCCCATTGCTGTAGGCTGACCTTATTTTCTTCTTATGGCACTCGTCCGTTCTCTGGAGTATGTTGTATGGTTTGTCCATTAGGAGTCTAACAGGTCCTCTAGAACCTTCAAACAATTAGTAAAATTCCTGAACAGTAAGTGAGCGCGCGCAGAAATTGGGCTAATATTTTGGGAAGAACAATGTTGGATGATATATTCATGGCTTGAATATATCATCCAACATGAAGTTATATTTTATTACTTACAAAATAATAAAATAATGAAGCAATACCATGGGCTGAGCTAAAATAGATCCTTAGGATCTTAGGCATTCTGTAATAAATCTGTGTCACTTGAAGTATAGAGTTGATCGACTCTGAGTAATGAAACAGAAGTAAAGGTATCAAAGCCAATGATCATCTGTTTCCAATTTTCTGTGATTTGGTTCAAGTGGTAAAGTGGTGATATTTATTAATAATGGATCGAATAGGTTCATAATTGTTTTAGAGTACAATTAGATGCCTTCAAACTTTAGGCTACATGGGCACATTTGAGAACGGTTCCAGCCATTCTCTCATCCTTTGGGTCATTCCCCTCCTATGTCCTGTGAGACATTTTCTATGTGAGGCTTTAAGAAGAAGAAGAGAATATTCTGTAAAGAAAACCTTGTGATCTGTGCAGTATGAAGTTGAATGGATTCATTCAGAAATCAGAAATTCTATTGAAAGATATTTATTGGCATGAGCCAAATAAAACCTATTTTTAGGCATCCTGGTGAAGACAAGGTTTTATCTTTATGTCTCATTTTCTATGTTTTGTTGTTGTTGTTGTTGTTAGAATGAAATTCATATGTTGCCAGACCATTCTATCAGATGTGTAACTAGATGCCATTTAAATTACCCACTTTTACATGGTAGACAGTTTTTAATGAACACTGCCTGTCTGCACCTTTTTTAAAAACAGGACTGGGATCAGAAGCCCAAATACCAATGGTTAGCTGGAGCATATTTTTCATTTGGCCTATCTGTCAGTATTCCCTGAGGTCATCTGTGCAATCAGCTTCGTTACTCCTGCTCCCTCACTGGATTTCATAGAAACCATATGCTATGTATGAATCAGGGACACCAATCCCACAACATAGCATTCTTGGAATATCCAAAGTCCCACTTTTCACTTCGCCATGCCTGAGATCAGCAGTAATATTTATCAGCAAATGTGAGATTTTCAAAGATCCAATTCTATGTGCTCCTTTCTCATAGAGCCTTAGGCAGGGATATAGCATACATAAATATTAAGTAAAGTCCATAGTTTTTAAAATGTCATCCATTGAATAGTTGACACATGTCTGAGATACTTTTTATTTTGGAGGAGGTATTATTTAATAGGGAATTCCAACAGCTACCTAATAGTGAAATGAGAAGTCTTGCATCCATTTTATTTTGTTTCTGATGATTTTTATGAGTAAGGGTAAGATACTTCCTTGTTCTGATGCAGATGTTGCCCACTTTTGTGAATGGATGCGGGGTGTCACCTACTACTTGCATATCTGCATATTGGGCTTGACACTGCTATCGTACTTGGTAGTTGGCAAAAAGTCAATACTGAAGTTAAGCTCTTGTGTTCTAGCAGCAGAGCTGAAGATCCTTGATGTGCCACCTTCTGCAATCCATGCTGCTCTCTTCATGTTCCTTATTGACTTCCTGGTGATGAGCATCATGGTCTCCTGGTCTTGAGAATGGCCAAGCATTGCTCTGTGAATGTGGAAGATGGGCATGTGGAAGGCTCCAGGGAGGAGGGATCATTGAACATGTACTCGAATCCATGTGCCTGTTGAATGACCTGTTTTTTTTTATTTTTGGGTTTTAAGGGAGACACTGCCCTAAAACACTTCTGTGCAGCTGGGGATGCAGGCTTCTGCTTCACCTTGCAGGAAGCATTAACGAATCCTTTCCAGAAGACATGAGAAGAGAGAAGTGAGCCTCTGGTATCATGCAGGTTCCTTGCATTGCCCATGGGCTAGAAGAGAGAAGAGTTGCTTCATGAGATTTGATCCCCTTTTTCCTGAAAAGTTCCACACAGAGGTGAGTCCCCAGCATGTTTAGAAATCATTTCAGACACCTTTCTGGACGGAATTGAATCAGAGCCCCTGATGATGTGGAAGAGCTAAAGATGGGTTTGCTATGAATTTTCTATTTCATTCATCAGGGCCTGAGTCAAGTCAGTCATTGTGCTGTCAACACATGAGCTGCTGGTCAAATGTGAGGAAGTGGTCTTGCTTTATGAAAACACCACCCTGATTCAGTGAGCCAGAGGCAGCCTGCAGTCCCTGTTTTCCTGTAAAGGCAGATTGCTGTGGATGGCCTCTGGCCTCGTCATGCAGCCCTGCTCAGAGTAGGGGATTGAGGGACCAGGCAGATCCCTAGTTCCTTTTGACCTTTATTGCCATTGGGCCACCCCAGGGTCCTTGGACTCTACCTGGTCGTCTGGCCTGGGTCAGGGGATGTGAGGTTTGGAATCCCCCTCTGTGGCAGGATCCCAGCCCCCCCAGCCACTTGAGGTCAGCACATCCTTCCCTAATTGTGTTAGAGTTGGAGAATTCTCCCACCCATCCTCATCCATGCTCATCCCACATTTTGTAGCTTGGCACCTGAGGACCTTTATTCATTGACTTACTTGTTAGTGATGATGGTTACTAAGACTAAGTGACTCTTTCAAGTCACATCACTTGCATGGTAGGGCTAGAGCATGGATCTTCCTAATTGATTTCATGGGACTCTCTCATGGAAACTGTGACTGCTTCCTAAACACACACTCTACATTTGGAGTGTCAAAATTCTTGCCACTGCCTCCTTGGCAAGTGTATCTTGTCTTCTACGTGGGAATTTCACAAATATTTTCCTTTGGTTTGTGGAGGTCATGCAGAAGGGATTTCATTTGAAATAGCCCAAACAAGAAATACCAGTTGTCTTTTTCGCACATGGATGTGTGTAGTGAACACCCCTTTCTGTGTGCTTGCATGAGTTACTCCTTTGAATTTGTTGAAGAATGGTTGGCTGGGGAGCAAGTTAACGAGAGATGGATATCAATGGTTGTCAAGTATTCTGACGTGAAGAATGTATTGAGGATGTGAAGGCTTTTCTAGCCAGTTCCTATGGCTCAGTCAGGGATCAGTCAGAGGATTCTGTCTGGTAGACTCTTTGGCACAGATGTCAAAGTGGCCTGGTCTTACCCTGTCCAGGACTGAATGCTGAGCTTGAGTGGGAGCTTCTTGTCATTTCAAGCATTTCCATGAGTCTGTCCTCTGTTCTCTTGTATCCAAGTGGTTTCTAATAGGAAAGCAGAACAAAAATTGAAAGTATGGTGATTGATTATTTTTACCAATGTTATTTCAATCCACTTTGTTTAATACGAAATTACCTTTATGCTAGTAAGATTTCATATGTGAGGAAATAATGAAAATATTGGGGTTAGGGGATGAGAATATGCAAATCAAACATTTTTGAGCACCAAGTCCCGTTTTTTGTTTTTGTTTTTGTTTTTTTTTTTTAACTTAAATAATATTAAGTGCCAGAGGACCACCGCTGCCATTCAGCCTCAACAACCTCCAGGTCCAGCCTCCAGGTGGCCCATTTCACCAGGGTGTGTGGGACCACACTGTCCTGGGATGAGAGAACAGTACCCACGGATGTTGACATCTCACAGAGTAGATATTGCCAGTGACAGTAGGGAGCTATTGGCACATGAGGAAGGGAAGAGCTCTCAGGATGGGAAGAGGGGGCCGCTTCGAGACTCATTGGGTATGGCACGAGGCTGCTGGGTGTGGTGTTGGCCTGGGCCCACTGAGTGGGGCAGATCCGTGGTCTGTGTTTCTGTACCCTCCTCTGTAGCCTGTGTTCGCAGCAGATCAGGGAATTGCGATCAGAAGTGCTCCCAGTAACACAGGCACCAGCCCCCAGAGTGTGTGCCTATCCGTTTCCCCACCTGGCCTGACTTAGTGCCTGTCTTGCCTCAGGGCTGAGACCCTACAATCTCTGATGAGGGTGTCTGTGGTCCAGATCCAACCTGCATGGCCAACATGCTCAGACCTTCAGCTGGGTCCTAGGCTGCTGCAACCAAACTCTGTTAACTGGGTGGCCGACAACAGAGGAAGTGTCTTCCGTTGAGCTCCAGAGGCTCAACACAGTAGGTGTTGGGCTGTCCCAGTGCCATAACCCCTCCCAGGTTTCAAGGGGACTGTCTCCCCAACTCTCCCAGCCCTTGCCCACTCTCCTATTGCTGCCCACGATCTGTGGTTCCCATATGGGCATCCCGCCCTGGCTCCAACCTCACATATCCGGTATCCCCCAGTCTCCCTGGTATCTGGGTCCAGACTCTCCTCTTCCTACAAGAATATCAGATATTGGATTTGGTCCCAGTTGATGCTGTGTTCCATCATGTGAGCTCTTAGCTTCATCACTGTGCAAAGACTCTTTTCCCACACAAGTTCGCACGACTTTTGGCTGGCTAAGAATTTTCAGGCGACACTTTTCTAATGAGTACACTTTCCTTCCTTCCGATCTCCCACCAGTGAGCATTCCTCGCACCCTTGTCCTAGTTCCTTTATGGCAGTTTCCCTCCTTATGGCTGAGAGGACCTAGTGACCCCTGAATTCACACGTTCTCCTTAATCACCAACACACTGCAGAATTCTCCAGGGGGCCATATATGCTCCTGGAAGTTGGTGTTGGAAATAGTTCTCCATCCATTAATCACTCCCTCACTCACTAATGTCCTTGTGTCCTTGAGAAAGGCTCTCCCTTTCCTGGTTTTCCTGAATAGAAATCCTCTTGCCTCTTGGGTGAATAGGGTTATGGGTTGTGCAGAGGGTGTTGGTCCACTGAGCATCTTAGAGACTGTCCTTTATGGAGCCTAATGATCCTCACTGGGGAATGAGGCCAGGGTCCTAACTGTGGTTAGTTAGAGAGGGAAAGAAGGACAAGGGAAACTCAGATGTCCCTTCATGGCCCCTGGAGTTAGAGGACTTACCCCTTTGCACCTGGGATCAGGAGACCTCATTTCCTCGAGGACACGCACACTCAGACGTTAATCTTGAGTGTGGGTTCCTTTCTGGGGTCCAGGGCTGTTGTTAGCCACCAGGAATGACAGTGCTCTCCATGCTGAGTGGAGCCATTTTTGCCAGGAAAGAGAGCCCATGGTCACGCCTTGTGCAAAGCATCCCACGCCAGGGGCTCCCATGCCTACATTCCTGTCCTGAAAGGAAGCCACTCAGAGGCAAGGTGGGTCCAACCACCTCCCATGTGTTCACTCATCACTGTGTTCCAGCAGTCACCCCAGTGAACAGTCCTGATGGGATTGGATGTGGCTCAGAATGTCACCCTCATGAGCTCTACCCTGCCACAGCTGCAGTTCTGCAGTGGGAGAAACTCAAAACCTCAAAACACATGCACATGAAAGAAAAGAGCAAGAGCCAGAGCCCAAACAGGCCAGGTGTGGCAAAGACAGCTGGAGTGCCTAGGTTGGGACTCAGAATTATGTCAGTGGGGTGGCATTGCTGCTGGCACCAGCATGATAACCGAGAGCCAGCCCTGCTCATTTTGGGGAGCAGTGTGTTGGGGAAGGCAGCAGAAATTGAGAGGCAGGATTGAGTTTGGCCCTAGGAGGAGGTTGGGTAAGAGGCCAGTGTGGGTTGGAGAGCCTGGGCAGATAGACAGAGGCCAGGGCACACCCCAAAGCCTGGAGACTGCACTTGATGTCCAGGGTTGTGAAACACCACTTCCCCTCTTACTCACAACTGAGAGCAAGGGGCATTGATGAGTTCAGTTTGTGTGCGGCTGCATCCAAGGTGGCTCGGCTAGGAACCTCTGTTTCCTTGACTCAGGAGGCTGGGAGTCCAGGCTCCACTGAGGCTCGGCTGGGAGGATCGGAGTCTGAGTTTATGCCTGTGTTCCCTGTAGGATCCATGTTGGCTGAGCCTCAGTGTATTTGTAATGAGAGGATGGGTGACCGTCATGTCTTTATCACAGGACACACTTGCTAAATGGATTTGTTTGCTCTGAGGAGGAAAGAGAGAGGGGGGAGTGGTGCTGGAGACAGGGATGCAGACAGGGGTCATGGACTTGGCATAACTCAGTCTTGGAGGTGATATCCCATCACCTGTACCCACTTCAATTCCCATGAATCCAGAGGCTGAGCCCCCTTGAGGTGAGGGGTGAACCGGTTCTGGGCAGCAGGATGCTGTGGTACCTCGGAGTCTCTGTGAGACCCCAACACTAGACACACTTGGCCCTTTTGAAATCTTAGGAGAAGCCTTGGGAAGTTGTATGGCAGAGGGGAGCAGCCTCTGCATCTCAGTCCCCTCCAACTTGCCATGGTGTAGAGAGGGAACTGCAGCCACGATGGGACGGACATTGGCCATGTCCCTGTGTGGGACACAGGCCTGATTGAGTTAGGGTGCATTCTTTGTCTCTCCCTTTCTTGTGATTATCCCATCTCTACATTTGTGCTTTAGCCACCTGTGAGTCCCATCTCTGGTTTCAGAGAGAACAGAGGGTGTTATGGGCCAATAGACACAATAAACCCTAGAGATTAGATGCTACCCTACTTTCCAGAAAAGACTGGGCACACCATGAGTTGCACAATGATGGGACCAGGGTCCAAAAGCTGCTGAGAGGGAAGGACTGGTTGTGAATGCATTTTTGAAGGCTCCAAGCTGGAACTCTAGTGGCACCAAGCAGGGCAGATGCTGGTGGGGATGTTTGGGTAGTTGTTGGTGAACACCTGCGCACCTGAGATGGGTAGGCATGGAGGAGAAATCGGCAGCCCATAGGGCTGTTGAAAGTGGTCTTATGTGAAAAGAGGCTCAGGTATGGGCACAGGAAATGACATCATTGCCTTGACAATGGATCAAACAGAACATGGAACCCTGGTATCCAGGCACCCACTTCACTGACCAAGCCATCCGAGCTCACTTGGTTGGAGCCACTGGAGGGAGAAGGATGTTCTCCTGTGGTTGCAGACAATGCCGAGCCTCAGGCTCCCAGGGATCTCAGGGGGGCCAACTAGCCCTTTTGTGGATACACTGGGTGAGGCTTCATCTTAGACGCCAGAGCCTCTGGCGATTGTCGAAGAGGAGCTCAAGAGTAACAGTGAGTAGCACAGGGCAGGTGAGCCCAGCAGGCCCTCTAGTCTGATCCCTGATGAATGGCCCAGGACTCCTATTCTGACTCTGTGTGTGTGTGTGTTTGTGTGTGTGTGTGTGTGTGTGTGTGTGTTTGTACTGATGGGAACTGTCCCATTGTGCTTTGACTCTAGTGTATTGGCACAAGTCATTTTTCTGTTTGTCACCATTTCCATTTTGAACCCACCATTCTTGGTCCCAACCCAGGGTGAAAATGATCAGAACACGGAGGAGCCCTTCAGGGTTCAGAGCCTTGAATCTTACAGGCAGGACCAGCTTAGGAATGAGCTCCTGCCTGTCATTTGTGGGAGGAACCTACATTTCAGCAGCAACATGGGGTTAATCTCCTGGGATTTCATCCCCACCCAGCAGGTGCTGGATCTCTTGTTCCCAAAACAGCCACCTTCTTCAGTCTTTACTCCTGGTGCCACTCCACATCCTCCAAGGGGACAAGAACCTCAGGTTCTGGATGGATGTTGTAGAATGCCCACAGAGCCAACAGCCAGGCTGGGTGGGGTGCAGTTGCTGGGCTTTGCTGATGTTGTCATCCCCCACAGTTCTTGGAACCTTCTGTGGCAGTGGCATCCAGGACCCCAGCAGCTGTGAGTAGCAGCTCCTCACTGCTTCACTCCAGCGAGCAGGTGGAAGACAGCCGCGTTGTTCACGTCCTCCTAGAGGGACAGAGCCTGAGGGAGACAAAGCGCATCCCGGTAAGCCCGACAGCAGGGCTGCCTCCTGGGTGTCCACACAGTGGAAGGCAGGAGACACAGCCAACCCCAGGGCTATGGTGGGAAATAAAGAAGAGAGAGGTCCGTCTTAAGGGCTTGACCTGAGGAGGGAGAGCATCAGCATGCCCAGCTTCAGTGGTGAGTGGGCCTGTGTATTGTGGGTTTTGCAGGCCAGAAGTGCAGACGGAAGTGCTGTGGACAGATGAAGGCAGAGATATGTCCAGGGTGCAGGCTGCAGTGCCTAGAACTTGGTATTCTCAATGAGTGAAGTTGGAGCAGAGGAGGTGGCAGTGACTTGTCACATGTGTAGGAGGGGATGTGTTCCTGGTGGCAGGGAAGAGAACCTCCTTAGCATGACTAGGTGTAGGAATTTGGGGTCGGGATCACCTGGGGGGTCATGCCAAAGCTTCGGAATGTTAGGCTTTGCATGTATGTAAATACGGAGCTAGAGGGGTTTTTGGCAGAATTTCTATGGATGTGCAGTAGACACGCTAATGCTGCAGGTGTCCAGCTGCAGAGGAGACATGTTCAGTGACTGCCAGTGCTGAGTCAAGTACATCATGACAACCAGACCCGCACCGAGCTTCCAGAGGCCAGGGCCTCTCAAAGCTATCATGAAGCACTCAAGTGCACACTCTTGTATCTGAGTCTGTTTTGTGTCGTGGCAGTCAGGACCCAAATTTTCAGTGCATCTGCCTCTTGCACCCACAAAGGCAGCCTGCATCCCAGATCACACTTGGTGCGCAGATCCCTGGCCCATTGCTCTCATCTCAGTGAGATGAGAGTGTGTCTGTGCATAGGCAGTTTGGTCCTTTGACATGAGTGGAATGTGGCTCCCCAGGGGGAGGGGAGATGGCAGGTACAGGCAGATATTTGTACCAGGATTGTTCTAGTAGCACATTGCAAGAACCCAGGTGGTATATGGAGGACACACTCAGGTAGCAGGATAACAAGATTGTGCCCTTGTATATGTAGCTGAGATTTCTCCTGAATGTTTGACCACAGTCTTCTGGGTAGCTCTTCTAAAAGCCATTCTCTGATGACATTTGTCCCACCCTGATCCAGGTGACCTTTCAGGAGACGGTGACAAGCCTCATCCGCAGGGCCTTGGACCAAAATTTGTTGCAGCATGAGGATGTGGACAACTTTGAGCTGCTGTATATGATGTCTGAGGATGAGAGTAAGTAGGACAATCAGACAGTGGGGAGACATGATCCACAGTGGGCTCAGGATAACTGACAGCCAAGAGAAAGTGGGCCTTGGCCCCAAAATACCAAAGTGTGATGGGCCTGGCGGAGACTCTCAGGGATTGTGGGTGTTTTGTGGTATAATCCTTGAGTGCCACCTAACAATTCTCTCCACTTCGCTCTGCAGAAATCAAGGTCTCTGACCACTCACTCGTGTGTCTGTCCATGAATCTGGGAATACAATATTTCATCGTGAGGAAACGCCCCCAGGTCAAGGGAAAGGAGGTAAACACCTACCTTATTCAAGCTGTGCATGTGCTGCCATTCCACTCCGACCTGAGGAAATAAGAAGCCTCAGCACCTGGACATATTTGCTGGAAGCCCATAGAGCCAACTGACAGTCTGGGGTGGCTTTCTGTTTCTGGGTTTGCTGATGTTCCATCCCCCACAGTTCTCAGAATCAACCTGCAAGTCCTCCAGGCCGCTTTCCCACAAGCAGGTGGGAGACACCTGCTTAATTCGTGTCCACTTAGAAACACAAAGTCCAGAGATGGCCAAGAGTGTTCTGGTAAGCCTGGGAGCAGGGGTGTCCCGTGGTGCTTACACCTGGGTGGGGAGCAGACACTGGTCCAATACCATGGACTACTCATGCCCTCTTGAATTTGGAGCTTCTGGATGATCAGGAGGATAGATGGGAATCAAGAAGGGAGAGGTCAGTGTGAAGGGCTGGAGCTGAGATGAGCGAGTGCAGCAGCTTGTCCACTGCCATGTCTGAGGGAGTCTGTGTGTCAGGTGGCAGCATGCAGTCCAGAAGGGCAGGGACAGGTATGGGTGACAGATGAGAATAGGACAGGAACTAGGTTGCAGGTTCCCTTGTATGGGATGCTGACGTCTATGGAGGAGGACAGCAGTGTGAGGTTCTCCATGTTCCTTGAACAAGGAGCTGAGAGAGTCTCTCTGCAGAGTCGATATGGATGTGGAGCAAGCACACTAAATGTCCAGGTAACCCAATGACCACCCTTGCCGGATGAGGTGCCCTCCTACATCCCAGCCAGCACTGAGCCTCTGGAGGCCAGGAGCTCTCGTGGCTATCTTTCAGCTCTCCTGTGTGTGGTCATGTTCCTGGGTCTGTTTTTGGCCCTGGCAATCCAGACCAAAGCCTCTAGGTTTTGTGCCTAGGCCATTCCCAATGCCGCCTGCATCCTCGGGCAGACCTGGGATCTTGGAGGCTATTGTCCCATTCCTCCCAACTTGTGGGATGAGATTGCATCTGTATGCAGGTAGTGGGGTCCTTTCACTCCGAGAGGAGTGCAGCTCCACAAAGAGCAATGGCAGGCCCAGGAAGTCCTATGTACAAGGATTGGGCTAGTAGCCTGTGGGAAGAGCCCACACGATGAGCAGGAGGTCAGCCTCGGGTAGTAGGGGCATGGATGTTGCCCTTGTATTTAGAGTGGAGGTGCCTCCAGAATGCCCCTGCCCACTGTCCTTGAGTAGTCACTTCAAGGCCCATTTCCTGAAGGCCTGTCTCCCATGCTGCTCCAGGTGACCTGCCACGATAGGGCTCCTGTCGTCATCCGCAGCGCCCTCGACCTACACTTCCTTACTGAGGAGAATCCAGAGGATTATGAGCTGGGCCAAATCATCTCTCGCCGTCAGAGTAAGTGAGACAATCAGATAGCAGACAGCAAGGGTCAGGATGTGGACTCAGGTCAACTCTTAGCAACAAAGAGTAGTCTCTGACCCCCAAGAACACTCCAACAGGTGTGTTGGGTTCGTGCACAAAGCCAACTGCACTTCTGCTGGTGGAAGGTCTTGAGGTCCAATGGTATACCCCGGTGGATATTGCGGCTCCCCACCAGGTGCCCTCCCCTGGACATGAACAGGCATCCAAAGCTGACATCTTTGAGGAGTGAGGAGGAAAGCCTCTCTCCAGGAGCAGTATGTTTTCATGGTCTGGGATAGGAGTGGTTTCAAAGGAACATGGGAATGCATGGGCTAAAGAGGGAACTGGCATTTTGTGGACTGAAGCAGTACTATTGAAAGCCTTCTGTGTGACCAAAAAACCACTGCCTGGGCAGAGCATTGCCAGGATTCTAGCAAGCAGTAACAGAAAACACAGCCTGGGAGACAGCCTGAATCATCTGTTTTTGCATAAATTCCATGGTCTTAGGCACCTGAGTCCACTAGGCAAGGAGTGATCACAATAGCCAGGTTGTGATCCCTAACTAAAGTCAGATGAGGGCTTCCTGAGCACGTAGCCACAGAGCTCATCTGATAATAATGCCAGCGCTTTTTCGTTGGTTGGTTGGTTGGTTTTTGTGAGCCAAACACCACAGCAGCCATTATCCCAGCCTATGTACCCTGAAGACCACCATCCCTATGAGTTCTAGGATCACTTGTCTCCTATCTTAACCTACTGTTAGGTTAGTAGAGTCTATGGAAGAGGAAGTCTGTCTGGGGCCTTGGTAGCCTAAGAAATTCATAGCAGAGATCTCCACATCCAACCCAGAAGGGATGGAGAACAGGCTCTAGGTTAGAGGAGGGCGACAGGAAACACATGTTCAGAGGAAGGAGAAGCGGCTGTTGTATTCCCCCACTCGGGGTCATGGCACCACTGGGCCATACGCCATGTTGGAGGGAAGCAGTCCCTTTGCTGGTCTTTGGAACCATTGTTCTCAGTAGGGCAGTATTTGGAATGTGGCCTCCATTCTCAGAAGCCTGGTTCACATGGAGGCGGGCTCCACCAACGCAGAAGCATGGCTCTAACGTGGTATCCGTGCTGGTCAGCCTGTCCTCACTGTGGCCATACTTGAGGAAAATAACTCAGAGGAGGAATCCTAGGCCTTTTTTCTCTGGGTTTCATAGCTTTCTCTTTGGTTGTGCACTGAGGCTGTCCATAAAGCTCTAGTGTGTGGCAGTGGAGAGCTCCTCAGCCCTTGCCACAAAGGCATAGACTGGGAGAGAGAGAACGAGGCTGGCAGAGAGGGAGAGAGAGAAAGATGGAGAGGGAGGACCTCTCCTTGGAGAATGAGGATTCAGTGGAGCCAACAGGAACAAGGTACTGTTGCCCAGGGCACAACCCTGTTTAGGTCTTACTCCAACCATGCTCAACCTTTCTTCCAGTCCCTCCCACCCCCCAGTAGTGTATTCATCTTGAATGAGAATTTCATGTTGACATCAGAGCACTCACCATCCAATGCTTCCCTCCAAACCCACCTATGAAGATGGCTCATGTGGGGACTGAATCTTCGGCACAGGAGCCTTTTGTGGGAGATTTCAGATGCAAACCCTAGTGGTGTGCTTTGGCAGATGCAAGAGGACCTGAGATATTCTGGAGTCCAAAGCCTTCGGTAGGAACAGACATTAGGTCTGTTGAAGTGCTCTGCCTAGTTCTTCCTCAGGGAGGACTGTGGAGGCTGTCTTTGTTGGTATTGGTGCTGAATTGGAGAGCTCTCAGGTGTGTGGCTCTGGCCTTTTCTGGCACAGGCTCTCAGATGTTGGCGTGTCCTAGGGAGCACCTCCTGAGTGCCACCTTCTTTTTGTACACCCCTCTCTCCCCAGAGCTGAGGATTCCAGCAGAGGCCAACGTATTTGATGCCAAGAATCCTCACAAAAAATCCAACTTTGTGCTGAGGAAAAGGAGCCTCTCCCAAAAGAATGATGGGTGGATCGAGCCTCAACCTCCCTCTCGTCCTGCAAAGAAGGCTCCTGCCCTCCTGAGGATGCTTGCAAAACCATTCTGTTGCTGTGTGCCTGGGCGGGGCTGAGGCAGCCCAGGAATATTTACATTGATTACTATTTTCTTCAAAGTTTGAATCTATAGTTTGCCATTGTCCTTGACCTTGTTTAGTAACACAGTTGTTACTCTATCCTGTATTTGTTGTTTCCATTAATATATTATTATTATTTTAAAATATATATGTTTTTGTTACCTGATCTACTGTGATGATTTGAGTATACTAAATGTAGCAGTGATTCCTAAAGGACACATCCAAACCAACAGGAAGGAATGCTTCATTCTATCAGCAAGAACTTTGGTTTTTAGGAGTTTGGCAGATGGCATTATCTGAGTCAGTTTTCCAATGGGGGCAATGAAGTATCAGCTATGATGGTACAAACACAAACAAAGACACACAAACACACACAAGAGCACACACACTCACTGAGAGATAGATAGACAGATGGAGTTGGTCTCTGCTGAAATACTTTGGAGACATGGTTCTGATTTCTCCCCTTTTGGAGTATTTTCAATTGCACAAGGTGTCTTGCAAATGAACCCATGTCTGAGGAAGACATGCATGTGTACTTCACATGCCACTTTTCACATAGCAGGAAGGTCATGTAATATTTTTCATGCAGCTGTCTTTTGACTGTGAACCATCCCATGAGGTCAGCTGTGGAATTTTCAACTTGTAGCATCACAATGGGGATCCACTCTTTGGATTTGGGGATATTTCCGATTTTCTTGATTCAGATTGGAATGATATATATATTAGTTTTTGATGAAAATTCTGCATTTGATGGTAATGAATGTCGTGCATCTAGGAATCTGTAGAGTGCAGACAATGAATGGATGCCTACTGTTGTCTGGACTGGTCTGAAAAGTCCTGTAGCATCTGAGCATGTGTGAGGGCTGTACAGGTCTTGCCAAAAGTCCAGGTCAGATGATCCTGCACAAAGCTGAACTCCTAGTGGTCTCCACAACAGTGTAAGGGCCAAGGAGAAACACACTTCCACACAGAAGTTGGGAAGCTACCTTATGAAGGTGATCATAGATACGGGATTATTAATATATCCAGGTTGGCATCTATTATTTTTTTAGCTTTTGACTTTCGCAGCTGTGGGCATCTTGACAACCATCAACTCCCTGTAAGCACAGACAACTCTATAAGAACCTGAGGATAAATTTCCCTGTGCATGTCCCCTTGTGAAACTGCTTAAGCACCGCCTGGTTTACACACAGGTGGAATTTCTAGGTCAAAGTGTGCATGTTTACTTCTTTGACTAAGCACTGCCAGGTGGCTCTTCTGCATAGCTCTACCTGTGGCCAGGATTGTATTATCTAGCTTTCTAACTTTTGCATGTTGAGTAGATACATATTGGGAGCACACTGTTTTTGTTGGTATTTTTCTTGGTATCTATTCTGATGCTTTTCACTGGGGGATTTTTTCCTGTGAAAATGGGCTTCCTCTACTTGACCTTATTTTCTTCTTTTTAAAATTTTTTCAATGTGACTTTTTAATTTTAGTTTTATTAAAGACATTGCCCCTTGCTTGCATAGTCTATATCTAAAGCACTAGTCCTTGCTCCAAGGCCCAGCTTGCTCTCAGCTGTCCCAGGAGGGGAACAGTCTTTGGCGGTAGACAAGAGACGCCCCTGCAGGGGGCACAAGTGCTTTGGCCCTCTGGTGTCTTGCCAGCAGTGCTTCCCATGCTCACAGAGGGTTTCAGACACTGAGTCAATGGTCCAGGTGGTCTTTTGTTCAGTCTGATCTCAAATTGAGCTCCTCTGAGAGGTCATATTGAAGTCCTTGTGTGTACCTGATCCATCATTTTAAACAATATTCCAAGTTCACTTTTTGTGTGTACGTGGGTTCTGGGGATTGAACCCAGGGCCTTGAGCCTGTGAGGCAAGTGACCTACCTGAGCTACACCCTCAGAGACCCCTGTAAAAGTATTTCCCCTTTGCCTCGGGGTCTAAGTTGCCAAGGCTGACCTCAAACGTTCCTCTTGCCTCAGCCTCCCTGGTGGCTGGCATGACAGGCATGCACCTGGGACTGTCACACTCGAGCCTGTGATGGGAACTCATGTGCATCTGTCCAGGGCTGAGCATGGTTAGGCAGAGCTGTGCTCCAGGCTCCCTGCAGGGCTGTGGAGGCTTCTGCTGCCCAGCAGCCCTGGTGCCATGGCCAGGGCTCCTCCCAGCCGAGGGCAGGCAGCTGCCCATTGCTGTAGGCTGACCTTATTTTCTTCTTATGGCACTCGTCCGTTCTCTGGAGTATGTTGTATGGTTTGTCCATTAGGAGTCTAACAGGTCCTCTAGAACCTTCAAACAATTAGTAAAATTCCTGAACAGTAAGTGAGCGTGCGCAGAAATTGGGCTAATATTTTGGGAAGAACAATGTTGGATGATATATTCATGGCTTGAATATATCATCCAACATGAAGTTATATTTTATTACTTACAAAATAATAAAATAATGAAGCAATACCATGGGCTGAGCTAAAATAGATCCTTAGGATCTTAGGCATTCTGTAATAAATCTGTGTCACTTGAAGTATAGAGTTGATCGACTCTGAGTAATGAAACAGAAGTAAAGGTATCAAAGCCAATGATCATCTGTTTCCAATTTTCTGTGATTTGGTTCAAGTGGTAAAGTGGTGATATTTATTAATAATGGATCGAATAGGTTCATAATTGTTTTAGAGTACAATTAGATGCCTTCAAACTTTAGGCTACATGGGCACATTTGAGAACGGTTCCAGCCATTCTCTCATCCTTTGGGTCATTCCCCTCCTATGTCCTGTGAGACATTTTCTATGTGAGGCTTTAAGAAGAAGAAGAGAATATTCTGTAAAGAAAACCTTGTGATCTGTGCAGTATGAAGTTGAATGGATTCATTCAGAAATCAGAAATTCTATTGAAAGATATTTATTGGCATGAGCCAAATAAAACCTATTTTTAGGCATCCTGGTGAAGACAAGGTTTTATCTTTATGTCTCATTTTCTATGTTTTGTTGTTGTTGTTGTTGTTAGAATGAAATTCATATGTTGCCAGACCATTCTATCAGATGTGTAACCAGATGCCATTTAAATTACCCACTTTTACATGGTAGACAGTTTTTAATGAACACTGCCTGTCTGCACCTTTTTTAAAAACAGGACTGGGATCAGAAGCCCAAATACCAATGGTTAGCTGGAGCATATTTTTCATTTGGCCTATCTGTCAGTATTCCCTGAGGTCATCTGTGCAATCAGCTTCGTTACTCCTGCTCCCTCACTGGATTTCATAGAAACCATATGCTATGTATGAATCAGGGACACCAATCCCACAACATAGCATTCTTGGAATATCCAAAGTCCCACTTTTCACTTCGCCATGCCTGAGATCAGCAGTAATATTTATCAGCAAATGTGAGATTTTCAAAGATCCAATTCTATGTGCTCCTTTCTCATAGAGCCTTAGGCAGGGATATAGCATACATAAATATTAAGTAAAGTCCATAGTTTTTAAAATGTCATCCATTGAATAGTTGACACATGTCTGAGATACTTTTTATTTTGGAGGAGGTATTATTTAATAGGGAATTCCAACAGCTACCTAATAGTGAAATGAGAAGTCTTGCATCCATTTTATTTTGTTTCTGATGATTTTTATGAGTAAGGGTAAGATACTTCCTTGTTCTGATGCAGATGTTGCCCACTTTTGTGAATGGATGCGGGGTGTCACCTACTACTTGCATATCTGCATATTGGGCTTGACACTGCTATCGTACTTGGTAGTTGGCAAAAAGTCAATACTGAAGTTAAGCTCTTGTGTTCTAGCAGCAGAGCTGAAGATCCTTGATGTGCCACCTTCTGCAATCCATGCTGCTCTCTTCATGTTCCTTATTGACTTCCTGGTGATGAGCATCATGGTCTCCTGGTCTTGAGAATGGCCAAGCATTGCTCTGTGAATGTGGAAGATGGGCATGTGGAAGGCTCCAGGGAGGAGGGATCATTGAACATGTACTCGAATCCATGTGCCTGTTGAATGACCTGTTTTTTTATTTTTGGGTTTTAAGGGAGACACTGCCCTAAAACACTTCTGTGCAGCTGGGGATGCAGGCTTCTGCTTCACCTTGCAGGAAGCATTAACGAATCCTTTCCAGAAGACATGAGAAGAGAGAAGTGAGCCTCTGGTATCATGCAGGTTCCTTGCATTGCCCATGGGCTAGAAGAGAGAAGAGTTGCTTCATGAGATTTGATCCCCTTTTTCCTGAAAAGTTCCACACAGAGGTGAGTCCCCAGCATGTTTAGAAATCATTTCAGACACCTTTCTGGACGGAATTGAATCAGAGCCCCTGATGATGTGGAAGAGCTAAAGATGGGTTTGCTATGAATTTTCTATTTCATTCATCAGGGCCTGAGTCAAGTCAGTCATTGTGCTGTCAACACATGAGCTGCTGGTCAAATGTGAGGAAGTGGTCTTGCTTTATGAAAACACCACCCTGATTCAGTGAGCCAGAGGCAGCCTGCAGTCCCTGTTTTCCTGTAAAGGCAGATTGCTGTGGATGGCCTCTGGCCTCGTCATGCAGCCCTGCTCAGAGTAGGGGATTGAGGGACCAGGCAGATCCCTAGTTCCTTTTGACCTTTATTGCCATTGGGCCACCCCAGGGTCCTTGGACTCTACCTGGTCTTCTGGCCTGGGTCAGGGGATGTGAGGTTTGGAATCCCCCTCTGTGGCAGGATCCCAGCCCCCCAGCCACTTGAGGTCAGCACATCCTTCCCTAATTGTGTTAGAGTTGGAGACTTCTCCCACCCATCCTCATCCATGCTCATCCCACATTTTGTAGCTTGGCACCTGAGGACCTTTATTCATTGACTTAGTTGTTAGTGATGATGGTTACTAAGACTAAGTGACTCTTTCAAGTCACATCACTTGCATGGTAGGGCTAGAGCATGGATCTTCCTAATTGATTTCATGGGACTCTCTCATGGAAACTGTGACTGCTTCCTAAACACACACTCTACATTTGGAGTGTCAAAATTCTTGCCACTGCCTCCTTGGCAAGTGTATCTTGTCTTCTACGTGGGAATTTCACAAATATTTTCCTTTGGTTTGTGGAGGTCATGCAGAAGGGATTTCATTTGAAATAGCCCAAACAAGAAATACCAGTTGTCTTTTTCGCACATGGATGTGTGTAGTGAACACCCCTTTCTGTGTGCTTGCATGAGTTACTCCTTTGAATTTGTTGAAGAATGGTTGGCTGGGGAGCAAGTTAACGAGAGATGGATATCAATGGTTGTCAAGTATTCTGACGTGAAGAATGTATTGAGGATGTGAAGGCTTTTCTAGCCAGTTCCTATGGCTCAGTCAGGGATCAGTCAGAGGATTCTGTCTGGTAGACTCTTTGGCACAGATGTCAAAGTGGCCTGGTCTTACCCTGTCCAGGACTGAATGCTGAGCTTGAGTGGGAGCTTCTTGTCATTTCAAGCATTTCCATGAGTCTGTCCTCTGTTCTCTTGTATCCAAGTGGTTTCTAATAGGAAAGCAGAACAAAAATTGAAAGTATGGTGATTGATTATTTTTACCAATGTTATTTCAATCCACTTTGTTTAATACGAAATTACCTTTATGCTAGTAAGATTTCATATGTGAGGAAATAATGAAAATATTGGGGTTAGGGGATGAGAATATGCAAATCAAACATTTTTGAGCACCAAGACCCGTTTTTTGTTTTTGTTTTTGTTTTTTTTAACTTAAATAATATTAAGTGCCAGAGGACCACCGCTGCCATTCAGCCTCAACAACCTCCAGGTCCAGCCTCCAGGTGGCCCATTTCACCAGGGTGTGTGGGACCACACTGTCCTGGGATGAGAGAACAGTACCCACGGATG
Source organism: Urocitellus parryii (assembly GCF_045843805.1). Classification (NCBI taxonomy): domain Eukaryota; kingdom Metazoa; phylum Chordata; class Mammalia; order Rodentia; family Sciuridae; genus Urocitellus; species Urocitellus parryii. Next base: position 69,337,964 of record NC_135548.1, read on the forward strand.
TTGACATCTCACAGAGTAGATATTGCCAGTGACAGTAGGGAGCTATTGGCACATGAGGAAGGGAAGAGCTCTCAGGATGGGAAGAGGGGGCCGCTTCGAGACTCATTGGGTATGGCACGAGGCTGCTGGGTGTGGTGTTGGCCTGGGCCCACTGAGTGGGGCAGATCCGTGGTCTGTGTTTCTGTACCCTCCTCTGTAGCCTGTGTTGGCAGCAGATCAGGGAATTGCGATCAGAAGTGCTCCCAGTAACACAGGCACCAGCCCCCAGAGTGTGTGCCTATCCGTTTCCCCACCTGCCCTGACTTAGTGCCTGTCTTGCCTCAGGGCTGAGACCCTACAATCTCTGATGAGGGTGTCTGTGGTCCAGATCCAACCTGCATGGCCAACATGCTCAGACCTTCAGCTGGGTCCTAGGCTGCTGCAACCAAACTCTGTTAACTGGGTGGCCGACAACAGAGGAAGTGTCTTCCGTTGAGCTCCAGAGGCTCAACACAGTAGGTGTTGGGCTGTCCCAGTGCCATAACCCCTCCCAGGTTTCAAGGGGACTGTCTCCCCAACTCTCCCAGCCCTTGCCCACTCTCCTATTGCTGCCCACGATCTGTGGTTCCCATATGGGCATCCCGCCCTGGCTCCAACCTCACATATCCGGTATCCCCCAGTCTCCCTGGTATCTGGGTCCAGACTCTCCTCTTCCTACAAGAATATCAGATATTGGATTTGGTCCCAGTTGATGCTGTGTTCCATCATGTGAGCTCTTAGCTTCATCACTGTGCAAAGACTCTTTTCCCACACAAGTTCGCACGACTTTTGGCTGGCTAAGAATTTTCAGGCGACACTTTTCTAATGAGTACACTTTCCTTCCTTCCGATCTCCCACCAGTGAGCATTCCTCGCACCCTTGTCCTAGTTCCTTTATGGCAGTTTCCCTCCTTATGGCTGAGAGGACCTAGTGACCCCTGAATTCACACGTTCTCCTTAATCACCAACACACTGCAGAATTCTCCAGGGGGCCATATATGCTCCTGGAAGTTGGTGTTGGAAATAGTTCTCCATCCATTAATCACTCCCTCACTCACTAATGTCCTTGTGTCCTTGAGAAAGGCTCTCCCTTTCCTGGTTTTCCTGAATAGAAATCCTCTTGCCTCTTGGGTGAATAGGGTTATGGGTTGTGCAGAGGGTGTTGGTCCACTGAGCATCTTAGAGACTGTCCTTTATGGAGCCTAATGATCCTCACTGGGGAATGAGGCCAGGGTCCTAACTGTGGTTAGTTAGAGAGGGAAAGAAGGACGAGGGAAACTCAGATGTCCCTTCATGGCCCCTGGAGTTAGAGGACTTACACCTTTGCACCTGGGATCAGGAGACCTCATTTCCTCGAGGACACGCACACTCAGACGTTAATCTTGAGTGTGGGTTTTTTTCTGGGGTCCAGGGCTGTTGTTAGCCACCAGGAATGACAGTGCTCTCCATGCTGAGTGGAGCCATTTTTGCCAGGAAAGAGAGCCCATGGTCACGCCTTGTGCAAAGCATCCCACGCCAGGGGCTCCCATGCCTACATTCCTGTCCTGAAAGGAAGCCACTCAGAGGCAAGGTGGGTCCAACCACCTCCCATGTGTTCACTCATCACTGTGTTCCAGCAGTCACCCCAGTGAACAGTCCTGATGGGATTGGATGTGGCTCAGAATGTCACCCTCATGAGCTCTACCCTGCCACAGCTGCAGTTCTGCAGTGGGAGAAACTCAAAACCTCAAAACGCATGCACATGAAAGAAAAGAGCAAGAGCCAGAGCCCAAACAGGCCAGGTGTGGCAAAGACAGCTGGAGTGCCTAGGTTGGGACTCAGAATTATGTCAGTGGGGTGGCATTGCTGCTGGCACCAGCATGATAACCGAGAGCCAGCCCTGCTCATTTTGGGGAGCAGTGTGTTGGGGAAGGCAGCAGAAATTGAGAGGCAGGATTGAGTTTGGCCCTAGGAGGAGGTTGGGTAAGAGGCCAGTGTGGGTTGGAGAGCCTGGGCAGATAGACAGAGGCCAGGGCACACCCCAAAGCCTGGAGACTGCACTTGATGTCCAGGGTTGTGAAACACCACTTCCCCTCTTACTCACAACTGAGAGCAAGGGGCATTGATGAGTTCAGTTTGTGTGCGGCTGCATCCAAGGTGGCTCGGCTAGGAACCTCTGTTTCCTTGACTCAGGAGGCTGGGAGTCCAGGCTCCACTGAGGCTCGGCTGGGAGGATCGGAGTCTGAGTTTATGCCTGTGTTCCCTGTAGGATCCATGTTGGCTGAGCCTCAGTGTTTTTGTAATGAGAGGATGGGTGACCGTCATGTCTTTATCACAGGACACACTTGCTAAATGGATTTGTTTGCTCTGAGGAGGAAAGAGAGAGGGGGGAGTGGTGCTGGAGACAGGGATGCAGACAGGGGTCATGGACTTGGCATAACTCAGTCTTGGAGGTGATATCCCATCACCTGTACCCACTTCAATTCCCATGAATCCAGAGGCTGAGCCCCCTTGAGGTGAGGGGTGAACCGGTTCTGGGCAGCAGGATGCTGTGGTACCTCGGAGTCTCTGTGAGACCCCAACACTAGACACACTTGGCCCTTTTGAAATCTTAGGAGAAGCCTTGGGAAGTTGTATGGCAGAGGGGAGCAGCCTCTGCATCTCAGTCCCCTCCAACTTGCCATGGTGTAGAGAGGGAACTGCAGCCACGATGGGACGGACATTGGCCATGTCCCTGTGTGGGACACAGGCCTGATTGAGTTAGGGTGCATTCTTTGTCTCTCCCTTTCTTGTGATTATCCCATCTCTACATTTGTGCTTTAGCCACCTGTGAGTCCCATCTCTGGTTTCAGAGAGAACAGAGGGTGTTATGGGCCAATAGACACAATAAACCCTAGAGATTAGATGCTACCCTACTTTCCAGAAAAGACTGGGCACACCATGAGTTGCACAATGATGGGACCAGGGTCCAAAAGCTGCTGAGAGGGAAGGACTGGTTGTGAATGCATTTTTGAAGGCTCCAAGCTGGAACTCTAGTGGCACCAAGCAGGGCAGATGCTGGTGGGGATGTTTGGGTAGTTGTTGGTGAACACCTGCGCACCTGAGATGGGTAGGCATGGAGGAGAAATCGGCAGCCCATAGGGCTGTTGAAAGTGGTCTTATGTGAAAAGAGGCTCAGGTATGGGCACAGGAAATGACATCATTGCCTTGACAATGGATCAAACAGAACATGGAACCCTGGTATCCAGGCACCCACTTCACTGACCAAGCCATCCGAGCTCACTTGGTTGGAGCCACTGGAGGGAGAAGGATGTTCTCCTGTGGTTGCAGACAATGCCGAGCCTCAGGCTCCCAGGGATCTCAGGGGGGCCAACTAGCCCTTTTGTGGATACACTGGGTGAGGCTTCATCTTAGACGCCAGAGCCTCTGGCGATTGTCGCAGAGGAGCTCAAGAGTTACAGTGAGTAGCACAGGGCAGGTGAGCCCAGCAGGCCCTCTAGTCTGATCCCTGATGAATGGCCCAGGACTCCTCTTCTGACTCTGTGTGTGTGTGTGTGTGTGTGTGTGTGTGTGTGTGTGTGTGTTTGTACTGATGGGAACTGTCCCATTGTGCTTTGACTCTAGTGTATTGGCACAAGTCATTTTTCTGTTTGTCACCATTTCCATTTTGAACCCACCATTCTTTGTCCCAACCCAGGTTGAAAATGATCAGAACACGGAGGAGCCCTTCAGGGTTCAGAGCCTTGAACCTTACAGGCAGGACCAGCTTAGGAATGAGCTCCTGCCTGTCATTTGTGGGAGGAACCTACATTTCAGCAGCAACATGGGGTTAATCTCCTGGGATTTCATCCCCACCCAGCAGGTGCTGGATCTCTTGTTCCCAAAACAGCCACCTTCTTCAGTCTTTACTCCTGGTGCCACTCCACATCCTCCAAGGGGACAAGAACCTCAGGTTCTGGATGGATGTTGTAGAATGCCCACAGAGCCAACTGCCAGGCTGGGTGGGGTGCAGTTGCTGGGCTTTGCTGATGTTGTCATCCCCCACAGTTCTTGGAACCTTCTGTGGCAGTGGCATCCAGGACCCCAGCAGCTGTGAGTAGCAGCTCCTCACTGCTTCACTCCAGCGAGCAGGTGGAAGACAGCCGCGTTGTTCACGTCCTCCTAGAGGGACAGAGCCTGAGGGAGACAAAGCGCATCCCGGTAAGCCCGACAGCAGGGCTGCCTCCTGGGTGTCCACACAGTGGAAGGCAGGAGACACAGCCAACCCCAGGGCTATGGTGGGAAATAAAGAAGAGAGAGGTCCGTCTTAAGGGCTTGACCTGAGGAGGGAGAGCATCAGCATGCCCAGCTTCAGTGGTGAGTGGGCCTGTGTATTGTGGGTTTTGCAGGCCAGAAGTGCAGACGGAAGTGCTGTGGACAGATGAAGGCAGAGATATGTCCAGGGTGCAGGCTGCAGTGCCTAGAACTTGGTATTCTCAATGAGTGAAGTTGGAGCAGAGGAGGTGGCAGTGACTTGTCACATGTGTAGGAGGGGATGTGTTCCTGGTGGCAGGGAAGAGAACCTCCTTAGCATGACTAGGTGTAGGAATTTGGGGTCGGGGTCACCTGGGGGGTCGTGCCAAAGCTTCGGAATGTTAGGCTTTGCATGTATGTAAATACGGAGCTAAAGGGGTTCTTGGCAGAATTTCTATGGATGTGCAGTAGACACGCTAATGCTGCAGGTGTCCAGCTGCAGAGGAGACATGTTCAGTGACTGCCAGTGCTGAGTCAAGTACATCATGACAACCAGACCCGCACCGAGCTTCCAGAGGCCAGGGCCTCTCAAAGCTATCATGAAGCACTCAAGTGCACACTCTTGTATCTGAGTCTGTTTTGTGTCGTGGCAGTCAGGACCCAAATTTTCAGTGCATCTGCCTCTTGCACCCACAAAGGCAGCCTGCATCCCAGATCACACTTGGTGCGCAGATCCCTGGCCCATTGCTCTCATCTCAGTGAGATGAGAGTGTGTCTGTGCATAGGCAGTTTGGTCCTTTGACATGAGTGGAATGTGGCTCCCCAGGGGGAGGGGAGATGGCAGGTACAGGCAGATATTTGTACCAGGATTGTTCTAGTAGCACATTGCAAGAACCCAGGTGGTATATGGAGGACACACTCAGGTAGCAGGATAACAAGATTGTGCCCTTGTATATGTAGCTGAGATTTCTCCTGAATGTTTGACCACAGTCTTCTGGGTAGCTCTTCTAAAAGCCATTCTCTGATGACATTTGTCCCACCCTGATCCAGGTGACCTTTCAGGAGACGGTGACAAGCCTCATCCGCAGGGCCTTGGACCAAAATTTGTTGCAGCATGAGGATGTGGACAACTTTGAGCTGCTGTATATGATGTCTGAGGATGAGAGTAAGTAGGACAATCAGACAGTGGGGAGACATGATCCACAGTGGGCTCAGGATAACTGACAGCCAAGAGAAAGTGGGCCTTGGCCCCAAAATACCAAAGTGTGATGGGCCTGGCGGAGACTCTCAGGGGTTGTGGGTGTTTTGTGGTATAATCCTTGAGTGCCACCTAACAATTCTCTCCACTTCGCTCTGCAGAAATCAAGGTCTCTGACCACTCACTCGTGTGTCTGTCCATGAATCTGGGAATACAATATTTCATCGTGAGGAAATGCCCCCAGGTCAAGGGAAAGGAGGTAAACACCTACCTTATTCAAGCTGTGCATGTGCTGCCATTCCACTCCGACCTGAGGAAATAAGAAGCCTCAGCACCTGGACATATTTGCTGGAAGCCCATAGAGCCAACTGACAGTCTGGGGTGGCTTTCTGTTTCTGGGTTTGCTGATGTTCCATCCCCCACAGTTCTCAGAATCAACCTGCAAGTCCTCCAGGCCGCTTTCCCACAAGCAGGTGGGAGACACCTGCTTAATTCGTGTCCACTTAGAAACACAAAGTCCAGAGATGGCCAAGAGTGTTCTGGTAAGCCTGGGAGCAGGGGTGTCCCGTGGTGCTTACACCTGGGTGGGGAGCAGACACTGGTCCAATACCATGGACTACTCATGCCCTCTTGAATTTGGAGCTTCTGGATGATCAGGAGGATAGATGGGAATCAAGAAGGGAGAGGTCAGTGTGAAGGGCTGGAGCTGAGATGAGCGAGTGCAGCAGCTTGTCCACTGCCATGTCTGAGGGAGTCTGTGTGTCAGGTGGCAGCATGCAGTCCAGAAGGGCAGGGACAGGTATGGGTGACAGATGAGAATAGGACAGGAACTAGGTTGCAGGTTCCCTTGTATGGGATGCTGACGTCTATGGAGGAGGACAGCAGTGTGAGGTTCTCCATGTTCCTTGAACAAGGAGCTGAGAGAGTCTCTCTGCAGAGTCGATATGGATGTGGAGCAAGCACACTAAATGTCCAGGTAACCCAATGACCACCCTTGCCGGATGAGGTGCCCTCCTACATCCCAGCCAGCACTGAGCCTCTGGAGGCCAGGAGCTCTCGTGGCTATCTTTCAGCTCTCCTGTGTGTGGTCATGTTCCTGGGTCTGTTTTTGGCCCTGGCAATCCAGACCAAAGCCTCTAGGTTTTGTGCCTAGGCCATTCCCAATGCCGCCTGCATCCTCGGGCAGACCTGGGATCTTGGAGGCTATTGTCCCATTCCTCCCAACTTGTGGGATGAGATTGCATCTGTATGCAGGTAGTGGGGTCCTTTCACTCCGAGAGGAGTGCAGCTCCACAAAGAGCAATGGCAGGCCCAGGAAGTCCTATGTACAAGGATTGGGCTAGTAGCCTGTGGGAAGAGCCCACACGATGAGCAGGAGGTCAGCCTCGGGTAGTAGGGTCATGGATGTTGCCCTTGTATTTAGAGTGGAGGTGCCTCCAGAATGCCCCTGCCCACTGTCCTTGAGTAGTCACTTCAAGGCCCATTTCCTGAAGGCCTGTCTCCCATGCTGCTCCAGGTGACCTGCCACGATAGGGCTCCTGTCGTCATCCGCAGCGCCCTCGACCTACACTTCCTTACTGAGGAGAATCCAGAGGATTATGAGCTGGGCCAAATCATCTCTCGCCGTCAGAGTAAGTGAGACAATCAGATAGCAGAGAGCAAGGGTCAGGATGTGGACTCAGGTCAACTCTTAGCAACAAAGAGTAGTCTCTGACCCCCAAGAACACTCCAACAGGTGTGTTGGGTTCATGCACAAAGCCAACTGCACTTCTGCTGGTGGAAGGTCTTGAGGTCCAATGGTATACCCCGGTGGATATTGCGGCTCCCCACCAGGTGCCCTCCCCTGGACATGAACAGGCATCCAAAGCTGACATCTTTGAGGAGTGAGGAGGAAAGCCTCTCTCCAGGAGCAGTATGTTTTCATGGTCTGGGATAGGAGTGGTTTCAAAGGAACATGGGAATGCATGGGCTAAAGAGGGAACTGGCATTTTGTGGACTGAAGCAGTACTATTGAAAGCCTTCTGTGTGACCAAAAAACCACTGCCTGGGCAGAGCATTGCCAGGATTCTAGCAAGCAGTAACAGAAAACACAGCCTGGGAGACAGCCTGAATCATCTGTTTTTGCATAAATTCCATGGTCTTACGCACCTGAGTCCACTAGGCAAGGAGTGATCACAATAGCCAGGTTGTGATCCCTAACTAAAGTCAGATGAGGGCTTCCTGAGCACGTAGCCACAGAGCTCATCTGATAATAATGCCAGCGCTTTTTCGTTGGTTGGTTGGTTGGTTTTTGTGAGCCAAACACCACAGCAGCCATTATCCCAGCCTATGTACCCTGAAGACCACCATCCCTATGAGTTCTAGGATCACTTGTCTCCTATCTTAACCTACTGTTAGGTTAGTAGAGTCTATGGAAGAGGAAGTCTGTCTGGGGCCTTGGTAGCCTAAGAAATTCATAGCAGAGATCTCCACATCCAACCCAGAAGGGATGGAGAACAGGCTCTAGGTTAGAGGAGGGCGACAGGAAACACATGTTCAGAGGAAGGAGAAGCGGCTGTTGTATTCCCCCACTCGGGGTCATGGCACCACTGGGCCATACGCCATGTTGGAGGGAAGCAGTCCCTTTGCTGGTCTTTGGAACCATTGTTCTCAGTAGGGCAGTATTTGGAATGTGGCCTCCATTCTCAGAAGCCTGGTTCACATGGAGGCGGGCTCCACCAACGCAGAAGCATGGCTCTAACGTGATATCCGTGCTGGTCAGCCTGTCCTCACTGTGGCCATACTTGAGGAAAATAACTCAGAGGAGGAATCCTAGGCCTTTTTTCTCTGGGTTTCATAGCTTTCTCTTTGGTTGTGCACTGAGGCTGTCCATAAAGCTCTAGTGTGTGGCAGTGGAGAGCTCCTCAGCCCTTGCCACAAAGGCATAGACTGGGAGAGAGAGAACAAGGCTGGCAGAGAGGGAGAGAGAGAAAGATGGAGAGGGAGGACCTCTCCTTGGAGAATGAGGATTCAGTGGAGCCAACAGGAACAAGGTACTGTTGCCCAGGGCACAACCCTGTTTAGGTCTTACTCCAACCATGCTCAACCTTTCTTCCAGTCCCTCCCACCCCCCAGTAGTGTATTCATCTTGAATGAGAATTTCATGTTGACATCAGAGCACTCACCATCCAATGCTTCCCTCCAAACCCACCTATGAAGATGGCTCATGTGGGGACTGAATCTTCGGCACAGGAGCCTTTTGTGGGAGATTTCAGATGCAAACCCTAGTGGTGTGCTTTGGCAGATGCAAGAGGACCTGAGATATTCTGGAGTCCAAAGCCTTCGGTAGGAACAGACATTAGGTCTGTTGAAGTGCTCTGCCTAGTTCTTCCTCAGGGAGGACTGTGGAGGCTGTCTTTGTTGGTATTGGTGCTGAATTGGAGAGCTCTCAGGTGTGTGGCTCTGGCCTTTTCTGGCACAGGCTCTGAGATGTTGGCGTGTCCTAGGGAGCACCTCCTGAGTGCCACCTTCTTTTTGTACACCCCTCTCTCCCCAGAGCTGAGGATTCCAGCAGAGGCCAACGTATTTGATGCCAAGAATCCTCACAAAAAATCCAACTTTGTGCTGAGGAAAAGGAGCCTCTCCCAAAAGAATGATGGGTGGATCGAGCCTCAACCTCCCTCTCGTCCTGCAAAGAAGGCTCCTGCCCTCCTGAGGATGCTTGCAAAACCATTCTGTTGCTGTGTGCCTGGGCGGGGCTGAGGCAGCCCAGGAATATTTACATTGATTACTATTTTCTTCAAAGTTTGAATCTATAGTTTGCCATTGTCCTTGACCTTGTTTAGTAACACAGTTGTTACTCTATCCTGTATTTGTTGTTTCCATTAATATATTATTATTATTTTAAAATATATATGTTTTTGTTACCTGATCTACTGTGATGATTTGAGTATACTAAATGTAGCAGTGATTCCTAAAGGACACATCCAAACCAACAGGAAGGAATGCTTCATTCTATCAGCAAGAACTTTGGTTTTTAGGAGTTTGGCAGATGGCATTATCTGAGTCAGTTTTCCAATGGGGGCAATGAAGTATCAGCTATGATGGTACAAACACAAACAAAGACACACAAACACACACAAGAGCACACACACTCACTGAGAGATAGATAGACAGATGGAGTTGGTCTCTGCTGAAATACTTTGGAGACATGGTTCTGATTTCTCCCCTTTTGGAGTATTTTCAATTGCACAAGGTGTCTTGCAAATGAACCCATGTCTGAGGAAGACATGCATGTGTACTTCACATGCCACTTTTCACATAGCAGGAAGGTCATGTAATATTTTTCATGCAGCTGTCTTTTGACTGTGAACCATCCCATGAGGTCAGCTGTGGAATTTTCAACTTGTAGCATCACAATGGGGATCCACTCTTTGGATTTGGGGATATTTCCGATTTTCTTGATTCAGATTGGAATGATATATATATTAGTTTTTGATGAAAATTCTGCATTTGATGGTAATGAATGTCGTGCATCTAGGAATCTGTAGAGTGCAGACAATGAATGGATGCCTACTGTTGTCTGGACTGGTCTGAAAAGTCCTGTAGCATCTGAGCATGTGTGAGGGCTGTACAGGTCTTGCCAAAAGTCCAGGTCAGATGATCCTGCACAAAGCTGAACTCCTAGTGGTCTCCACAACAGTGTAAGGGCCAAGGAGAAACACACTTCCACACAGAAGTTGGGAAGCTACCTTATGAAGGTGATCATAGATACGGGATTATTAATATATCCAGGTTGGCATCTATTATTTTTTTAGCTTTTGACTTTCGCAGCTGTGGGCATCTTGACAACCATCAACTCCCTGTAAGCACAGACAACTCTATAAGAACCTGAGGATAAATTTCCCTGTGCATGTCCCCTTGTGAAACTGCTTAAGCACCGCCTGGTTTACACACAGGTGGAATTTCTAGGTCAAAGTGTGCATGTTTACTTCTTTGACTAAGCACTGCCAGGTGGCTCTTCTGCATAGCTCTACCTGTGGCCAGGATTGTATTATCTAGCTTTCTAACTTTTGCATGTTGAGTAGATACATATTGGGAGCACACTGTTTTTGTTGGTATTTTTCTTGGTATCTATTCTGATGCTTTTCACTGGGGGATTTTTTCCTGTGAAAATGGGCTTCCTCTACTTGACCTTATTTTCTTCTTTTTAAAATTTTTTCAATGTGACTTTTTAATTTTAGTTTTATTAAAGACATTGCCCCTTGCTTGCATAGTCTATATCTAAAGCACTAGTCCTTGCTCCAAGGCCCAGCTTGCTCTCAGCTGTCCCAGGAGGGGAACAGTCTTTGGCGGTAGACAAGAGACGCCCCTGCAGGGGGCACAAGTGCTTTGGCCCTCTGGTGTCTTGCCAGCAGTGCTTCCCATGCTCACAGAGGGTTTCAGACACTGAGTCAATGGTCCAGGTGGTCTTTTGTTCAGTCTGATCTCAAATTGAGCTCCTCTGAGAGGTCATATTGAAGTCCTTGTGTGTACCTGATCCATCATTTTAAACAATATTCCAAGTTCACTTTTTGTGTGTACGTGGGTTCTGGGGATTGAACCCAGGGCCTTGAGCCTGTGAGGCAAGTGACCTACCTGAGCTACACCCTCAGAGACCCCTGTAAAAGTATTTCCCCTTTGCCTCGGGGTCTAAGTTGCCAAGGCTGACCTCAAACGTTCCTCTTGCCTCAGCCTCCCTGGTGGCTGGCATGACAGGCATGCACCTGGGACTGTCACACTCGAGCCTGTGATGGGAACTCATGTGCATCTGTCCAGGGCTGAGCATGGTTAGGCAGAGCTGTGCTCCAGGCTCCCTGCAGGGCTGTGGAGGCTTCTGCTGCCCAGCAGCCCTGGTGCCATGGCCAGGGCTCCTCCCAGCCGAGGGCAGGCAGCTGCCCATTGCTGTAGGCTGACCTTATTTTCTTCTTATGGCACTCGTCCGTTCTCTGGAGTATGTTGTATGGTTTGTCCATTAGGAGTCTAACAGGTCCTCTAGAACCTTCAAACAATTAGTAAAATTCCTGAACAGTAAGTGAGCGTGCGCAGAAATTGGGCTAATATTTTGGGAAGAACAATGTTGGATGATATATTCATGGCTTGAATATATCATCCAACATGAAGTTATATTTTATTACTTACAAAATAATAAAATAATGAAGCAATACCATGGGCTGAGCTAAAATAGATCCTTAGGATCTTAGGCATTCTGTAATAAATCTGTGTCACTTGAAGTATAGAGTTGATCGACTCTGAGTAATGAAACAGAAGTAAAGGTATCAAAGCCAATGATCATCTGTTTCCAATTTTCTGTGATTTGGTTCAAGTGGTAAAGTGGTGATATTTATTAATAATGGATCGAATAGGTTCATAATTGTTTTAGAGTACAATTAGATGCCTTCAAACTTTAGGCTACATGGGCACATTTGAGAACGGTTCCAGCCATTCTCTCATCCTTTGGGTCATTCCCCTCCTATGTCCTGTGAGACATTTTCTATGTGAGGCTTTAAGAAGAAGAAGAGAATATTCTGTAAAGAAAACCTTGTGATCTGTGCAGTATGAAGTTGAATGGATTCATTCAGAAATCAGAAATTCTATTGAAAGATATTTATTGGCATGAGCCAAATAAAACCTATTTTTAGGCATCCTGGTGAAGACAAGGTTTTATCTTTATGTCTCATTTTCTATGTTTTGTTGTTGTTGTTGTTGTTAGAATGAAATTCATATGTTGCCAGACCATTCTATCAGATGTGTAACCAGATGCCATTTAAATTACCCACTTTTACATGGTAGACAGTTTTTAATGAACACTGCCTGTCTGCACCTTTTTTAAAAACAGGACTGGGATCAGAAGCCCAAATACCAATGGTTAGCTGGAGCATATTTTTCATTTGGCCTATCTGTCAGTATTCCCTGAGGTCATCTGTGCAATCAGCTTCGTTACTCCTGCTCCCTCACTGGATTTCATAGAAACCATATGCTATGTATGAATCAGGGACACCAATCCCACAACATAGCATTCTTGGAATATCCAAAGTCCCACTTTTCACTTCGCCATGCCTGAGATCAGCAGTAATATTTATCAGCAAATGTGAGATTTTCAAAGATCCAATTCTATGTGCTCCTTTCTCATAGAGCCTTAGGCAGGGATATAGCATACATAAATATTAAGTAAAGTCCATAGTTTTTAAAATGTCATCCATTGAATAGTTGACACATGTCTGAGATACTTTTTATTTTGGAGGAGGTATTATTTAATAGGGAATTCCAACAGCTACCTAATAGTGAAATGAGAAGTCTTGCATCCATTTTATTTTGTTTCTGATGATTTTTATGAGTAAGGGTAAGATACTTCCTTGTTCTGATGCAGATGTTGCCCACTTTTGTGAATGGATGCGGGGTGTCACCTACTACTTGCATATCTGCATATTGGGCTTGACACTGCTATCGTACTTGGTAGTTGGCAAAAAGTCAATACTGAAGTTAAGCTCTTGTGTTCTAGCAGCAGAGCTGAAGATCCTTGATGTGCCACCTTCTGCAATCCATGCTGCTCTCTTCATGTTCCTTATTGACTTCCTGGTGATGAGCATCATGGTCTCCTGGTCTTGAGAATGGCCAAGCATTGCTCTGTGAATGTGGAAGATGGGCATGTGGAAGGCTCCAGGGAGGAGGGATCATTGAACATGTACTCGAATCCATGTGCCTGTTGAATGACCTGTTTTTTTATTTTTGGGTTTTAAGGGAGACACTGCCCTAAAACACTTCTGTGCAGCTGGGGATGCAGGCTTCTGCTTCACCTTGCAGGAAGCATTAACGAATCCTTTCCAGAAGACATGAGAAGAGAGAAGTGAGCCTCTGGTATCATGCAGGTTCCTTGCATTGCCCATGGGCTAGAAGAGAGAAGAGTTGCTTCATGAGATTTGATCCCCTTTTTCCTGAAAAGTTCCACACAGAGGTGAGTCCCCAGCATGTTTAGAAATCATTTCAGACACCTTTCTGGACGGAATTGAATCAGAGCCCCTGATGATGTGGAAGAGCTAAAGATGGGTTTGCTATGAATTTTCTATTTCATTCATCAGGGCCTGAGTCAAGTCAGTCATTGTGCTGTCAACACATGAGCTGCTGGTCAAATGTGAGGAAGTGGTCTTGCTTTATGAAAACACCACCCTGATTCAGTGAGCCAGAGGCAGCCTGCAGTCCCTGTTTTCCTGTAAAGGCAGATTGCTGTGGATGGCCTCTGGCCTCGTCATGCAGCCCTGCTCAGAGTAGGGGATTGAGGGACCAGGCAGATCCCTAGTTCCTTTTGACCTTTATTGCCATTGGGCCACCCCAGGGTCCTTGGACTCTACCTGGTCTTCTGGCCTGGGTCAGGGGATGTGAGGTTTGGAATCCCCCTCTGTGGCAGGATCCCAGCCCCCCAGCCACTTGAGGTCAGCACATCCTTCCCTAATTGTGTTAGAGTTGGAGACTTCTCCCACCCATCCTCATCCATGCTCATCCCACATTTTGTAGCTTGGCACCTGAGGACCTTTATTCATTGACTTAGTTGTTAGTGATGATGGTTACTAAGACTAAGTGACTCTTTCAAGTCACATCACTTGCATGGTAGGGCTAGAGCATGGATCTTCCTAATTGATTTCATGGGACTCTCTCATGGAAACTGTGACTGCTTCCTAAACACACACTCTACATTTGGAGTGTCAAAATTCTTGCCACTGCCTCCTTGGCAAGTGTATCTTGTCTTCTACGTGGGAATTTCACAAATGTTTTCCTTTGGTTTGTGGAGGTCATGCAGAAGGGATTTCATTTGAAATAGCCCAAACAAGAAATACCAGTTGTCTTTTTCGCACATGGATGTGTGTAGTGAACACCCCTTTCTGTGTGCTTGCATGAGTTACTCCTTTGAATTTGTTGAAGAATGGTTGGCTGGGGAGCAAGTTAACGAGAGATGGATATCAATGGTTGTCAAGTATTCTGACGTGAAGAATGTATTGAGGATGTGAAGGCTTTTCTAGCCAGTTCCTATGGCTCAGTCAGGGATCAGTCAGAGGATTCTGTCTGGTAGACTCTTTGGCACAGATGTCAAAGTGGCCTGGTCTTACCCTGTCCAGGACTGAATGCTGAGCTTGAGTGGGAGCTTCTTGTCATTTCAAGCATTTCCATGAGTCTGTCCTCTGTTCTCTTGTATCCAAGTGGTTTCTAATAGGAAAGCAGAACAAAAATTGAAAGTATGGTGATTGATTATTTTTACCAATGTTATTTCAATCCACTTTGTTTAATACGAAATTACCTTTATGCTAGTAAGATTTCATATGTGAGGAAATAATGAAAATATTGGGGTTAGGGGATGAGAATATGCAAATCAAACATTTTTGAGCACCAAGACCCGTTTTTTGTTTTTGTTTTTGTTTTTTTTAACTTAAATAATATTAAGTGCCAGAGGACCACCGCTGCCATTCAGCCTCAACAACCTCCAGGTCCAGCCTCCAGGTGGCCCATTTCACCAGGGTGTGTGGGACCACACTGTCCTGGGATGAGAGAACAGTACCCACGGATGTTGACATCTCACAGAGTAGATATTGCCAGTGACAGTAGGGAGCTATTGGCACATGAGGAAGGGAAGAGCTCTCAGGATGGGAAGAGGGGGCCGCTTCGAGACTCATTGGGTATGGCACGAGGCTGCTGGGTGTGGTGTTGGCCTGGGCCCACTGAGTGGGGCAGATCCGTGGTCTGTGTTTCTGTACCCTCCTCTGTAGCCTGTGTTGGCAGCAGATCAGGGAATTGCGATCAGAAGTGCTCCCAGTAACACAGGCACCAGCCCCCAGAGTGTGTGCCTATCCGTTTCCCCACCTGCCCTGACTTAGTGCCTGTCTTGCCTCAGGGCTGAGACCCTACAATCTCTGATGAGGGTGTCTGTGGTCCAGATCCAACCTGCATGGCCAACATGCTCAGACCTTCAGCTGGGTCCTAGGCTGCTGCAACCAAACTCTGTTAACTGGGTGGCCGACAACAGAGGAAGTGTCTTCCGTTGAGCTCCAGAGGCTCAACACAGTAGGTGTTGGGCTGTCCCAGTGCCATAACCCCTCCCAGGTTTCAAGGGGACTGTCTCCCCAACTCTCCCAGCCCTTGCCCACTCTCCTATTGCTGCCCACGATCTGTGGTTCCCATATGGGCATCCCGCCCTGGCTCCAACCTCACATATCCGGTATCCCCCAGTCTCCCTGGTATCTGGGTCCAGACTCTCCTCTTCCTACAAGAATATCAGATATTGGATTTGGTCCCAGTTGATGCTGTGTTCCATCATGTGAGCTCTTAGCTTCATCACTGTGCAAAGACTCTTTTCCCACACAAGTTCGCACGACTTTTGGCTGGCTAAGAATTTTCAGGCGACACTTTTCTAATGAGTACACTTTCCTTCCTTCCGATCTCCCACCAGTGAGCATTCCTCGCACCCTTGTCCTAGTTCCTTTATGGCAGTTTCCCTCCTTATGGCTGAGAGGACCTAGTGACCCCTGAATTCACACGTTCTCCTTAATCACCAACACACTGCAGAATTCTCCAGGGGGCCATATATGCTCCTGGAAGTTGGTGTTGGAAATAGTTCTCCATCCATTAATCACTCCCTCACTCACTAATGTCCTTGTGTCCTTGAGAAAGGCTCTCCCTTTCCTGGTTTTCCTGAATAGAAATCCTCTTGCCTCTTGGGTGAATAGGGTTATGGGTTGTGCAGAGGGTGTTGGTCCACTGAGCATCTTAGAGACTGTCCTTTATGGAGCCTAATGATCCTCACTGGGGAATGAGGCCAGGGTCCTAACTGTGGTTAGTTAGAGAGGGAAAGAAGGACGAGGGAAACTCAGATGTCCCTTCATGGCCCCTGGAGTTAGAGGACTTACCCCTTTGCACCTGGGATCAGGAGACCTCATTTCCTCGAGGACACGCACACTCAGACGTTAATCTTGAGTGTGGGTTTTTTTCTGGGGTCCAGGGCTGTTGTTAGCCACCAGGAATGACAGTGCTCTCCATGCTGAGTGGAGCCATTTTTGCCAGGAAAGAGAGCCCATGGTCACGCCTTGTGCAAAGCATCCCACGCCAGGGGCTCCCATGCCTACATTCCTGTCCTGAAAGGAAGCCACTCAGAGGCAAGGTGGGTCCAACCACCTCCCATGTGTTCACTCATCACTGTGTTCCAGCAGTCACCCCAGTGAACAGTCCTGATGGGATTGGATGTGGCTCAGAATGTCACCCTCATGAGCTCTACCCTGCCACAGCTGCAGTTCTGCAGTGGGAGAAACTCAAAACCTCAAAACGCATGCACATGAAAGAAAAGAGCAAGAGCCAGAGCCCAAACAGGCCAGGTGTGGCAAAGACAGCTGGAGTGCCTAGGTTGGGACTCAGAATTATGTCAGTGGGGTGGCATTGCTGCTGGCACCAGCATGATAACCGAGAGCCAGCCCTGCTCATTTTGGGGAGCAGTGTGTTGGGGAAGGCAGCAGAAATTGAGAGGCAGGATTGAGTTTGGCCCTAGGAGGAGGTTGGGTAAGAGGCCAGTGTGGGTTGGAGAGCCTGGGCAGATAGACAGAGGCCAGGGCACACCCCAAAGCCTGGAGACTGCACTTGATGTCCAGGGTTGTGAAACACCACTTCCCCTCTTACTCACAACTGAGAGCAAGGGGCATTGATGAGTTCAGTTTGTGTGCGGCTGCATCCAAGGTGGCTCGGCTAGGAACCTCTGTTTCCTTGACTCAGGAGGCTGGGAGTCCAGGCTCCACTGAGGCTCGGCTGGGAGGATCGGAGTCTGAGTTTATGCCTGTGTTCCCTGTAGGATCCATGTTGGCTGAGCCTCAGTGTTTTTGTAATGAGAGGATGGGTGACCGTCATGTCTTTATCACAGGACACACTTGCTAAATGGATTTGTTTGCTCTGAGGAGGAAAGAGAGAGGGGGGAGTGGTGCTGGAGACAGGGATGCAGACAGGGGTCATGGACTTGGCATAACTCAGTCTTGGAGGTGATATCCCATCACCTGTACCCACTTCAATTCCCATGAATCCAGAGGCTGAGCCCCCTTGAGGTGAGGGGTGAACCGGTTCTGGGCAGCAGGATGCTGTGGTACCTCGGAGTCTCTGTGAGACCCCAACACTAGACACACTTGGCCCTTTTGAAATCTTAGGAGAAGCCTTGGGAAGTTGTATGGCAGAGGGGAGCAGCCTCTGCATCTCAGTCCCCTCCAACTTGCCATGGTGTAGAGAGGGAACTGCAGCCACGATGGGACGGACATTGGCCATGTCCCTGTGTGGGACACAGGCCTGATTGAGTTAGGGTGCATTCTTTGTCTCTCCCTTTCTTGTGATTATCCCATCTCTACATTTGTGCTTTAGCCACCTGTGAGTCCCATCTCTGGTTTCAGAGAGAACAGAGGGTGTTATGGGCCAATAGACACAATAAACCCTAGAGATTAGATGCTACCCTACTTTCCAGAAAAGACTGGGCACACCATGAGTTGCACAATGATGGGACCAGGGTCCAAAAGCTGCTGAGAGGGAAGGACTGGTTGTGAATGCATTTTTGAAGGCTCCAAGCTGGAACTCTAGTGGCACCAAGCAGGGCAGATGCTGGTGGGGATGTTTGGGTAGTTGTTGGTGAACACCTGCGCACCTGAGATGGGTAGGCATGGAGGAGAAATCGGCAGCCCATAGGGCTGTTGAAAGTGGTCTTATGTGAAAAGAGGCTCAGGTATGGGCACAGGAAATGACATCATTGCCTTGACAATGGATCAAACAGAACATGGAACCCTGGTATCCAGGCACCCACTTCACTGACCAAGCCATCCGAGCTCACTTGGTTGGAGCCACTGGAGGGAGAAGGATGTTCTCCTGTGGTTGCAGACAATGCCGAGCCTCAGGCTCCCAGGAATCTCAGGGGGGCCAACTAGCCCTTTTGTGGATACACTGGGTGAGGCTTCATCTTAGACGCCAGAGCCTCTGGCGATTGTCGCAGAGGAGCTCAAGAGTAACAGTGAGTAGCACAGGGCAGGTGAGCCCAGCAGGCCCTCTAGTCTGATCCCTGATGAATGGCCCAGGACTCCTATTCTGACTCTGAGTGTGTGTGTGTGTGTGTGTGTGTGTGTGTGTGTGTGTGTGTGTGTGTTTGTACTGATGGGAACTGTCCCATTGTGCTTTGACTCTAGTGTATTGGCACAAGTCATTTTTCTGTTTGTCACCATTTCCATTTTGAACCCACCATTCTTGGTCCCAACCCAGGGTGAAAATGATCAGAACACGGAGGAGCCCTTCAGGGTTCAGAGCCTTGAACCTTACAGGCAGGACCAGCTTAGGAATGAGCTCCTGCCTGTCATTTGTGGGAGGAACCTACATTTCAGCAGCAACATGGGGTTAATCTCCTGGGATTTCATCCCCACCCAGCAGGTGCTGGATCTCTTGTTCCCAAAACAGCCACCTTCTTCAGTCTTTACTCCTGGTGCCACTCCACATCCTCCAAGGGGACAAGAACCTCAGGTTCTGGATGGATGTTGTAGAATGCCCACAGAGCCAACTGCCAGGCTGGGTGGGGTGCAGTTGCTGGGCTTTGCTGATGTTGTCATCCCCCACAGTTCTTGGAACCTTCTGTGGCAGTGGCATCCAGGACCCCAGCAGCTGTGAGTAGCAGCTCCTCACTGCTTCACTCCAGCGAGCAGGTGGAAGACAGCCGCGTTGTTCACGTCCTCCTAGAGGGACAGAGCCTGAGGGAGACAAAGCGCATCCCGGTAAGCCCGACAGCAGGGCTGCCTCCTGGGTGTCCACACAGTGGAAGGCAGGAGACACAGCCAACCCCAGGGCTATGGTGGGAAATAAAGAAGAGAGAGGTCCGTCTTAAGGGCTTGACCTGAGGAGGGAGAGCATCAGCATGCCCAGCTTCAGTGGTGAGTGGGCCTGTGTATTGTGGGTTTTGCAGGCCAGAAGTGCAGACGGAAGTGCTGTGGACAGATGAAGGCAGAGATATGTCCAGGGTGCAGGCTGCAGTGCCTAGAACTTGGTATTCTCAATGAGTGAAGTTGGAGCAGAGGAGGTGGCAGTGACTTGTCACATGTGTAGGAGGGGATGTGTTCCTGGTGGCAGGGAAGAGAACCTCCTTAGCATGACTAGGTGTAGGAATTTGGGGTCGGGATCACCTGGGGGGTCATGCCAAAGCTTCGGAATGTTAGGCTTTGCATGTATGTAAATACGGAGCTAAAGGGGTTCTTGGCAGAATTTCTATGGATGTGCAGTAGACACGCTAATGCTGCAGGTGTCCAGCTGCAGAGGAGACATGTTCAGTGACTGCCAGTGCTGAGTCAAGTACATCATGACAACCAGACCCGCACCGAGCTTCCAGAGGCCAGGGCCTCTCAAAGCTATCATGAAGCACTCAAGTGCACACTCTTGTATCTGAGTCTGTTTTGTGTCGTGGCAGTCAGGACCCAAATTTTCAGTGCATCTGCCTCTTGCACCCACAAAGGCAGCCTGCATCCCAGATCACACTTGGTGCGCAGATCCCTGGCCCATTGCTCTCATCTCAGTGAGATGAGAGTGTGTCTGTGCATAGGCAGTTTGGTCCTTTGACATGAGTGGAATGTGGCTCCCCAGGGGGAGGGGAGATGGCAGGTACAGGCAGATATTTGTACCAGGATTGTTCTAGTAGCACATTGCAAGAACCCAGGTGGTATATGGAGGACACACTCAGGTAGCAGGATAACAAGATTGTGCCCTTGTATATGTAGCTGAGATTTCTCCTGAATGTTTGACCACAGTCTTCTGGGTAGCTCTTCTAAAAGCCATTCTCTGATGACATTTGTCCCACCCTGATCCAGGTGACCTTTCAGGAGACGGTGACAAGCCTCATCCGCAGGGCCTTGGACCAAAATTTGTTGCAGCATGAGGATGTGGACAACTTTGAGCTGCTGTATATGATGTCTGAGGATGAGAGTAAGTAGGACAATCAGACAGTGGGGAGACATGATCCACAGTGGGCTCAGGATAACTGACAGCCAGGAGAAAGTGGGCCTTGGCCCCAAAATACCAAAGTGTGATGGGCCTGGCGGAGACTCTCAGGGGTTGTGGGTGTTTTGTGGTATAATCCTTGAGTGCCACCTAACAATTCTCTCCACTTCGCTCTGCAGAAATCAAGGTCTCTGACCACTCACTCGTGTGTCTGTCCATGAATCTGGGAATACAATCTTTCATGGTGAGGAAACGCCCCCAGGTCAAGGGAAAGGAGGTAAACACCTACCTTATTCAAGCTGTGCATGTGCTGCCATTCCACTCCGACCTGAGGAAATAAGAAGCCTCAGCACCTGGACATATTTGCTGGAAGCCCATAGAGCCAACTGACAGTCTGGGGTGGCTTTCTGTTTCTGGGTTTGCTGATGTTCCATCCCCCACAGTTCTCAGAATCAACCTGCAAGTCCTCCAGGCCGCTTTCCCACAAGCAGGTGGGAGACACCTGCTTAATTCGTGTCCACTTAGAAACACAAAGTCCAGAGATGGCCAAGAGTGTTCTGGTAAGCCTGGGAGCAGGGGTGTCCCGTGGTGCTTACACCTGGGTGGGGAGCAGACACTGGTCCAATACCATGGACTACTCATGCCCTCTTGAATTTGGAGCTTCTGGATGATCAGGAGGATAGATGGGAA
The DNA here is from genome assembly GCF_045843805.1 of Urocitellus parryii. NCBI lineage: Eukaryota > Metazoa > Chordata > Mammalia > Rodentia > Sciuridae > Urocitellus > Urocitellus parryii. The sequence goes on from NC_135548.1 coordinate 69,359,072, forward strand.
TCAAGAAGGGAGAGGTCAGTGTGAAGGGCTGGAGCTGAGATGAGCGAGTGCAGCAGCTTGTCCACTGCCATGTCTGAGGGAGTCTGTGTGTCAGGTGGCAGCATGCAGTCCAGAAGGGCAGGGACAGGTATGGGTGACAGATGAGAATAGGACAGGAACTAGGTTGCAGGTTCCCTTGTATGGGATGCTGACGTCTATGGAGGAGGACAGCAGTGTGAGGTTCTCCATGTTCCTTGAACAAGGAGCTGAGAGAGTCTCTCTGCAGAGTCGATATGGATGTGGAGCAAGCACACTAAATGTCCAGGTAACCCAATGACCACCCTTGCCGGATGAGGTGCCCTCCTACATCCCAGCCAGCACTGAGCCTCTGGAGGCCAGGAGCTCTCGTGGCTATCTTTCAGCTCTCCTGTGTGTGGTCATGTTCCTGGGTCTGTTTTTGGCCCTGGCAATCCAGACCAAAGCCTCTAGGTTTTGTGCCTAGGCCATTCCCAATGCCGCCTGCATCCTCGGGCAGACCTGGGATCTTGGAGGCTATTGTCCCATTCCTCCCAACTTGTGGGATGAGATTGCATCTGTATGCAGGTAGTGGGGTCCTTTCACTCCGAGAGGAGTGCAGCTCCACAAAGAGCAATGGCAGGCCCAGGAAGTCCTATGTACAAGGATTGGGCTAGTAGCCTGTGGGAAGAGCCCACACGATGAGCAGGAGGTCAGCCTCGGGTAGTAGGGTCATGGATGTTGCCCTTGTATTTAGAGTGGAGGTGCCTCCAGAATGCCCCTGCCCACTGTCCTTGAGTAGTCACTTCAAGGCCCATTTCCTGAAGGCCTGTCTCCCATGCTGCTCCAGGTGACCTGCCACGATAGGGCTCCTGTCGTCATCCGCAGCGCCCTCGACCTACACTTCCTTACTGAGGAGAATCCAGAGGATTATGAGCTGGGCCAAATCATCTCTCGCCGTCAGAGTAAGTGAGACAATCAGATAGCAGAGAGCAAGGGTCAGGATGTGGACTCAGGTCAACTCTTAGCAACAAAGAGTAGTCTCTGACCCCCAAGAACACTCCAACAGGTGTGTTGGGTTCGTGCACAAAGCCAACTGCACTTCTGCTGGTGGAAGGTCTTGAGGTCCAATGGTATACCCCGGTGGATATTGCGGCTCCCCACCAGGTGCCCTCCCCTGGACATGAACAGGCATCCAAAGCTGACATCTTTGAGGAGTGAGGAGGAAAGCCTCTCTCCAGGAGCAGTATGTTTTCATGGTCTGGGATAGGAGTGGTTTCAAAGGAACATGGGAATGCATGGGCTAAAGAGGGAACTGGCATTTTGTGGACTGAAGCAGTACTATTGAAAGCCTTCTGTGTGACCAAAAAACCACTGCCTGGGCAGAGCATTGCCAGGATTCTAGCAAGCAGTAACAGAAAACACAGCCTGGGAGACAGCCTGAATCATCTGTTTTTGCATAAATTCCATGGTCTTACGCACCTGAGTCCACTAGGCAAGGAGTGATCACAATAGCCAGGTTGTGATCCCTAACTAAAGTCAGATGAGGGCTTCCTGAGCACGTAGCCACAGAGCTCATCTGATAATAATGCCAGCGCTTTTTCGTTGGTTGGTTGGTTGGTTTTTGTGAGCCAAACACCACAGCAGCCATTATCCCAGCCTATGTACCCTGAAGACCACCATCCCTATGAGTTCTAGGATCACTTGTCTCCTATCTTAACCTACTGTTAGGTTAGTAGAGTCTATGGAAGAGGAAGTCTGTCTGGGGCCTTGGTAGCCTAAGAAATTCATAGCAGAGATCTCCACATCCAACCCAGAAGGGATGGAGAACAGGCTCTAGGTTAGAGGAGGGCGACAGGAAACACATGTTCAGAGGAAGGAGAAGCGGCTGTTGTATTCCCCCACTCGGGGTCATGGCACCACTGGGCCATACGCCATGTTGGAGGGAAGCAGTCCCTTTGCTGGTCTTTGGAACCATTGTTCTCAGTAGGGCAGTATTTGGAATGTGGCCTCCATTCTCAGAAGCCTGGTTCACATGGAGGCGGGCTCCACCAACGCAGAAGCATGGCTCTAACGTGGTATCCGTGCTGGTCAGCCTGTCCTCACTGTGGCCATACTTGAGGAAAATAACTCAGAGGAGGAATCCTAGGCCTTTTTTCTCTGGGTTTCATAGCTTTCTCTTTGGTTGTGCACTGAGGCTGTCCATAAAGCTCTAGTGTGTGGCAGTGGAGAGCTCCTCAGCCCTTGCCACAAAGGCATAGACTGGGAGAGAGAGAACGAGGCTGGCAGAGAGGGAGAGAGAGAAAGATGGAGAGGGAGGACCTCTCCTTGGAGAATGAGGATTCAGTGGAGCCAACAGGAACAAGGTACTGTTGCCCAGGGCACAACCCTGTTTAGGTCTTACTCCAACCATGCTCAACCTTTCTTCCAGTCCCTCCCACCCCCCAGTAGTGTATTCATCTTGAATGAGAATTTCATGTTGACATCAGAGCACTCACCATCCAATGCTTCCCTCCAAACCCACCTATGAAGATGGCTCATGTGGGGACTGAATCTTCGGCACAGGAGCCTTTTGTGGGAGATTTCAGATGCAAACCCTAGTGGTGTGCTTTGGCAGATGCAAGAGGACCTGAGATATTCTGGAGTCCAAAGCCTTCGGTAGGAACAGACATTAGGTCTGTTGAAGTGCTCTGCCTAGTTCTTCCTCAGGGAGGACTGTGGAGGCTGTCTTTGTTGGTATTGGTGCTGAATTGGAGAGCTCTCAGGTGTGTGGCTCTGGCCTTTTCTGGCACAGGCTCTCAGATGTTGGCGTGTCCTAGGGAGCACCTCCTGAGTGCCACCTTCTTTTTGTACACCCCTCTCTCCCCAGAGCTGAGGATTCCAGCAGAGGCCAACGTATTTGATGCCAAGAATCCTCACAAAAAATCCAACTTTGTGCTGAGGAAAAGGAGCCTCTCCCAAAAGAATGATGGGTGGATCGAGCCTCAACCTCCCTCTCGTCCTGCAAAGAAGGCTCCTGCCCTCCTGAGGATGCTTGCAAAACCATTCTGTTGCTGTGTGCCTGGGCGGGGCTGAGGCAGCCCAGGAATATTTACATTGATTACTATTTTCTTCAAAGTTTGAATCTATAGTTTGCCATTGTCCTTGACCTTGTTTAGTAACACAGTTGTTACTCTATCCTGTATTTGTTGTTTCCATTAATATATTATTATTATTTTAAAATATATATGTTTTTGTTACCTGATCTACTGTGATGATTTGAGTATACTAAATGTAGCAGTGATTCCTAAAGGACACATCCAAACCAACAGGAAGGAATGCTTCATTCTATCAGCAAGAACTTTGGTTTTTAGGAGTTTGGCAGATGGCATTATCTGAGTCAGTTTTCCAATGGGGGCAATGAAGTATCAGCTATGATGGTACAAACACAAAGACACACAAACACACACAAGAGCACACACACTCACTGAGAGATAGATAGACAGATGGAGTTGGTCTCTGCTGAAATACTTTGGAGACATGGTTCTGATTTCTCCCCTTTTGGAGTATTTTCAATTGCACAAGGTGTCTTGCAAATGAACCCATGTCTGAGGAAGACATGCATGTGTACTTCACATGCCACTTTTCACATAGCAGGAAGGTCATGTAATATTTTTCATGCAGCTGTCTTTTGACTGTGAACCATCCCATGAGGTCAGCTGTGGAATTTTCAACTTGTAGCATCACAATGGGGATCCACTCTTTGGATTTGGGGATATTTCCGATTTTCTTGATTCAGATTGGAATGATATATATATTAGTTTTTGATGAAAATTCTGCATTTGATGGTAATGAATGTCGTGCATCTAGGAATCTGTAGAGTGCAGACAATGAATGGATGCCTACTGTTGTCTGGACTGGTCTGAAAAGTCCTGTAGCATCTGAGCATGTGTGAGGGCTGTACAGGTCTTGCCAAAAGTCCAGGTCAGATGATCCTGCACAAAGCTGAACTCCTAGTGGTCTCCACAACAGTGTAAGGGCCAAGGAGAAACACACTTCCACACAGAAGTTGGGAAGCTACCTTATGAAGGTGATCATAGATACGGGATTATTAATATATCCAGGTTGGCATCTATTATTTTTTTAGCTTTTGACTTTCGCAGCTGTGGGCATCTTGACAACCATCAACTCCCTGTAAGCACAGACAACTCTATAAGAACCTGAGGATAAATTTCCCTGTGCATGTCCCCTTGTGAAACTGCTTAAGCACCGCCTGGTTTACACACAGGTGGAATTTCTAGGTCAAAGTGTGCATGTTTACTTCTTTGACTAAGCACTGCCAGGTGGCTCTTCTGCATAGCTCTACCTGTGGCCAGGATTGTATTATCTAGCTTTCTAACTTTTGCATGTTGAGTAGATACATAGTGGGAGCACACTGTTTTTGTTGGTATTTTTCTTGGTATCTATTCTGATGCTTTTCACTGGGGGATTTTTTCCTGTGAAAATGGGCTTCCTCTACTTGACCTTATTTTCTTCTTTTTAAAATTTTTTCAATGTGACTTTTTAATTTTAGTTTTATTAAAGACATTGCCCCTTGCTTGCATAGTCTATATCTAAAGCACTAGTCCTTGCTCCAAGGCCCAGCTTGCTCTCAGCTGCCCCAGGAGGGGAACAGTCTTTGGCGGTAGACAAGAGACGCCCCTGCAGGGGGCACAAGTGCTTTGGCCCTCTGGTGTCTTGCCAGCAGTGCTTCCCATGCTCACAGAGGGTTTCAGACACTGAGTCAATGGTCCAGGTGGTCTTTTGTTCAGTCTGATCTCAAATTGAGCTCCTCTGAGAGGTCATATTGAAGTCCTTGTGTGTACCTGATCCATCATTTTAAACAATATTCCAAGTTCACTTTTTGTGTGTACGTGGGTTCTGGGGATTGAACCCAGGGCCTTGAGCCTGTGAGGCAAGTGACCTACCTGAGCTACACCCTCAGAGACCCCTGTAAAAGTATTTCCCCTTTGCCTCGGGGTCTAAGTTGCCAAGGCTGACCTCAAACGTTCCTCTTGCCTCAGCCTCCCTGGTGGCTGGCATGACAGGCATGCACCTGGGACTGTCACACTCGAGCCTGTGATGGGAACTCATGTGCATCTGTCCAGGGCTGAGCATGGTTAGGCAGAGCTGTGCTCCAGGCTCCCTGCAGGGCTGTGGAGGCTTCTGCTGCCCAGCAGCCCTGGTGCCATGGCCAGGGCTCCTCCCAGCCGAGGGCAGGCAGCTGCCCATTGCTGTAGGCTGACCTTATTTTCTTCTTATGGCACTCGTCCGTTCTCTGGAGTATGTTGTATGGTTTGTCCATTAGGAGTCTAACAGGTCCTCTAGAACCTTCAAACAATTAGTAAAATTCCTGAACAGTAAGTGAGCACGCGCAGAAATTGGGCTAATATTTTGGGAAGAACAATGTTGGATGATATATTCATGGCTTGAATATATCATCCAACATGAAGTTATATTTTATTACTTACAAAATAATAAAATAATGAAGCAATACCATGGGCTGAGCTAAAATAGATCCTTAGGATCTTAGGCATTCTGTAATAAATCTGTGTCACTTGAAGTATAGAGTTGATCGACTCTGAGTAATGAAACAGAAGTAAAGGTATCAAAGCCAATGATCATCTGTTTCCAATTTTCTGTGATTTGGTTCAAGTGGTAAAGTGGTGATATTTATTAATAATGGATCGAATAGGTTCATAATTGTTTTAGAGTACAATTAGATGCCTTCAAACTTTAGGCTACATGGGCACATTTGAGAACGGTTCCAGCCATTCTCTCATCCTTTGGGTCATTCCCCTCCTATGTCCTGTGAGACATTTTCTATGTGAGGCTTTAAGAAGAAGAAGAGAATATTCTGTAAAGAAAACCTTGTGATCTGTGCAGTATGAAGTTGAATGGATTCATTCAGAAATCAGAAATTCTATTGAAAGATATTTATTGGCATGAGCCAAATAAAACCTATTTTTAGGCATCCTGGTGAAGACAAGGTTTTATCTTTATGTCTCATTTTCTATGTTTTGTTGTTGTTGTTGTTGTTAGAATGAAATTCATATGTTGCCAGACCATTCTATCAGATGTGTAACCAGATGCCATTTAAATTACCCACTTTTACATGGTAGACAGTTTTTAATGAACACTGCCTGTCTGCACCTTTTTTAAAAACAGGACTGGGATCAGAAGCCCAAATACCAATGGTTAGCTGGAGCATATTTTTCATTTGGCCTATCTGTCAGTATTCCCTGAGGTCATCTGTGCAATCAGCTTCGTTACTCCTGCTCCCTCACTGGATTTCATAGAAACCATATGCTATGTATGAATCAGGGACACCAATCCCACAACATAGCATTCTTGGAATATCCAAAGTCCCACTTTTCACTTCGCCATGCCTGAGATCAGCAGTAATATTTATCAGCAAATGTGAGATTTTCAAAGATCCAATTCTATGTGCTCCTTTCTCATAGAGCCTTAGGCAGGGATATAGCATACATAAATATTAAGTAAAGTCCATAGTTTTTAAAATGTCATCCATTGAATAGTTGACACATGTCTGAGATACTTTTTATTTTGGAGGAGGTATTATTTAATAGGGAATTCCAACAGCTACCTAATAGTGAAATGAGAAGTCTTGCATCCATTTTATTTTGTTTCTGATGATTTTTATGAGTAAGGGTAAGATACTTCCTTGTTCTGATGCAGATGTTGCCCACTTTTGTGAATGGATGCGGGGTGTCACCTACTACTTGCATATCTGCATATTGGGCTTGACACTGCTATCGTACTTGGTAGTTGGCAAAAAGTCAATACTGAAGTTAAGCTCTTGTGTTCTAGCAGCAGAGCTGAAGATCCTTGATGTGCCACCTTCTGCAATCCATGCTGCTCTCTTCATGTTCCTTATTGACTTCCTGGTGATGAGCATCATGGTCTCCTGGTCTTGAGAATGGCCAAGCATTGCTCTGTGAATGTGGAAGATGGGCATGTGGAAGGCTCCAGGGAGGAGGGATCATTGAACATGTACTCGAATCCATGTGCCTGTTGAATGACCTGTTTTTTTATTTTTGGGTTTTAAGGGAGACACTGCCCTAAAACACTTCTGTGCAGCTGGGGATGCAGGCTTCTGCTTCACCTTGCAGGAAGCATTAACGAATCCTTTCCAGAAGACATGAGAAGAGAGAAGTGAGCCTCTGGTATCATGCAGGTTCCTTGCATTGCCCATGGGCTAGAAGAGAGAAGAGTTGCTTCATGAGATTTGATCCCCTTTTTCCTGAAAAGTTCCACACAGAGGTGAGTCCCCAGCATGTTTAGAAATCATTTCAGACACCTTTCTGGACGGAATTGAATCAGAGCCCCTGATGATGTGGAAGAGCTAAAGATGGGTTTGCTATGAATTTTCTATTTCATTCATCAGGGCCTGAGTCAAGTCAGTCATTGTGCTGTCAACACATGAGCTGCTGGTCAAATGTGAGGAAGTGGTCTTGCTTTATGAAAACACCACCCTGATTCAGTGAGCCAGAGGCAGCCTGCAGTCCCTGTTTTCCTGTAAAGGCAGATTGCTGTGGATGGCCTCTGGCCTCGTCATGCAGCCCTGCTCAGAGTAGGGGATTGAGGGACCAGGCAGATCCCTAGTTCCTTTTGACCTTTATTGCCATTGGGCCACCCCAGGGTCCTTGGACTCTACCTGGTCTTCTGGCCTGGGTCAGGGGATGTGAGGTTTGGAATCCCCCTCTGTGGCAGGATCCCAGCCCCCCAGCCACTTGAGGTCAGCACATCCTTCCCTAATTGTGTTAGAGTTGGAGACTTCTCCCACCCATCCTCATCCATGCTCATCCCACATTTTGTAGCTTGGCACCTGAGGACCTTTATTCATTGACTTAGTTGTTAGTGATGATGGTTACTAAGACTAAGTGACTCTTTCAAGTCACATCACTTGCATGGTAGGGCTAGAGCATGGATCTTCCTAATTGATTTCATGGGACTCTCTCATGGAAACTGTGACTGCTTCCTAAACACACACTCTACATTTGGAGTGTCAAAATTCTTGCCACTGCCTCCTTGGCAAGTGTATCTTGTCTTCTACGTGGGAATTTCACAAATATTTTCCTTTGGTTTGTGGAGGTCATGCAGAAGGGATTTCATCTGAAATAGCCCAAACAAGAAATACCAGTTGTCTTTTTCGCACATGGATGTGTGTAGTGAACACCCCTTTCTGTGTGCTTGCATGAGTTACTCCTTTGAATTTGTTGAAGAATGGTTGGCCTGGGAGCAAGTTAACGAGAGATGGATATCAATGGTTGTCAAGTATTCTGACGTGAAGAATGTATTGAGGATGTGAAGGCTTTTCTAGCCAGTTCCTATGGCTCAGTCAGGGATCAGTCAGAGGATTCTGTCTGGTAGACTCTTTGGCACAGATGTCAAAGTGGCCTGGTCTTACCCTGTCCAGGACTGAATGCTGAGCTTGAGTGGGAGCTTCTTGTCATTTCAAGCATTTCCATGAGTCTGTCCTCTGTTCTCTTGTATCCAAGTGGTTTCTAATAGGAAAGCAGAACAAAAATTGAAAGTATGGTGATTGATTATTTTTACCAATGTTATTTCAATCCACTTTGTTTAATACGAAATTACCTTTATGCTAGTAAGATTTCATATGTGAGGAAATAATGAAAATATTGGGGTTAGGGGATGAGAATATGCAAATCAAACATTTTTGAGCACCAAGACCCGTTTTTTGTTTTTGTTTTTGTTTTTTTTAACTTAAATAATATTAAGTGCCAGAGGACCACCGCTGCCATTCAGCCTCAACAACCTCCAGGTCCAGCCTCCAGGTGGCCCATTTCACCAGGGTGTGTGGGACCACACTGTCCTGGGATGAGAGAACAGTACCCACGGATGTTGACATCTCACAGAGTAGATATTGCCAGTGACAGTAGGGAGCTATTGGCACATGAGGAAGGGAAGAGCTCTCAGGATGGGAAGAGGGGGCCGCTTCGAGACTCATTGGGTATGGCACGAGGCTGCTGGGTGTGGTGTTGGCCTGGGCCCACTGAGTGGGGCAGATCCGTGGTCTGTGTTTCTGTACGCTCCTCTGTAGCCTGTGTTGGCAGCAGATCAGGGAATTGCGATCAGAAGTGCTCCCAGTAACACAGGCACCAGCCCCCAGAGTGTGTGCCTATCCGTTTCCCCACCTGGCCTGACTTAGTGCCTGTCTTGCCTCAGGGCTGAGACCCTACAATCTCTGATGAGGGTGTCTGTGGTCCAGATCCAACCTGCATGGCCAACATGCTCAGACCTTCAGCTGGGTCCTAGGCTGCTGCAACCAAACTCTGTTAACTGGGTGGCCGACAACAGAGGAAGTGTCTTCCGTTGAGCTCCAGAGGCTCAACACAGTAGGTGTTGGGCTGTCCCAGTGCCATAACCCCTCCCAGGTTTCAAGGGGACTGTCTCCCCAACTCTCCCAGCCCTTGCCCACTCTCCTATTGCTGCCCACGATCTGTGGTTCCCATATGGGCATCCCGCCCTGGCTCCAACCTCACATATCCGGTATCCCCCAGTCTCCCTGGTATCTGGGTCCAGACTCTCCTCTTCCTACAAGAATATCAGATATTGGATTTGGTCCCAGTTGATGCTGTGTTCCATCATGTGAGCTCTTAGCTTCATCACTGTGCAAAGACTCTTTTCCCACACAAGTTCGCACGACTTTTGGCTGGCTAAGAATTTTCAGGCGACACTTTTCTAATGAGTACACTTTCCTTCCTTCCGATCTCCCACCAGTGAGCATTCCTCGCACCCTTGTCCTAGTTCCTTTATGGCAGTTTCCCTCCTTATGGCTGAGAGGACCTAGTGACCCCTGAATTCACACGTTCTCCTTAATCACCAACACACTGCAGAATTCTCCAGGGGGCCATATATGCTCCTGGAAGTTGGTGTTGGAAATAGTTCTCCATCCATTAATCACTCCCTCACTCACTAATGTCCTTGTGTCCTTGAGAAAGGCTCTCCCTTTCCTGGTTTTCCTGAATAGAAATCCTCTTGCCTCTTGGGTGAATAGGGTTATGGGTTGTGCAGAGGGTGTTGGTCCACTGAGCATCTTAGAGACTGTCCTTTATGGAGCCTAATGATCCTCACTGGGGAATGAGGCCAGGGTCCTAACTGTGGTTAGTTAGAGAGGGAAAGAAGGACAAGGGAAACTCAGATGTCCCTTCATGGCCCCTGGAGTTAGAGGACTTACCCCTTTGCACCTGGGATCAGGAGACCTCATTTCCTCGAGGACACGCACACTCAGACGTTAATCTTGAGTGTGGGTTCCTTTCTGGGGTCCAGGGCTGTTGTTAGCCACCAGGAATGACAGTGCTCTCCATGCTGAGTGGAGCCATTTTTGCCAGGAAAGAGAGCCCATGGTCACGCCTTGTGCAAAGCATCCCACGCCAGGGGCTCCCATGCCTACATTCCTGTCCTGAAAGGAAGCCACTCAGAGGCAAGGTGGGTCCAACCACCTCCCATGTGTTCACTCATCACTGTGTTCCAGCAGTCACCCCAGTGAACAGTCCTGATGGGATTGGATGTGGCTCAGAATGTCACCCTCATGAGCTCTACCCTGCCACAGCTGCAGTTCTGCAGTGGGAGAAACTCAAAACCTCAAAACACATGCACATGAAAGAAAAGAGCAAGAGCCAGAGCCCAAACAGGCCAGGTGTGGCAAAGACAGCTGGAGTGCCTAGGTTGGGACTCAGAATTATGTCAGTGGGGTGGCATTGCTGCTGGCACCAGCATGATAACCGAGAGCCAGCCCTGCTCATTTTGGGGAGCAGTGTGTTGGGGAAGGCAGCAGAAATTGAGAGGCAGGATTGAGTTTGGCCCTAGGAGGAGGTTGGGTAAGAGGCCAGTGTGGGTTGGAGAGCCTGGGCAGATAGACAGAGGCCAGGGCACACCCCAAAGCCTGGAGACTGCACTTGATGTCCAGGGTTGTGAAACACCACTTCCCCTCTTACTCACAACTGAGAGCAAGGGGCATTGATGAGTTCAGTTTGTGTGCGGCTGCATCCAAGGTGGCTCGGCTAGGAACCTCTGTTTCCTTGACTCAGGAGGCTGGGAGTCCAGGCTCCACTGAGGCTCGGCTGGGAGGATCGTAGTCTGAGTTTATGCCTGTGTTCCCTGTAGGATCCATGTTGGCTGAGCCTCAGTGTTTTTGTAATGAGAGGATGGGTGACCGTCATGTCTTTATCACAGGACACACTTGCTAAATGGATTTGTTTGCTCTGAGGAGGAAAGAGAGAGGGGGGAGTGGTGCTGGAGACAGGGATGCAGACAGGGGTCATGGACTTGGCATAACTCAGTCTTGGAGGTGATATCCCATCACCTGTACCCACTTCAATTCCCATGAATCCAGAGGCTGAGCCCCCTTGAGGTGAGGGGTGAACCGGTTCTGGGCAGCAGGATGCTGTGGTACCTCGGAGTCTCTGTGAGACCCCAACACTAGACACACTTGGCCCTTTTGAAATCTTAGGAGAAGCCTTGGGAAGTTGTATGGCAGAGGGGAGCAGCCTCTGCATCTCAGTCCCCTCCAACTTGCCATGGTGTAGAGAGGGAACTGCAGCCACGATGGGACGGACATTGGCCATGTCCCTGTGTGGGACACAGGCCTGATTGAGTTAGGGTGCATTCTTTGTCTCTCCCTTTCTTGTGATTATCCCATCTCTACATTTGTGCTTTAGCCACCTGTGAGTCCCATCTCTGGTTTCAGAGAGAACAGAGGGTGTTATGGGCCAATAGACACAATAAACCCTAGAGATTAGATGCTACCCTACTTTCCAGAAAAGACTGGGCACACCATGAGTTGCACAATGATGGGACCAGGGTCCAAAAGCTGCTGAGAGGGAAGGACTGGTTGTGAATGCATTTTTGAAGGCTCCAAGCTGGAACTCTAGTGGCACCAAGCAGGGCAGATGCTGGTGGGGATGTTTGGGTAGTTGTTGGTGAACACCTGCGCACCTGAGATGGGTAGGCATGGAGGAGAAATCGGCAGCCCATAGGGCTGTTGAAAGTGGTCTTATGTGAAAAGAGGCTCAGGTATGGGCACAGGAAATGACATCATTGCCTTGACAATGGATCAAACAGAACATGGAACCCTGGTATCCAGGCACCCACTTCACTGACCAAGCCATCCGAGCTCACTTGCTTGGAGCCCCTGGAGGGAGAAGGATGTTCTCCTGTGGTTGCAGACAATGCCGAGCCTCAGGCTCCCAGGAATCTCAGGGGGGCCAACTAGCCCTTTTGTGGATACACTGGGTGAGGCTTCATCTTAGACGCCAGAGCCTCTGGCGATTGTCGCAGAGGAGCTCAAGAGTAACAGTGAGTAGCACAGGGCAGGTGAGCCCAGCAGGCCCTCTAGTCTGATCCCTGATGAATGGCCCAGGACTCCTCTTCTGACTCTGTGTGTGTGTGTGTGTGTGTGTGTGTGTGTGTGTGTGTGTGTGTGTTTGTACTGATGGGAACTGTCCCATTGTGCTTTGACTCTAGTGTATTGGCACAAGTCATTTTTCTGTTTGTCACCATTTCCATTTTGAACCCACCATTCTTGGTCCCAACCCAGGGTGAAAATGATCAGAACACGGAGGAGCCCTTCAGGGTTCAGAGCCTTGAACCTTACAGGCAGGACCAGCTTAGGAATGAGCTCCTGCCTGTCATTTGTGGGAGGAACCTACATTTCAGCAGCAACATGGGGTTAATCTCCTGGGATTTCATCCCCACCCAGCAGGTGCTGGATCTCTTGTTCCCAAAACAGCCACCTTCTTCAGTCTTTACTCCTGGTGCCACTCCACATCCTCCAAGGGGACAAGAACCTCAGGTTCTGGTTGGATGTTGTAGAATGCCCACAGAGCCAACTGCCAGGCTGGGTGGGGTGCAGTTGCTGGGCTTTGCTGATGTTGTCATCCCCCACAGTTCTTGGAACCTTCTGTGGCAGTGGCATCCAGGACCCCAGCAGCTGTGAGTAGCAGCTCCTCACTGCTTCACTCCAGCGAGCAGGTGGAAGACAGCCGCGTTGTTCACGTCCTCCTAGAGGGACAGAGCCTGAGGGAGACAAAGCGCATCCCGGTAAGCCCGACAGCAGGGCTGCCTCCTGGGTGTCCACACAGTGGAAGGCAGGAGACACAGCCAACCCCAGGGCTATGGTGGGAAATAAAGAAGAGAGAGGTCCGTCTTAAGGGCTTGACCTGAGGAGGGAGAGCATCAGCATGCCCAGCTTCAGTGGTGAGTGGGCCTGTGTATTGTGGGTTTTGCAGGCCAGAAGTGCAGACGGAAGTGCTGTGGACAGATGAAGGCAGAGATATGTCCAGGGTGCAGGCTGCAGTGCCTAGAACTTGGTATTCTCAATGAGTGAAGTTGGAGCAGAGGAGGTGGCAGTGACTTGTCACATGTGTAGGAGGGGATGTGTTCCTGGTGGCAGGGAAGAGAACCTCCTTAGCATGACTAGGTGTAGGAATTTGGGGTCGGGATCACCTGGGGGGTCATGCCAAAGCTTCAGAATGTTAGGCTTTGCATGTAGGTAAATACGGAGCTAAAGGGGTTCTTGGCAGAATTTCTATGGATGTGCAGTAGACACGCTAATGCTGCAGGTGTCCAGCTGCAGAGGAGACATGTTCAGTGACTGCCAGTGCTGAGTCAAGTACATCATTACAACCAGACCCACACCGAGCTTCCAGAGGCCAGGGCCTCTCAAAGCTATCATGAAGCACTCAAGTGCACACTCTTGTATCTGAGTCTGTTTTGTGTCGTGGCAGTCAGGACCCAAATTTTCAGTGCATCTGCCTCTTGCACCCACAAAGGCAGCCTGCATCCCAGATCACACTTGGTGCGCAGATCCCTGGCCCATTGCTCTCATCTCAGTGAGATGAGAGTGTGTCTGTGCATAGGCAGTTTGGTCCTTTGACATGAGTGGAATGTGGCTCCCCAGGGGGAGGGGAGATGGCAGGTACAGGCAGATATTTGTACCAGGATTGTTCTAGTAGCACATTGCAAGAACCCAGGTGGTATATGGAGGACACACTCAGGTAGCAGGATAACAAGATTGTGCCCTTGTATATGTAGCTGAGATTTCTCCTGAATGTTTGACCACAGTCTTCTGGGTAGCTCTTCTAAAAGCCATTCTCTGATGACATTTGTCCCACCCTGATCCAGGTGACCTTTCAGGAGACGGTGACAAGACTCATCCGCAGGGCCTTGGACCAAAATTTGTTGCAGCATGAGGATGTGGACAACTTTGAGCTGCTGTATATGATGTCTGAGGATGAGAGTAAGTAGGACAATCAGACAGTGGGGAGACATGATCCACAGTGGGCTCAGGATAACTGACAGCCAAGAGAAAGTGGGCCTTGGCCCCAAAATACCAAAGTGTGATGGGCCTGGCGGAGACTCTCAGGGGTTGTGGGTGTTTTGTGGTATAATCCTTGAGTGCCACCTAACAATTCTCTCCACTTCGCTCTGCAGAAATCAAGGTCTCTGACCACTCACTCGTGTGTCTGTCCATGAATCTGGGAATACAATCTTTCATGGTGAGGAAACGCCCCCAGGTCAAGGGAAAGGAGGTAAACACCTACCTTATTCAAGCTGTGCATGTGCTGCCATTCCACTCCGACCTGAGGAAATAAGAAGCCTCAGCACCTGGACATATTTGCTGGAAGCCCATAGAGCCAACTGACAGTCTGGGGTGGCTTTCTGTTTCTGGGTTTGCTGATGTTCCATCCCCCACAGTTCTCAGAATCAACCTGCAAGTCCTCCAGGCCGCTTTCCCACAAGCAGGTGGGAGACACCTGCTTAATTCGTGTCCACTTAGAAACACAAAGTCCAGAGATGGCCAAGAGTGTTCTGGTAAGCCTGGGAGCAGGGGTGTCCCGTGGTGCTTACACCTGGGTGGGGAGCAGACACTGGTCCAATACCATGGACTACTCATGCCCTCTTGAATTTGGAGCTTCTGGATGATCAGGAGGATAGATGGGAATCAAGAAGGGAGAGGTCAGTGTGAAGGGCTGGAGCTGAGATGAGCGAGTGCAGCAGCTTGTCCACTGCCATGTCTGAGGGAGTCTGTGTGTCAGGTGGCAGCATGCAGTCCAGAAGGGCAGGGACAGGTATGGGTGACAGATGAGAAAAGGACAGGAACTAGGTTGCAGGTCCCCTTGTATGGGATGCTGACGTCTATGGAGGAGGACAGCAGTGTGAGGTTCTCCATGTTCCTTGAACAAGGAGCTGAGAGAGTCTCTCTGCAGAGTCGATATGGATGTGGAGCAAGCACACTAAATGTCCAGGTAACCCAATGACCACCCTTGCCGGATGAGGTGGCCTCCTACATCCCAGCCAGCACTGAGCCTCTGGAGGCCAGGAGCTCTCGTGGCTATCTTTCAGCTCTCCTGTGTGTGGTCATGTTCCTGGGTCTGTTTTTGGCCCTGGCAATCCAGACCAAAGCCTCTAGGTTTTGTGCCTAGGCCATTCCCAATGCCGCCTGCATCCTCGGGCAGACCTGGGATCTTGGAGGCTATTGTCCCATTCCTCCCAACTTGTGGGATGAGATTGCATCTGTATGCAGGTAGTGGGGTCCTTTCACTCCGAGAGGAGTGCAGCTCCACAAAGAGCAATGGCAGGCCCAGGAAGTCCTATGTACAAGGATTGGGCTAGTAGCCTGTGGGAAGAGCCCACACGATGAGCAGGAGGTCAGCCTCGGGTAGTAGGGTCATGGATGTTGCCCTTGTATTTAGAGTGGAGGTGCCTCCAGAATGCCCCTGCCCACTGTCCTTGAGTAGTCACTTCAAGGCCCATTTCCTGAAGGCCTGTCTCCCATGCTGCTCCAGGTGACCTGCCACGATAGGGCTCCTGTCGTCATCCGCAGCGCCCTCGACCTACACTTCCTTACTGAGGAGAATCCAGAGGATTATGAGCTGGGCCAAATCATCTCTCGCCGTCAGAGTAAGTGAGACAATCAGATAGCAGAGAGCAAGGGTCAGGATGTGGACTCAGGTCAACTCTTAGCAACAAAGAGTAGTCTCTGAGCCCCAAGAACACTCCAACAGGTGTGTTGGGTTCGTGCACAAAGCCAACTGCACTTCTGCTGGTGGAAGGTCTTGAGGTCCAATGGTATACCCCGGTGGATATTGCGGCTCCCCACCAGGTGCCCTCCCCTGGACATGAACAGGCATCCAAAGCTGACATCTTTGAGGAGTGAGGAGGAAAGCCTCTCTCCAGGAGCAGTATGTTTTCATGGTCTGGGATAGGAGTGGTTTCAAAGGAACATGGGAATGCATGGGCTAAAGAGGGAACTGGCATTTTGTGGACTGAAGCAGTACTATTGAAAGCCTTCTGTGTGACCAAAAAACCACTGCCTGGGCAGAGCATTGCCAGGATTCTAGCAAGCAGTAACAGAAAACACAGCCTGGGAGACAGCCTGAATCATCTGTTTTTGCATAAATTCCATGGTCTTACGCACCTGAGTCCACTAGGCAAGGAGTGATCACAATAGCCAGGTTGTGATCCCTAACTAAAGTCAGATGAGGGCTTCCTGAGCACGTAGCCACAGAGCTCATCTGATAATAATGCCAGCGCTTTTTCGTTGGTTGGTTGGTTGGTTTTTGTGAGCCAAACACCACAGCAGCCATTATCCCAGCCTATGTACCCTGAAGACCACCATCCCTATGAGTTCTAGGATCACTTGTCTCCTATCTTAACCTACTGTTAGGTTAGTAGAGTCTATGGAAGAGGAAGTCTGTCTGGGGCCTTGGTAGCCTAAGAAATTCATAGCAGAGATCTCCACATCCAACCCAGAAGGGATGGAGAACAGGCTCTAGGTTAGAGGAGGGCGACAGGAAACACATGTTCAGAGGAAGGAGAAGCGGCTGTTGTATTCCCCCACTCGGGGTCATGGCACCACTGGGCCATACGCCATGTTGGAGGGAAGCAGTCCCTTTGCTGGTCTTTGGAACCATTGTTCTCAGTAGGGCAGTATTTGGAATGTGGCCTCCATTCTCAGAAGCCTGGTTCACATGGAGGCGGGCTCCACCAACACAGAAGCATGGCTCTAACGTGGTATCCGTGCTGGTCAGCCTGTCCTCACTGTGGCCATACTTGAGGAAAATAACTCAGAGGAGGAATCCTAGGCCTTTTTTCTCTGGGTTTCATAGCTTTCTCTTTGGTT
Organism: Urocitellus parryii; assembly: GCF_045843805.1. Classification (NCBI taxonomy): domain Eukaryota; kingdom Metazoa; phylum Chordata; class Mammalia; order Rodentia; family Sciuridae; genus Urocitellus; species Urocitellus parryii. The sequence continues at coordinate 69,376,254 of NC_135548.1, forward strand.
GTGCACTGAGGCTGTCCATAAAGCTCTAGTGTGTGGCAGTGGAGAGCTCCTCAGCCCTTGCCACAAAGGCATAGACTGGGAGAGAGAGAACGAGGCTGGCAGAGAGGGAGAGAGAGAAAGATGGAGAGGGAGGACCTCTCCTTGGAGAATGAGGATTCAGTGGAGCCAACAGGAACAAGGTACTGTTGCCCAGGGCACAACCCTGTTTAGGTCTTACTCCAACCATGCTCAACCTTTCTTCCAGTCCCTCCCACCCCCCAGTAGTGTATTCATCTTGAATGAGAATTTCATGTTGACATCAGAGCACTCACCATCCAATGCTTCCCTCCAAACCCACCTATGAAGATGGCTCATGTGGGGACTGAATCTTCGGCACAGGAGCCTTTTGTGGGAGATTTCAGATGCAAACCCTAGTGGTGTGCTTTGGCAGATGCAAGAGGACCTGAGATATTCTGGAGTCCAAAGCCTTCGGTAGGAACAGACATTAGGTCTGTTGAAGTGCTCTGCCTAGTTCTTCCTCAGGGAGGACTGTGGAGGCTGTCTTTGTTGGTATTGGTGCTGAATTGGAGAGCTCTCAGGTGTGTGGCTCTGGCCTTTTCTGGCACAGGCTCTCAGATGTTGGCGTGTCCTAGGGAGCACCTACTGAGTGCCACCTTCTTTTTGTACACCCCTCTCTCCCCAGAGCTGAGGATTCCAGCAGAGGCCAACGTATTTGATGCCAAGAATCCTCACAAAAAATCCAACTTTGTGCTGAGGAAAAGGAGCCTCTCCCAAAAGAATGATGGGTGGATCGAGCCTCAACCTCCCTCTTGTCCTGCAAAGAAGGCTCCTGCCCTCCTGAGGATGCTTGCAAAACCATTCTGTTGCTGTGTGCCTGGGCGGGGCTGAGGCAGCCCAGGAATATTTACATTGATTACTATTTTCTTCAAAGTTTGAATCTATAGTTTGCCATTGTCCTTGACCTTGTTTAGTAACACAGTTGTTACTCTATCCTGTATTTGTTGTTTCCATTAATATATTATTATTATTTTAAAATATATATGTTTTTGTTACCTGATCTACTGTGATGATTTGAGTATACTAAATGTAGCAGTGATTCCTAAAGGACACATCCAAACCAACAGGAAGGAATGTTTCATTCTATCAGCAAGAACTTTGGTTTTTAGGAGTTTGGCAGATGGCATTATCTGAGTCAGTTTTCCAATGGGGGCAATGAAGTATCAGCTGTGATGGTACAAACACAAACAAAGACACACAAACACACACAAGAGCACACACACTCACTGAGAGATAGATAGACAGATGGAGTTGGTCTCTGCTGAAATACTTTGGAGACATGGTTCTGATTTCTCCCCTTTTGGAGTATTTTCAATTGCACAAGGTGTCTTGCAAATGAACCCATGTCTGAGGAAGACATGCATGTGTACTTCACATGCCACTTTTCACATAGCAGGAAGGTCATGTAATATTTTTCATGCAGCTGTCTTTTGACTGTGAACCATCCCATGAGGTCAGCTGTGGAATTTTCAACTTGTAGCATCACAATGGGGATCCACTCTTTGGATTTGGGGATATTTCCAATTTTCTTGATTCAGATTGGAATGATATATATATATATATTAGTTTTTGATGAAAATTCTGCATTTGATGGTAATGAATGTCGTGCATCTAGGAATCTGTAGAGTGGAGACAATGAATGGATGCCTACTGTTGTCTGGACTGGTCTGAAAAGTCCTGTAGCATCTGAGCATGTGTGAGGGCTGTACAGGTCTTGCCAAAAGTCCAGGTCAGATGATCCTGCACAAAGCTGAACTCCTAGTGGTCTCCACAACAGTGTAAGGGCCAAGGAGAAACACACTTCCACACAGAAGTTGGGAAGCTCCCTTATGAAGGTGATCATAGATACGGGATTATTAATATATCCAGGTTGGCATCTATTATTTTTTTAGCTTTTGACTTTCGCAGCTGTGGGCATCTTGACAACCATCAACTCCCTGTAAGCACAGACAACTCTATAAGAACCTGAGGATAAATTTCCCTGTGCATGTCCCCTTGTGAAACTGCTTAAGCACCGCCTGGTTTACACCCAGGTGGAATTTCTAGGTCAAAGTGTGCATGTTTACTTCTTTGACTAAGCACTGCCAGGTGGCTCTTCTGCATAGCTCTACCTGTGGCCAGGATTGTATTATCTAGCTTTCTAACTTTTGCATGTTGAGTAGATACATAGTGGGAGCACACTGTTTTTGTTGGTATTTTTCTTGGTATCTATTCTGATGCTTTTCACTGGGGGATTTTTTCCTGTGAAAATGGGCTTCCTCTACTTGACCTTATTTTCTTCTTTTTAAAATTTTTTCAATGTGACTTTTTAATTTTAGTTTTATTAAAGACATTGCCCCTTGCTTGCATAGTCTATATCTAAAGCACTAGTCCTTGCTCCAAGGCCCAGCTTGCTCTCAGCTGCCCCAGGAAGGGAACAGTCTTTGGTGGTAGACAAGAGACGCCCCTGCAGGGGGCACAAGTGCTTTGGCCCTCTGGTGTCTTGCCAGCAGTGCTTCCCATGCTCACAGAGGGTTTCAGACACTGAGTCAATGGTCCAGGTGGTCTTTTGTTCAGTCTGATCTCAAATTGAGCTCCTCTGAGAGGTCATATTGAAGTCCTTGTGTGTACCTGACCCATCATTTTAAACAATATTCCAAGTTCACTTTTTGTGTGTACGTGGGTTCTGGGGATTGAACCCAGGGCCTTGAGCCTGTGAGGCAAGTGACCTACCTGAGCTACACCCTCAGAGACCCCTGTAAAAGTATTTCCCCTTTGCCTCGGGGTCTAAGTTGCCAAGGCTGACCTCAAACGTTCCTCTTGCCTCAGCCTCCCTGGTGGCTGGCATGACAGGCATGCACCTGGGACTGTCACACTCAAGCCTGTGATGGGAACTCATGTGCATCTGTCCAGGGCTGAGCATGGTTAGGCAGAGCTGTGCTCCAGGCTCCCTGCAGGGCTGTGGAGGCTTCTGCTGCCCAGCAGCCCTGGTGCCATGGCCAGGGCTCCTCCCAGCCGAGGGCAGGCAGCTGCCCATTGCTGTAGGCTGACCTTATTTTCTTCTTATGGCACTCGTCCGTTCTCTGGAGTATGTTGTATGGTTTGTCCATTAGGAGTCTAACAGGTCCTCTAGAACCTTCAAACAATTAGTAAAATTCCTGAACAGTAAGTGAGTGCGCGCAGAAATTGGGCTAATATTTTGGGAAGAACAATGTTGGATGATATATTCATGGCTTGAATATATCATCCAACATGAAGTTATATTTTATTACTTACAAAATAATAAAATATTGAAGCAATACCATGGGCTGAGCTAAAATAGATCCTTAGGATCTTAGGCATTCTGTAATAAATCTGTGTCACTTGAAGTATAGAGTTGATCGACTCTGAGTAATGAAACAGAAGTAAAGGTATCAAAGCCAATGATCATCTGTTTCCAATTTTCTGTGATTTGGTTCAAGTGGTAAAGTGGTGATATTTATTAATAATGGATCGAATAGGTTCATAATTGTTTTAGAGTACAATTAGATGCCTTCAAACTTTAGGCTACATGGGCACATTTGAGAACGGTTCCAGCCATTCTCTCATCCTTTGGGTCATTCCCCTCCTATGTCCTGTGAGACATTTTCTATGTGAGGCTTTAAGAAGAAGAAGAGAATATTCTGTAAAGAAAACCTTGTGATCTGTGCAGTATGAAGTTGAATGGATTCATTCAGAAATCAGAAATTCTATTGAAAGATATTTATTGGCATGAGCCAAATAAAAACTATTTTTAGGCATCCTGGTGAAGACAAGGTTTTATCTTTATGTCTCATTTTCTATGTTTTGTTGTTGTTGTTGTTGTTAGAATGAAATTCATATGTTGCCAGACCATTCTATCAGATGTGTAACTAGATGCCATTTAAATTACCCACTTTTACATGGTAGACAGTTTTTAATGAACACTGCCTGTCTGCACCTTTTTTAAAAACAGGACTGGGATCAGAAGCCCAAATACCAATGGTTAGCTGGAGCATATTTTTCATTTGGCCTATCTGTCATTATTCCCTCAGGTCATCTGTGCAATCAGCTTCGTTACTCCTGCTCCCTCACTGGATTTCATAGAAACCATATGCTATGTATGAATCAGGGACACCAATCCCACAACATAGCATTCTTGGAATATCCAAAGTCCCACTTTTCACTTCGCCATGCCTGAGATCAGCAGTAATATTTATCAGCAAATGTGAGATTTTCAAAGATCCAATTCTATGTGCTCCTTTCTCATAGAGCCTTAGGCAGGGATATAGCATACATAAATATTAAGTAAAGTCCATAGTTTTTAAAATGTCATCCATTGAATAGTTGACACATGTCTGAGATACTTTTTATTTTGGAGGAGGTATTATTTAATAGGGAATTCCAACAGCTACCTAATAGTGAAATGAGAAGTCTTGCATCCATTTTATTTTGTTTCTGATGATTTTTATGAGTAAGGGTAAGATACTTCCTTGTTCTGATGCAGATGTTGCCCACTTTTGTGAATGGATGCGGGGTGTCACCTACTACTTGCATATCTGCATATTGGGCTTGACACTGCTATCGTACTTGGTAGTTGGCAAAAAGTCAATACTGAAGTTAAGCTCTTGTGTTCTAGCAGCAGAGCTGAAGATCCTTGATGTGCCACCTTCTGCAATCCATGCTGCTCTCTTCATGTTCCTTATTGACTTCCTGGTGATGAGCATCATGGTCTCCTGGTCTTGAGAATGGCCAAGCATTGCTCTGTGAATGTGGAAGATGGGCATGTGGAAGGCTCCAGGGAGGAGGGATCATTGAACATGTACTCGAATCCATGTGCCTGTTGAATGACCTGTTTTTTTTATTTTTGGGTTTTAAAGGAGACACTGCCCTAAAACACTTCTGTGCAGCTGGGGATTCAGGCTTCTGCTTCACCTTGCAGGAAGCATTAACGAATCCTTTCCAGAAGACATGAGAAGAGAGAAGTGAGCCTCTGGTATCATGCAGGTTCCTTGCATTGCCCATGGGCTAGAAGAGAGAAGAGTTGCTTCATGAGATTTGATCCCCTTTTTCCTGAAAAGTTCCACACAGAGGTGAGTCCCCAGCATGTTTAGAAATCATTTCAGACACCTTTCTGGACGGAATTGAATCAGAGCCCCTGATGATGTGGAAGAGCTAAAGATGGGTTTGCTATGAATTTTCTATTTCATTCATCAGGGCCTGAGTCAAGTCAGTCATTGTGCTGTCAACACATGAGCTGCTGGTCAAATGTGAGGAAGTGGTCTTGCTTTATGAAAACACCACCCTGATTCAGTGAGCCAGAGGCAGCCTGCAGTCCCTGTTTTCCTGTAAAGGCAGATTGCTGTGGATGGCCTCTGGCCTCGTCATGCAGCCCTGCTCAGAGTAGGGGATTGAGGGACCAGGCAGATCCCTAGTTCCTTTTGACCTTTATTGCCATTGGGCCACCCCAGGGTCCTTGGACTCTACCTGGTCTTCTGGCCTGGGTCAGGGGATGTGAGGTTTGGAATCCCCCTCTGTGGCAGGATCCCAGCCCCCCAGCCACTTGAGGTCAGCACATCCTTCCCTAATTGTGTTAGAGTTGGAGACTTCTCCCACCCATCCTCATCCATGCTCATCCCACATTTTGTAGCTTGGCACCTGAGGACCTTTATTCATTGACTTAGTTGTTAATGATGATGGTTACTAAGACTAAGTGACTCTTTCAAGTCACATCACTTGCATGGTAGGGCTAGAGCATGGATCTTCCTAATTGATTTCATGGGACTCTCTCATGGAAACTGTGATTGCTTCCTAAACACACACTCTACATTTGGAGTGTCAAAATTCTTGCCACTGCCTCCTTGGCAAGTGTATCTTGTCTTCTACGTGGGAATTTCACAAATATTTTCCTTTGGTTTGTGGAGGTCATGCAGAAGGGATTTCATTTGAAATAGCCCAAACAAGAAATACCAGTTGTCTTTTTCGCACATGGATGTGTGTAGTGAACACCCCTTTCTGTGTGCTTGCATGAGTTACTCCTTTGAATTTGTTGAAGAATGGTTGGCTGGGGAGCAAGTTAACGAGAGATGGATATCAATGGTTGTCAAGTATTCTGACGTGAAGAATGTATTGAGGATGTGAAGGCTTTTCTAGCCAGTTCCTATGGCTCAGTCAGGGATCAGTCAGAGGATTCTGTCTGGTAGACTCTTTGGCACAGATGTCAAAGTGGCCTGGTCTTACCCTGTCCAGGACTGAATGCTGAGCTTGAGTGGGAGCTTCTTGTCATTTCAAGCATTTCCATGAGTCTGTCCTCTGTTCTCTTGTATCCAAGTGGTTTCTAATAGGAAAGCAGAACAAAAATTGAAAGTATGGTGATTGATTATTTTTACCAATGTTATTTCAATCCACTTTGTTTAATACGAAATTACCTTTATGCTAGTAAGATTTCATATGTGAGGAAATAATGAAAATATTGGGGTTAGGGGATGAGAATATGCAAATCAAACATTTTTGAGCACCAAGACCCGTTTTTTGTTTTTGTTTTTGTTTTTTTTTTAACTTAAATAATATTAAGTGCCAGAGGACCACCGCTGCCATTCAGCCTCAACAACCTCCAGGTCCAGCCTCCAGGTGGCCCATTTCACCAGGGTGTGTGGGACCACACTGTCCTGGGATGAGAGAACAGTACCCACGGATGTTGACATCTCACAGAGTAGATATTGCCAGTGACAGTAGGGAGCTATTGGCACATGAGGAAGGGAAGAGCTCTCAGGATGGGAAGAGGGGGCCGCTTCGAGACTCATTGGGTATGGCACGAGGCTGCTGGGTGTGGTGTTGGCCTGGGCCCACTGAGTGGGGCAGATCCGTGGTCTGTGTTTCTGTACCCTCCTCTGTAGCCTGTGTTGGCAGCAGATCAGGGAATTGCGATCAGAAGTGCTCCCAGTAACACAGGCACCAGCCCCCAGAGTGTGTGCCTATCCGTTTCCCCACCTGGCCTGACTTAGTGCCTGTCTTGCCTCAGGGCTGAGACCCTACAATCTCTGATGAGGGTGTCTGTGGTCCAGATCCAACCTGCATGGCCAACATGCTCAGACCTTCAGCTGGGTCCTAGGCTGCTGCAACCAAACTCTGTTAACTGGGTGGCCGACAACAGAGGAAGTGTCTTCCGTTGAGCTCCAGAGGCTCAACACAGTAGGTGTTGGGCTGTCCCAGTGCCATAACCCCTCCCAGGTTTCAAGGGGACTGTCTCCCCAACTCTCCCAGCCCTTGCCCACTCTCCTATTGCTGCCCACGATCTGTGGTTCCCATATGGGCATCCCGCCCTGGCTCCAACCTCACATATCCGGTATCCCCCAGTCTCCCTGGTATCTGGGTCCAGACTCTCCTCTTCCTACAAGAATATCAGATATTGGATTTGGTCCCAGTTGATGCTGTGTTCCATCATGTGAGCTCTTAGCTTCATCACTGTGCAAAGACTCTTTTCCCACACAAGTTCGCACGACTTTTGGCTGGCTAAGAATTTTCAGGCGACACTTTTCTAATGAGTACACTTTCCTTCCTTCCGATCTCCCACCAGTGTGCATTCCTCGCACCCTTGTCCTAGTTCCTTTATGGCAGTTTCCCTCCTTATGGCTGAGAGGACCTAGTGACCCCTGAATTCACACGTTCTCCTTAATCACCAACACACTGCAGAATTCTCCAGGGGGCCATATATGCTCCTGGAAGTTGGTGTTGGAAATAGTTCTCCATCCATTAATCACTCCCTCACTCACTAATGTCCTTGTGTCCTTGAGAAAGGCTCTCCCTTTCCTGGTTTTCCTGAATAGAAATCCTCTTGCCTCTTGGGTGAATAGGGTTATGGGTTGTGCAGAGGGTGTTGGTCCACTGAGCATCTTAGAGACTGTCCTTTATGGAGCCTAATGATCCTCACTGGGGAATGAGGCCAGGGTCCTAACTGTGGTTAGTTAGAGAGGGAAAGAAGGACAAGGGAAACTCAGATGTCCCTTCATGGCCCCTGGAGTTAGAGGACTTACCCCTTTGCACCTGGGATCAGGAGACCTCATTTCCTCGAGGACACGCACACTCAGACGTTAATCTTGAGTGTGGGTTCCTTTCTGGGGTCCAGGGCTGTTGTTAGCCACCAGGAATGACAGTGCTCTCCATGCTGAGTGGAGCCATTTTTGCCAGGAAAGAGAGCCCATGGTCACGCCTTGTGCAAAGCATCCCACGCCAGGGGCTCCCATGCCTACATTCCTGTCCTGAAAGGAAGCCACTCAGAGGCAAGGTGGGTCCAACCACCTCCCATGTGTTCACTCATCACTGTGTTCCAGCAGTCACCCCAGTGAACAGTCCTGATGGGATTGGATGTGGCTCAGAATGTCACCCTCATGAGCTCTACCCTGCCACAGCTGCAGTTCTGCAGTGGGAGAAACTCAAAACCTCAAAACACATGCACATGAAAGAAAAGAGCAAGAGCCAGAGCCCAAACAGGCCAGGTGTGGCAAAGACAGCTGGAGTGCCTAGGTTGGGACTCAGAATTATGTCAGTGGGGTGGCATTGCTGCTGGCACCAGCATGATAACCGAGAGCCAGCCCTGCTCATTTTGGGGAGCAGTGTGTTGGGGAAGGCAGCAGAAATTGAGAGGCAGGATTGAGTTTGGCCCTAGGAGGAGGTTGGGTAAGAGGCCAGTGTGGGTTGGGGAGCCTGGGCAGATAGACAGAGGCCAGGGCACACCCCAAAGCCTGGAGACTGCACTTGATGTCCAGGGTTGTGAAACACCACTTCCCCTCTTACTCACAACTGAGAGCAAGGGGCATTGATGAGTTCAGTTTGTGTGCGGCTGCATCCAAGGTGGCTCGGCTAGGAACCTCTGTTTCCTTGACTCAGGAGGCTGGGAGTCCAGGCTCCACTGAGGCTCGGCTGGGAGGATCGGAGTCTGAGTTTATGCCTGTGTTCCCTGTAGGATCCATGTTGGCTGAGCCTCAGTGTTTTTGTAATGAGAGGATGGGTGACCGTCATGTCTTTATCACAGGACACACTTGCTAAATGGATTTGTTTGCTCTGAGGAGGAAAGAGAGAGGGGGGAGTGGTGCTGGAGACAGGGATGCAGACAGGGGTCATGGACTTGGCATAACTCAGTCTTGGAGGTGATATCCCATCACCTGTACCCACTTCAATTCCCATGAATCCAGAGGCTGAGCCCCCTTGAGGTGAGGGGTGAACCGGTTCTGGGCAGCAGGATGCTGTGGTACCTCGGAGTCTCTGTGAGACCCCAACACTAGACACACTTGGCCCTTTTGAAATCTTAGGAGAAGCCTTGGGAAGTTGTATGGCAGAGGGGAGCAGCCTCTGCATCTCAGTCCCCTCCAACTTGCCATGGTGTAGAGAGGGAACTGCAGCCACGATGGGACGGACATTGGCCATGTCCCTGTGTGGGACACAGGCCTGATTGAGTTAGGGTGCATTCTTTGTCTCTCCCTTTCTTGTGATTATCCCATCTCTACATTTGTGCTTTAGCCACCTGTGAGTCCCATCTCTGGTTTCAGAGAGAACAGAGGGTGTTATGGGCCAATAGACACAATAAACCCTAGAGATTAGATGCTACCCTACTTTCCAGAAAAGACTGGGCACACCATGAGTTGCACAATGATGGGACCAGGGTCCAAAAGCTGCTGAGAGGGAAGGACTGGTTGTGAATGCATTTTTGAAGGCTCCAAGCTGGAACTCTAGTGGCACCAAGCAGGGCAGATGCTGGTGGGGATGTTTGGGTAGTTGTTGGTGAACACCTGCGCACCTGAGATGGGTAGGCATGGAGGAGAAATCGGCAGCCCATAGGGCTGTTGAAAGTGGTCTTATGTGAAAAGAGGCTCAGGTATGGGCACAGGAAATGACATCATTGCCTTGACAATGGATCAAACAGAACATGGAACCCTGGTATCCAGGCACCCACTTCACTGACCAAGCCATCCGAGCTCACTTGGTTGGAGCCACTGGAGGGAGAAGGATGTTCTCCTGTGGTTGCAGACAATGCCGAGCCTCAGGCTCCCAGGGATCTCAGGGGGGCCAACTAGCCCTTTTGTGGATACACTGGGTGAGGCTTCATCTTAGACGCCAGAGCCTCTGGCGATTGTCGCAGAGGAGCTCAAGAGTTACAGTGAGTAGCACAGGGCAGGTGAGCCCAGCAGGCCCTCTAGTCTGATCCCTGATGAATGGCCCAGGACTCCTCTTCTGACTCTGTGTGTGTGTGTGTGTGTGTGTGTGTGTGTGTGTGTGTGTGTGTTTGTACTGATGGGAACTGTCCCATTGTGCTTTGACTCTAGTGTATTGGCACAAGTCATTTTTCTGTTTGTCACCATTTCCATTTTGAACCCACCATTCTTTGTCCCAACCCAGGTTGAAAATGATCAGAACACGGAGGAGCCCTTCAGGGTTCAGAGCCTTGAACCTTACAGGCAGGACCAGCTTAGGAATGAGCTCCTGCCTGTCATTTGTGGGAGGAACCTACATTTCAGCAGCAACATGGGGTTAATCTCCTGGGATTTCATCCCCACCCAGCAGGTGCTGGATCTCTTGTTCCCAAAACAGCCACCTTCTTCAGTCTTTACTCCTGGTGCCACTCCACATCCTCCAAGGGGACAAGAACCTCAGGTTCTGGATGGATGTTGTAGAATGCCCACAGAGCCAACTGCCAGGCTGGGTGGGGTGCAGTTGCTGGGCTTTGCTGATGTTGTCATCCCCCACAGTTCTTGGAACCTTCTGTGGCAGTGGCATCCAGGACCCCAGCAGCTGTGAGTAGCAGCTCCTCACTGCTTCACTCCAGCGAGCAGGTGGAAGACAGCCGCGTTGTTCACGTCCTCCTAGAGGGACAGAGCCTGAGGGAGACAAAGCGCATCCCGGTAAGCCCGACAGCAGGGCTGCCTCCTGGGTGTCCACACAGTGGAAGGCAGGAGACACAGCCAACCCCAGGGCTATGGTGGGAAATAAAGAAGAGAGAGGTCCGTCTTAAGGGCTTGACCTGAGGAGGGAGAGCATCAGCATGCCCAGCTTCAGTGGTGAGTGGGCCTGTGTATTGTGGGTTTTGCAGGCCAGAAGTGCAGACGGAAGTGCTGTGGACAGATGAAGGCAGAGATATGTCCAGGGTGCAGGCTGCAGTGCCTAGAACTTGGTATTCTCAATGAGTGAAGTTGGAGCAGAGGAGGTGGCAGTGACTTGTCACATGTGTAGGAGGGGATGTGTTCCTGGTGGCAGGGAAGAGAACCTCCTTAGCATGACTAGGTGTAGGAATTTGGGGTCGGGGTCACCTGGGGGGTCATGCCAAAGCTTCGGAATGTTAGGCTTTGCATGTATGTAAATACGGAGCTAAAGGGGTTCTTGGCAGAATTTCTATGGATGTGCAGTAGACACGCTAATGCTGCAGGTGTCCAGCTGCAGAGGAGACATGTTCAGTGACTGCCAGTGCTGAGTCAAGTACATCATGACAACCAGACCCGCACCGAGCTTCCAGAGGCCAGGGCCTCTCAAAGCTATCATGAAGCACTCAAGTGCACACTCTTGTATCTGAGTCTGTTTTGTGTCGTGGCAGTCAGGACCCAAATTTTCAGTGCATCTGCCTCTTGCACCCACAAAGGCAGCCTGCATCCCAGATCACACTTGGTGCGCAGATCCCTGGCCCATTGCTCTCATCTCAGTGAGATGAGAGTGTGTCTGTGCATAGGCAGTTTGGTCCTTTGACATGAGTGGAATGTGGCTCCCCAGGGGGAGGGGAGATGGCAGGTACAGGCAGATATTTGTACCAGGATTGTTCTAGTAGCACATTGCAAGAACCCAGGTGGTATATGGAGGACACACTCAGGTAGCAGGATAACAAGATTGTGCCCTTGTATATGTAGCTGAGATTTCTCCTGAATGTTTGACCACAGTCTTCTGGGTAGCTCTTCTAAAAGCCATTCTCTGATGACATTTGTCCCACCCTGATCCAGGTGACCTTTCAGGAGACGGTGACAAGACTCATCCGCAGGGCCTTGGACCAAAATTTGTTGCAGCATGAGGATGTGGACAACTTTGAGCTGCTGTATATGATGTCTGAGGATGAGAGTAAGTAGGACAATCAGACAGTGGGGAGACATGATCCACAGTGGGCTCAGGATAACTGACAGCCAAGAGAAAGTGGGCCTTGGCCCCAAAATACCAAAGTGTGATGGGCCTGGCGGAGACTCTCAGGGGTTGTGGGTGTTTTGTGGTATAATCCTTGAGTGCCACCTAACAATTCTCTCCACTTCGCTCTGCAGAAATCAAGGTCTCTGACCACTCACTCGTGTGTCTGTCCATGAATCTGGGAATACAATCTTTCATGGTGAGGAAACGCCCCCAGGTCAAGGGAAAGGAGGTAAACACCTACCTTATTCAAGCTGTGCATGTGCTGCCATTCCACTCCGACCTGAGGAAATAAGAAGCCTCAGCACCTGGACATATTTGCTGGAAGCCCATAGAGCCAACTGACAGTCTGGGGTGGCTTTCTGTTTCTGGGTTTGCTGATGTTCCATCCCCCACAGTTCTCAGAATCAACCTGCAAGTCCTCCAGGCCGCTTTCCCACAAGCAGGTGGGAGACACCTGCTTAATTCGTGTCCACTTAGAAACACAAAGTCCAGAGATGGCCAAGAGTGTTCTGGTAAGCCTGGGAGCAGGGGTGTCCCGTGGTGCTTACACCTGGGTGGGGAGCAGACACTGGTCCAATACCATGGACTACTCATGCCCTCTTGAATTTGGAGCTTCTGGATGATCAGGAGGATAGATGGGAATCAAGAAGGGAGAGGTCAGTGTGAAGGGCTGGAGCTGAGATGAGCGAGTGCAGCAGCTTGTCCACTGCCATGTCTGAGGGAGTCTGTGTGTCAGGTGGCAGCATGCAGTCCAGAAGGGCAGGGACAGGTATGGGTGACAGATGAGAATAGGACAGGAACTAGGTTGCAGGTTCCCTTGTATGGGATGCTGACGTCTATGGAGGAGGACAGCAGTGTGAGGTTCTCCATGTTCCTTGAACAAGGAGCTGAGAGAGTCTCTCTGCAGAGTCGATATGGATGTGGAGCAAGCACACTAAATGTCCAGGTAACCCAATGACCACCCTTGCCGGATGAGGTGCCCTCCTACATCCCAGCCAGCACTGAGCCTCTGGAGGCCAGGAGCTCTCGTGGCTATCTTTCAGCTCTCCTGTGTGTGGTCATGTTCCTGGGTCTGTTTTTGGCCCTGGCAATCCAGACCAAAGCCTCTAGGTTTTGTGCCTAGGCCATTCCCAATGCCGCCTGCATCCTCGGGCAGACCTGGGATCTTGGAGGCTATTGTCCCATTCCTCCCAACTTGTGGGATGAGATTGCATCTGTATGCAGGTAGTGGGGTCCTTTCACTCCGAGAGGAGTGCAGCTCCACAAAGAGCAATGGCAGGCCCAGGAAGTCCTATGTACAAGGATTGGGCTAGTAGCCTGTGGGAAGAGCCCACACGATGAGCAGGAGGTCAGCCTCGGGTAGTAGGGTCATGGATGTTGCCCTTGTATTTAGAGTGGAGGTGCCTCCAGAATGCCCCTGCCCACTGTCCTTGAGTAGTCACTTCAAGGCCCATTTCCTGAAGGCCTGTCTCCCATGCTGCTCCAGGTGACCTGCCACGATAGGGCTCCTGTCGTCATCCGCAGCGCCCTCGACCTACACTTCCTTACTGAGGAGAATCCAGAGGATTATGAGCTGGGCCAAATCATCTCTCGCCGTCAGAGTAAGTGAGACAATCAGATAGCAGAGAGCAAGGGTCAGGATGTGGACTCAGGTCAACTCTTAGCAACAAAGAGTAGTCTCTGACCCCCAAGAACACTCCAACAGGTGTGTTGGGTTCGTGCACAAAGCCAACTGCACTTCTGCTGGTGGAAGGTCTTGAGGTCCAATGGTATACCCCGGTGGATATTGCGGCTCCCCACCAGGTGCCCTCCCCTGGACATGAACAGGCATCCAAAGCTGACATCTTTGAGGAGTGAGGAGGAAAGCCTCTCTCCAGGAGCAGTATGTTTTCATGGTCTGGGATAGGAGTGGTTTCAAAGGAACATGGGAATGCATGGGCTAAAGAGGGAACTGGCATTTTGTGGACTGAAGCAGTACTATTGAAAGCCTTCTGTGTGACCAAAAAACCACTGCCTGGGCAGAGCATTGCCAGGATTCTAGCAAGCAGTAACAGGATGAAATTGGGAAGAAAACACAGCCTGGGAGACAGCCTGAATCATCTGTTTTTGCATAAATTCCATGGTCTTACACACCTGAGTCCACTAGGCAAGGAGTGATCACAATAGCCAGGTTGTGATCCCTAACTAAAGTCAGATGAGGGCTTCCTGAGCACGTAGCCACAGAGCTCATCTGATAATAATGCCAGCGCTTTTTCGTTGGTTGGTTGGTTGGTTTTTGTGAGCCAAACACCACAGCAGCCATTATCCCAGCCTATGTACCCTGAAGACCACCATCCCTATGAGTTCTAGGATCACTTGTCTCCTATCTTAACCTACTGTTAGGTTAGTAGAGTCTATGGAAGAGGAAGTCTGTCTGGGGCCTTGGTAGCCTAAGAAATTCATAGCAGAGATCTCCACATCCAACCCAGAAAGGATGGAGAACAGGCTCTAGTTTAGAGGAGGGCGACAGGAAACACATGTTCAGAGGAAGGAGAAGCGGCTGTTGTATTCCCCCACTCGGGGTCATGGCACCACTGGGCCATACACCATGTTGGAGGGAAGCAGTCCCTTTGCTGGTCTTTGGAACCATTGTTCTCAGTAGGGCAGTATTTGGAATGTGGCCTCCATTCTCAGAAGCCTGGTTCACATGGAGGCGGGCTCCACCAACGCAGAAGCATGGCTCTAACGTGGTATCCGTGCTGGTCAGCCTGTCCTCACTGTGGCCATACTTGAGGAAAATAACTCAGAGGAGGAATCCTAGGCCTTTTTTCTCTGGGTTTCATAGCTTTCTCTTTGGTTGTGCACTGAGGCTGTCCATAAAGCTCTAGTGTGTGGCAGTGGAGAGCTCCTCAGCCCTTGCCACAAAGGCATAGACTGGGAGAGAGAGAACGAGGCTGGCAGAGAGGGAGAGAGAGAAAGATGGAGAGGGAGGACCTCTCCTTGGAGAATGAGGATTCAGTGGAGCCAAGAGGAACAAGGTACTGTTGCCCAGGGCACAACCCTGTTTAGGTCTTACTCCAACCATGCTCAACCTTTCTTCCAGTCCCTCCCACCCCCCAGTAGTGTATTCATCTTGAATGAGAATTTCATGTTGACATCAGAGCACTCACCATCCAATGCTTCCCTCCAAACCCACCTATGAAGATGGCTCATGTGGGGACTGAATCTTCGGCACAGGAGCCTTTTGTGGGAGATTTCAGATGCAAACCCTAGTGGTGTGCTTTGGCAGATGCAAGAGGACCTGAGATATTCTGGAGTCCAAAGCCTTCGGTAGGAACAGACATTAGGTCTGTTGAAGTGCTCTGCCTAGTTCTTCCTCAGGGAGGACTGTGGAGGCTGTCTTTGTTAGTATTGGTGCTGAATTGGAGAGCTCTCAGGTGTGTGGCTCTGGCCTTTTCTGGCACAGGCTCTCAGATGTTGGCGTGTCCTAGGGAGCACCTCCTGAGTGCCACCTTCTTTTTGTACACCCCTCTCTCCCCAGAGCTGAGGATTCCAGCAGAGGCCAACGTATTTGATGCCAAGAATCCTCACAAAAAATCCAACTTTGTGCTGAGGAAAAGGAGCCTCTCCCAAAAGAATGATGGGTGGATCGAGCCTCAACCTCCCTCTTGTCCTGCAAAGAAGGCTCCTGCCCTCCTGAGGATGCTTGCAAAACCATTCTGTTGCTGTGTGCCTGGGCGGGGCTGAGGCAGCCCAGGAATATTTACATTGATTACTATTTTCTTCAAAGTTTGAATCTATAGTTTGCCATTGTCCTTGACCTTGTTTAGTAACACAGTTGTTACTCTATCCTGTATTTGTTGTTTCCATTAATATATTATTATTATTTTAAAATATATATGTTTTTGTTACCTGATCTACTGTGATGATTTGAGTATACTAAATGTAGCAGTGATTCCTAAAGGACACATCCAAACCAACAGGAAGGAATGTTTCATTCTATCAGCAAGAACTTTGGTTTTTAGGAGTTTGGCAGATGGCATTATCTGAGTCAGTTTTCCAATGGGGGCAATGAAGTATCAGCTGTGATGGTACAAACACAAACAAAGACACACAAACACACACAAGAGCACACACACTCACTGAGAGATAGATAGACAGATGGAGTTGGTCTCTGCTGAAATACTTTGGAGACATGGTTCTGATTTCTCCCCTTTTGGAGTATTTTCAATTGCACAAGGTGTCTTGCAAATGAACCCATGTCTGAGGAAGACATGCATGTGTACTTCACATGCCACTTTTCACATAGCAGGAAGGTCATGTAATATTTTTCATGCAGCTGTCTTTTGACTGTGAACCATCCCATGAGGTCAGCTGTGGAATTTTCAACTTGTAGCATCACAATGGGGATCCACTCTTTGGATTTGGGGATATTTCCGATTTTCTTGATTCAGATTGGAATGATATATATATTAGTTTTTGATGAAAATTCTGCATTTGATGGTAATGAATGTCGTGCATCTAGGAATCTGTAGAGTGCAGACAATGAATGGATGCCTACTGTTGTCTGGACTGGTCTGAAAAGTCCTGTAGCATCTGAGCATGTGTGAGGGCTGTACAGGTCTTGCCAAAAGCCCAGGTCAGATGATCCTGCACAAAGCTGAACTCCTAGTGGTCTCCACAACAGTGTAAGGGCCAAGGAGAAACACACTTCCACACAGAAGTTGGGAAGCTACCTTATGAAGGTGATCATAGATACGGGATTATTAATATATCCAGGTTGGCATCTATTATTTTTTTAGCTTTTGACTTTCGCAGCTGTGGGCATCTTGACAACCATCAACTCCCTGTAAGCACAGACAACTCTATAAGAACCTGAGGATAAATTTCCCTGTGCATGTCCCCTTGTGAAACTGCTTAAGCACCGCCTGGTTTACACACAGGTGGAATTTCTAGGTCAAAGTGTGCATGCTTACTTCTTTGACTAAGCACTGCCAGGTGGCTCTTCTGCATAGCTCTACCTGTGGCCAGGATTGTATTATCTAGCTTACTAACTTTTGCATGTTGAGTAGATACATAGTGGGAGCACACTGTTTTTGTTGGTATTTTTCTTGGTATCTATTCTGATGCTTTTCACTGGGGGATTTTTTCCTGTGAAAATGGGCTTCCTCTACTTGACCTTATTTTCTTCTTTTTAAAATTTTTTCAATGTGACTTTTTAATTTTAGTTTTATTAAAGACATTGCCCCTTGCTTGCATAGTCTATATCTAAAGCACTAGTCCTTGCTCCAAGGCCCAGCTTGCTCTCAGCTGCCCCAGGAGGGGAACAGTCTTTGGCGGTAGACAAGAGACACCCCTGCAGGGGGCACAAGTGCTTTGGCCCTCTGGTGTCTTGCCAGCAGTGCTTCCCATGCTCACAGAGGGTTTCAGACACTGAGTCAATGGTCCAGGTGGTCTTTTGTTCAGTCTGATCTCAAATTGAGCTCCTCTGAGAGGTCATATTGAATTCCTTGTGTGTACCTGATCCATCATTTTAAACAATATTCCAAGTTCACTTTTTGTGTGTACGTGGGTTCTGGGGATTGAACCCAGGGCCTTGAGCCTGTGAGGCAAGTGACCTACCTGAGCTACACCCTCAGAGACCCCTGTAAAAGTATTTCCCCTTTGCCTCGGGGTCTAAGTTGCCAAGGCTGACCTCAAACGTTCCTCTTGCCTCAGCCTCCCTGGTGGCTGGCATGACAGGCATGCACCTGGGACTGTCACACTCGAGCCTGTGATGGGAACTCATGTGCATCTGTCCAGGGCTGAGCATGGTTAGGCAGAGCTGTGCTCCAGGCTCCCTGCAGGGCTGTGGAGGCTTCTGCTGCCCAGCAGCCCTGGTGCCATGGCCAGGGCTCCTCCCAGCCGAGGGCAGGCAGCTGCCCATTGCTGTAGGCTGACCTTATTTTCTTCTTATGGCACTCGTCCGTGCTCTGGAGTATGTTGTATGGTTTGTCCATTAGGACTCTAACAGGTCCTCTAGAACCTTCAAACAATTAGTAAAATTCCTGAACAGTAAGTGAGCGCGCGCAGAAATTGGGCTAATATTTTGGGAAGAACAATGTTGGATGATATATTCATGGCTTGAATATATCATCCAACATGAAGTTATATTTTATTACTTACAAAATAATAAAATAATGAAGCAATACCATGGGCTGAGCTAAAATAGATCCTTAGGATCTTAGGCATTCTGTAATAAATCTGTGTCACTTGAAGTATAGCGTTGATCGACTCTGAGTAATGAAACAGAAGTAAAGGTATCAAAGCCAATGATCATCTGTTTCCAATTTTCTGTGATTTGGTTCAAGTGGTAAAGTGGTGATATTTATTAATAATGGATCGAATAGGTTCATAATTGTTTTAGAGTACAATTAGATGCCTTCAAACTTTAGGCTACATGGGCACATTTGAGAACGGTTCCAGCCATTCTCTCATCCTTTGGGTCATTCCCCTCCTATGTCCTGTGAGACATTTTCTATGTGAGGCTTTAAGAAGAAGAAGAGAATATTCTGTAAAGAAAACCTTGTGATCTGTGCAGTATGAAGTTGAATGGATTCATTCAGAAATCAGAAATTCTATTGAAAGATATTTATTGGCATGAGCCAAATAAAACCTATTTTTAGGCATCCTGGTGAAGACAAGGTTTTATCTTTATGTCTCATTTTCTATGTTTTGTTGTTGTTGTTGTTGTTGTTAGAATGAAATTCATATGTTGCCAGACCATTCTATCAGATGTGTAACTAGATGCCATTTAAATTACCCACTTTTACATGGTAGACAGTTTTTAATGAACACTGCCTGTCTGCACCTTTTTTAAAAACAGGACTGGGATCAGAAGCCCAAATACCAATGGTTAGCTGGAGCATATTTTTCATTTGGCCTATCTGTCAGTATTCCCTGAGGTCATCTGTGCAATCAGCTTCGTTACTCCTGCTCCCTCACTGGATTTCATAGAAACCATATGCTATGTATGAATCAGGGACACCAATCCCACAACATAGCATTCTTGGAATATCCAAAGTCCCACTTTTCACTTCGCCATGCCTGAGATCAGCAGTAATATTTATCAGCAAATGTGAGATTTTCAAAGATCCAATTCTATGTGCTCCTTTCTCATAGAGCCTTAGGCAGGGATATAGCATACATAAATATTAAGTAAAGTCCATAGTTTTTAAAATGTCATCCATTGAATAGTTGACACATGTCTGAGATACTTTTTATTTTGGAGGAGGTATTATTTAATAGGGAATTCCAACAGCTACCTAATAGTGAAATGAGAAGTCTTGCATCCATTTTATTTTGTTTCTGATGATTTTTATGAGTAAGGGTAAGATACTTCCTTGTTCTGATGCAGATGTTGCCCACTTTTGTGAATGGATGCGGGGTGTCACCTACTACTTGCATATCTGCATATTGGGCTTGACACTGCTATCGTACTTGGTAGTTGGCAAAAAGTCAATACTGAAGTTAAGCTCTTGTGTTCTAGCAGCAGAGCTGAAGATCCTTGATGTGCCACCTTCTGCAATCCATGCTGCTCTCTTCATGTTCCTTATTGACTTCCTGGTGAGGAGCATCATGGTCTCCTGGTCTTGAGAATGGCCAAGCATTGCTCTGTGAATGTGGAAGATGGGCATGTGGAAGGCTCCAGGGAGGAGGGATCATTGAACATGTACTCGAATCCATGTGCCTGTTGAATGACCTGTTTTTTTATTTTTGGGTTTTAAGGGAGACACTGCCCTAAAACACTTCTGTGCAGCTGGGGATGCAGGCTTCTGCTTCACCTTGCAGGAAGCATTAACGAATCCTTTCCAGAAGACATGAGAAGAGAGAAGTGAGCCTCTGGTATCATGCAGGTTCCTTGCATTGCCCATGGGCTAGAAGAGAGAAGAGTTGCTTCATGAGATTTGATCCCCTTTTTCCTGAAAAGTTCCACACAGAGGTGAGTCCCCAGCATGTTTAGAAATCATTTCAGACACCTTTCTGGACGGAATTGAATCAGAGCCCCTGATGATGTGGAAGAGCTAAAGATGGGTTTGCTATGAATTTTCTATTTCATTCATCAGGGCCTGAGTCAAGTCAGTCATTGTGCTGTCAACACATGAGCTGCTGGTCAAATGTGAGGAAGTGGTCTTGCTTTATGAAAACACCACCCTGATTCAGTGAGCCAGAGGCAGCCTGCAGTCCCTGTTTTCCTGTAAAGGCAGATTGCTGTGGATGGCCTCTGGCCTCGTCATGCAGCCCTGCTCAGAGTAGGGGATTGAGGGACCAGGCAGATCCCTAGTTCCTTTTGACCTTTATTGCCATTGGGCCACCCCAGGGTCCTTGGACTCTACCTGGTCTTCTGGCCTGGGTCAGGGGATGTGAGGTTTGGAATCCCCCTCTGTGGCAGGATCCCAGCCCCCCAGCCACTTGAGGTCAGCACATCCTTCCCTAATTGTGTTAGAGTTGGAGACTTCTCCCACTCATCCTCATCCATGCTCATCCCACATTTTGTAGCTTGGCACCTGAGGACCTTTATTCATTGACTTAGTTGTTAGTGATGATGGTTACTAAGACTAAGTGACTCTTTCAAGTCACATCACTTGCATGGTAGGGCTAGAGCATGGATCTTCCTAATTGATTTCATGGGACTCTCTCATGGAAACTGTGACTGCTTCCTAAACACACACTCTACATTTGGAGTGTCAAAATTCTTGCCACTGCCTCCTTGGCAAGTGTATCTTGTCTTCTACGTGGGAATTTCACAAATGTTTTCCTTTGGTTTGTGGAGGTCATGCAGAAGGGATTTCATTTGAAATAGCCCAAACAAGAAATACCAGTTGTCTTTTTCGCACATGGATGTGTGTAGTGAACACCCCTTTCTGTGTGCTTGCATGAGTTACTCCTTTGAATTTGTTGAAGAATGGTTGGCTGGGGAGCAAGTTAACGAGAGATGGATATCAATGGTTGTCAAGTATTCTGACGTGAAGAATGTATTGAGGATGTGAAGGCTTTTCTAGCCAGTTCCTATGGCTCAGTCAGGGATCAGTCAGAGGATTCTGTCTGGTAGACTCTTTGGCACAGATGTCAAAGTGGCCTGGTCTTACCCTGTCCAGGACTGAATGCTGAGCTTGAGTGGGAGCTTCTTGTCATTTCAAGCATTTCCATGAGTCTGTCCTCTGTTCTCTTGTATCCAAGTGGTTTCTAATAGGAAAGCAGAACAAAAATTGAAAGTATGGTGATTGATTATTTTTACCAATGTTATTTCAATCCACTTTGTTTAATACGAAATTACCTTTATGCTAGTAAGATTTCATATGTGAGGAAATAATGAAAATATTGGGGTTAGGGGATGAGAATATGCAAATCAAACATTTTTGAGCACCAAGACCCGTTTTTTGTTTTTGTTTTTGTTTTTTTTTTAACTTAAATAATATTAAGTGCCAGAGGACCACCGCTGCCATTCAGCCTCAACATCCTCCAGGTCCAGCCTCCAGGTGGCCCATTTCACCAGGGTGTGTGGGACCACACTGTCCTGGGATGAGAGAACAGTACCCACGGATGTTGACATCTCACAGAGTAGATATTGCCAGTGACAGTAGGGAGCTATTGGCACATGAGGAAGGGAAGAGCTCTCAGGATGGGAAGAGGGGGCCGCTTCGAGACTCATTGGGTATGGCACGAGGCTGCTGGGTGTGGTGTTGGCCTGGGCCCACTGAGTGGGGCAGATCCGTGGTCTGTGTTTCTGTACCCTCCTCTGTAGCCTGTGTTGGCAGCAGATCAGGGAATTGTGATCAGAAGTGCTCCCAGTAACACAGGCACCAGCCCCCAGAGTGTGTGCCTATCCGTTTCCCAACCTGGCCTGACTTAGTGCCTGTCTTGCCTCAGGGCTGAGACCCTACAATCTCTGATGAGGGTGTCTGTGGTCCAGATCCAACCTGCATGGCCAGCATGCTCAGACCTTCAGCTGGGTCCTAGGCTGCTGCAACCAAACTCTGTTAACTGGGTGGCCGACAACAGAGGAAGTGTCTTCCGTTGAGCTCCAGAGGCTCAACACAGTAGGTGTTGGGCTGTCCCAGTGCCATAACCCCTCCCAGGTTTCAAGGGGACTGTCTCCCCAACTCTCCCAGCCCTTGCCCACTCTCCTATTGCTGCCCACGATCTGTGGTTCCCATATGGGCATCCCGCCCTGGCTCCAACCTCACATATCCGGTATCCCCCAGTCTCCCTGGTATCTGGGTCCAGACTCTCCTCTTCCTACAAGAATATCAGATATTGGATTTGGTCCCAGTTGATGCTGTGTTCCATCATGTGAGCTCTTAGCTTCATCACTGTGCAAAGACTCTTTTCCCACACAAGTTCGCACGACTTTTGGCTGGCTAAGAATTTTCAGGCGACACTTTTCTAATGAGTACACTTTCCTTCCTTCCGATCTCCCACCAGTGAGCATTCCTCGCACCCTTGTCCTAGTTCCTTTATGGCAGTTTCCCTCCTTATGGCTGAGAGGACCTAGTGACCCCTGAATTCACACGTTCTCCTTAATCACCAACACACTGCAGAATTCTCCAGGGGGCCATATATGCTCCTGGAAGTTGGTGTTGGAAATAGTTCTCCATCCATTAATCACTCCCTCACTCACTAATGTCCTTGTGTCCTTGAGAAAGGCTCTCCCTTTCCTGGTTTTCCTGAATAGAAATCCTCTTGCCTCTTGGGTGAATAGGGTTATGGGTTGTGCAGAGGGTGTTGGTCCACTGAGCATCTTAGAGACTGTCCTTTATGGAGCCTAATGATCCTCACTGGGGAATGAGGCCAGGGTCCTACCTGTGGTTAGTTAGAGAGGGAAAGAAGGACAAGGGAAACTCAGATGTCCCTTCATGGCCCCTGGAGTTAGAGGACTTACCCCTTTGCACCTGGGATCAGGAGACCTCATTTCCTCGAGGACACGCACACTCAGACGTTAATCTTGAGTGTGGGTTCCTTTCTGGGGTCCAGGGCTGTTGTTAGCCACCAGGAATGACAGTGCTCTCCATGCTGAGTGGAGCCATTTTTGCCAGGAAAGAGAGCCCATGGTCACGCCTTGTGCAAAGCATCCCACGCCAGGGGCTCCCATGCCTACATTCCTGTCCTGAAAGGAAGCCACTCAGAGGCAAGGTGGGTCCAACCACCTCCCATGTGTTCACTCATCACTGTGTTCCAGCAGTCACCCCAGTGAACAGTCCTGATGGGATTGGATGTGGCTCAGAATGTCACCCTCATGAGCTCTACCCTGCCACAGCTGCAGTTCTGCAGTGGGAGAAACTCAAAACCTCAAAACACATGCACATGAAAGAAAAGAGCAAGAGCCAGAGCCCAAACAGGCCAGGTGTGGCAAAGACAGCTGGAGTGCCTAGGTTGGGACTCAGAATTATGTCAGTGGGGTGGCATTGCTGCTGGCACCAGCATGATAACCGAGAGCCAGCCCTGCTCATTTTGGGGAGCAGTGTGTTGGGGAAGGCAGCAGAAATTGAGAGGCAGGATTGAGTTTGGCCCTAGGAGGAGGTTGGGTAAGAGGCCAGTGTGGGTTGGAGAGCCTGGGCAGATAGACAGAGGCCAGGGCACACCCCAAAGCCTGGAGACTGCACTTGATGTCCAGGGTTGTGAAACACCACTTCCCCTCTTACTCACAACTGAGAGCAAGGGGCATTGATGAGTTCAGTTTGTGTGCGGCTGCATCCAAGGTGGCTCGGCTAGGAACCTCTGTTTCCTTGACTCAGGAGGCTGGGAGTCCAGGCTCCACTGAGGCTCGGCTGGGAGGATCGGAGTCTGAGTTTATGCCTGTGTTCCCTGTAGGATCCATGTTGGCTGAGCCTCAGTGTTTTTGTAATGAGAGGATGGGTGACCGTCATGTCTTTATCACAGGACACACTTGCTAAATGGATTTGTTTGCTCTGAGGAGGAAAGAGAGAGGGGGGAGTGGTGCTGGAGACAGGGATGCAGACAGGGGTCATGGACTTGGCATAACTCAGTCTTGGAGGTGATATCCCATCACCTGTACCCACTTCAATTCCCATGAATCCAGAAGCTGAGCCCCCGTGAGGTGAGGGGTGAACTGGTTCTGGGCAGCAGGATGCTGTGGTACCTCGGAGTCTCTGTGAGACCCCAACACTAGACACACTTGGCCCTTTTGAAATCTTAGGAGAAGCCTTGGGAAGTTGTATGGCAGAGGGGAGCAGCCTCTGCATCTCAGTCCCCTCCAACTTGCCATGGTGTAGAGAGGTAACTGCAGCCACGATGGGACGGACATTGGCCATGTCCCTGTGTGGGACACAGGCCTGATTGAGTTAGGGTGCATTCTTTGTCTCTCCCTTTCTTGTGATTATCCCATCTCTACATTTGTGCTTTAGCCACCTGTGAGTCCCATCTCTGGTTTCAGAGAGAACAGAGGGTGTTATGGGCCAATAGACA
The DNA here is from genome assembly GCF_045843805.1 of Urocitellus parryii. Taxonomy (NCBI): domain Eukaryota; kingdom Metazoa; phylum Chordata; class Mammalia; order Rodentia; family Sciuridae; genus Urocitellus; species Urocitellus parryii. The sequence goes on from NC_135548.1 coordinate 69,400,887, forward strand.
CAATAAACCCTAGAGATTAGATGCTACCCTACTTTCCAGAAAAGACTGGGCACACCATGAGTTGCACAATGATGGGACCAGGGTCCAAAAGCTGCTGAGAGGGAAGGACTGGTTGTGAATGCATTTTTGAAGGCTCCAAGCTGGAACTCTAGTGGCACCAAGCAGGGCAGATGCTGGTGGGGATGTTTGGGTAGTTGTTGGTGAACACCTGCGCACCTGAGATGGGTAGGCATGGAGGAGAAATCGGCAGCCCATAGGGCTGTTGAAAGTGGTCTTATGTGAAAAGAGGCTCAGGTATGGGCACAGGAAATGACATCATTGCCTTGACAATGGATCAAACAGAACATGGAACCCTGGTATCCAGGCACCCACTTCACTGACCAAGCCATCCGAGCTCACTTGGTTGGAGCCACTGGAGGGAGAAGGATGTTCTCCTGTGGTTGCAGACAATGCCGAGCCTCAGGCTCCCAGGGATCTCAGGGGGGCCAACTAGCCCTTTTGTGGATACACTGGGTGAGGCTTCATCTTAGACGCCAGAGCCTCTGGCGATTGTCGCAGAGGAGCTCAAGAGTAACAGTGAGTAGCACAGGGCAGGTGAGCCCAGCAGGCCCTCTAGTCTGATCCCTGATGAATGGCCCAGGACTCCTATTCTGACTCTGTGTGTGTGTGTGTGTGTGTGTGTGTGTGTGTGTGTGTGTGTTTGTACTGATGGGAACTGTCCCATTGTGCTTTGACTCTAGTGTATTGGCACAAGTCATTTTTCTGTTTGTCACCAATTCCATTTTGAACCCACCATTCTTGGTCCCAACCCAGGGTGAAAATGATCAGAACACGGAGGAGCCCTTCAGGGTTCAGAGCCTTGAACCTTACAGGCAGGACCAGCTTAGGAATGAGCTCCTGCCTGTCATTTGTGGGAGGAACCTACATTTCAGCAGCAACATGGGGTTAATCTCCTGGGATTTCATCCCCACCCAGCAGGTGCTGGATCTCTTGTTCCCAAAACAGCCACCTTCTTCAGTCTTTACTCCTGGTGCCACTCCACATCCTCCAAGGGGACAAGAACCTCAGGTTCTGGATGGATGTTGTAGAATGCCCACAGAGCCAACTGCCAGGCTGGGTGGGGTGCAGTTGCTGGGCTTTGCTGATGTTGTCATCCCCCACAGTTCTTGGAACCTTCTGTGGCAGTGGCATCCAGGACCCCAGCAGCTGTGAGTAGCAGCTCCTCACTGCTTCACTCCAGCGAGCAGGTGGAAGACAGCCGCGTTGTTCACGTCCTCCTAGAGGGACAGAGCCTGAGGGAGACAAAGCGCATCCCGGTAAGCCCGACAGCAGGGCTGCCTCCTGGGTGTCCACACAGTGGAAGGCAGGAGACACAGCCAACCCCAGGGCTATGGTGGGAAATAAAGAAGAGAGAGGTCCGTCTTAAGGGCTTGACCTGAGGAGGGAGAGCATCAGCATGCCCAGCTTCAGTGGTGAGTGGGCCTGTGTATTGTGGGTTTTGCAGGCCAGAAGTGCAGACGGAAGTGCTGTGGACAGATGAAGGCAGAGATATGTCCAGGGTGCAGGCTGCAGTGCCTAGAACTTGGTATTCTCAATGAGTGAAGTTGGAGCAGAGGAGGTGGCAGTGACTTGTCACATGTGTAGGAGGGGATGTGTTCCTGGTGGCAGGGAAGAGAACCTCCTTAGCATGACTAGGTGTAGGAATTTGGGGTCGGGGTCACCTGGGGGGTCATGCCAAAGCTTCGGAATGTTAGGCTTTGCATGTATGTAAATACGGAGCTAAAGGGGTTCTTGGCAGAATTTCTATGGATGTGCAGTAGACACGCTAATGCTGCAGGTGTCCAGCTGCAGAGGAGACATGTTCAGTGACTGCCAGTGCTGAGTCAAGTACATCATGACAACCAGACCCGCACCGAGCTTCCAGAGGCCAGGGCCTCTCAAAGCTATCATGAAGCACTCAAGTGCACACTCTTGTATCTGAGTCTGTTTTGTGTCGTGGCAGTCAGGACCCAAATTTTCAGTGCATCTGCCTCTTGCACCCACAAAGGCAGCCTGCATCCCAGATCACACTTGGTGCGCAGATCCCTGGCCCATTGCTCTCATCTCAGTGAGATGAGAGTGTGTCTGTGCATAGGCAGTTTGGTCCTTTGACATGAGTGGAATGTGGCTCCCCAGGGGGAGGGGAGATGGCAGGTACAGGCAGATATTTGTACCAGGATTGTTCTAGTAGCACATTGCAAGAACCCAGGTGGTATATGGAGGACACACTCAGGTAGCAGGATAACAAGATTGTGCCCTTGTATATGTAGCTGAGATTTCTCCTGAATGTTTGACCACAGTCTTCTGGGTAGCTCTTCTAAAAGCCATTCTCTGATGACATTTGTCCCACCCTGATCCAGGTGACCTTTCAGGAGACGGTGACAAGACTCATCCGCAGGGCCTTGGACCAAAATTTGTTGCAGCATGAGGATGTGGACAACTTTGAGCTGCTGTATATGATGTCTGAGGATGAGAGTAAGTAGGACAATCAGACAGTGGGGAGACATGATCCACAGTGGGCTCAGGATAACTGACAGCCAAGAGAAAGTGGGCCTTGGCCCCAAAATACCAAAGTGTGATGGGCCTGGCGGAGACTCTCAGGGGTTGTGGGTGTTTTGTGGTATAATCCTTGAGTGCCACCTAACAATTCTCTCCACTTCGCTCTGCAGAAATCAAGGTCTCTGACCACTCACTCGTGTGTCTGTCCATGAATCTGGGAATACAATATTTCATGGTGAGGAAATGCCCCCAGGTCAAGGGAAAGGAGGTAAACACCTACCTTATTCAAGCTGTGCATGTGCTGCCATTCCACTCCGACCTGAGGAAATAAGAAGCCTCAGCACCTGGACATATTTGCTGGAAGCCCATAGAGCCAACTGACAGTCTGGGGTGGCTTTCTGTTTCTGGGTTTGCTGATGTTCCATCCCCCACAGTTCTCAGAATCAACCTGCAAGTCCTCCAGGCCGCTTTCCCACAAGCAGGTGGGAGACACCTGCTTAATTCGTGTCCACTTAGAAACACAAAGTCCAGAGATGGCCAAGAGTGTTCTGGTAAGCCTGGGAGCAGGGGTGTCCCGTGGTGCTTACACCTGGGTGGGGAGCAGACACTGGTCCAATACCATGGACTACTCATGGCCTCTTGAATTTGGAGCTTCTGGATGATCAGGAGGATAGATGGGAATCAAGAAGGGAGAGGTCAGTGTGAAGGGCTGGAGCTGAGATGAGCGAGTGCAGCAGCTTGTCCACTGCCATGTCTGAGGGAGTCTGTGTGTCAGGTGGCAGCATGCAGTCCAGAAGGGCAGGGACAGGTATGGGTGACAGATGAGAATAGGACAGGAACTAGGTTGCAGGTTCCCTTGTATGGGATGCTGACGTCTATGGAGGAGGACAGCAGTGTGAGGTTCTCCATGTTCCTTGAACAAGGAGCTGAGAGAGTCTCTCTGCAGAGTCGATATGGATGTGGAGCAAGCACACTAAATGTCCAGGTAACCCAATGACCACCCTTGCCGGATGAGGTGCCCTCCTACATCCCAGCCAGCACTGAGCCTCTGGAGGCCAGGAGCTCTCGTGGCTATCTTTCAGCTCTCCTATGTGTGGTCATGTTCCTTGGTCTGTTTTTGGCCCTGGCAATCCAGACCAAAGCCTCTAGGTTTTGTGCCTAGGCCATTCCCAATGCCGCCTGCATCCTTGGGCAGACCTGGGATCTTGGAGGCTATTGTCCCATTCCTCCCAACTTGTGGGATGAGATTGCATCTGTATGCAGGTAGTGGGGTCCTTTCACTCCGAGAGGAGTGCAGCTCCACAAAGAGCAATGGCAGGCCCAGGAAGTCCTATGTACAAGGATTGGGCTAGTAGCCTGTGGGAAGAGCCCACATGATGAGCAGGAGGTTAGCCTCGGGTAGTAGGGTCATGGATGTTGCCCTTGTATTTAGAGTGGAGGTGCCTCCAGAATGCCCCTGCCCACTGTCCTTGAGTAGTCACTTCAAGGCCCATTTCCTGAAGGCCTGTCTCCCATGCTGCTCCAGGTGACCTGCCACGATAGGGCTCCTGTCGTCATCCGCAGCGCCCTCGACGTACACTTCCTTACTGAGGAGAATCCAGAGGATTATGAGCTGGGCCAAATCATCTCTCGCCGTCAGAGTAAGTGAGACAATCAGATAGCAGAGAGCAAGGGTCAGGATGTGGACTCAGGTCAACTCTTAGCAACAAAGAGTAGTCTCTGACCCCCAAGAACACTCCAACAGGTGTGTTGGGTTCGTGCACAAAGCCAACTGCACTTCTGCTGGTGGAAGGTCTTGAGGTCCAATGGTATACCCCGGTGGATATTGCGGCTCCCCACCAGGAGCCCTCCCCTGGACATGAACAGGCATCCAAAGCTGACATCTTTGAGGAGTGAGGAGGAAAGCCTCTCTCCAGGAGCAGTATGTTTTCATGGTCTGGGATAGGAGTGGTTTCAAAGGAACATGGGAATGCATGGGCTAAAGAGGGAACTGGCATTTTGTGGACTGAAGCAGTACTATTGAAAGCCTTCTGTGTGACCAAAAAACCACTGCCTGGGCAGAGCATTGCTAGGATTCTAGCAAGCAGTAACAGGATGAAATTGGGAAGAAAACACAGCCTGGGAGACAGCCTGAATCATCTGTTTTTGCATAAATTCCATGGTCTTACGCACCTGAGTCCACTAGGCAAGGAGTGATCACAATAGCCAGGTTGTGATCCCTAACTAAAGTCAGATGAGGGCTTCCTGAGCACGTAGCCACAGAGCTCATCTGATAATAATGCCAGCGCTTTTTCGTTGGTTGGTTGGTTGGTTTTTGTGAGCCAAACACCACAGCAGCCATTATCCCAGCCTATGTACCCTGAAGACCACCATCCCTATGAGTTCTAGGATCACTTGTCTCCTATCTTAACCTACTGTTAGGTTAGTAGAGTCTATGGAAGAGGAAGTCTGTCTGGGGCCTTGGTAGCCTAAGAAATTCATAGCAGAGATCTCCACATCCAACCCAGAAGGGATGGAGAACAGGCTCTAGGTTAGAGGAGGGCGACAGGAAACACATGTTCAGAGGAAGGAGAAGCGGCTGTTGTATTCCCCCACTCGGGGTCATGGCACCACTGGGCCATACACCATGTTGGAGGGAAGCAGTCCCTTTGCTGGTCTTTGGAACCATTGTTCTCAGTAGGGCAGTATTTGGAATGTGGCCTCCATTCTCAGAAGCCTGGTTCACATGGAGGCGGGCTCCACCAACGCAGAAGCATGGCTCTAACGTGGTATCCGCGCTGGTCAGCCTGTCCTCACTGTGGCCATACTTGAGGAAAATAACTCAGAGGAGGAATCCTAGGCCTTTTTTCTCTGGGTTTCATAGCTTTCTCTTTGGTTGTGCACTGAGGCTGTCCATAAAGCTCTAGTGCGTGGCAGTGGAGAGCTCCTCAGCCCTTGCCACAAAGGCATAGACTGGGAGAGAGAGAACGAGGCTGGCAGAGAGGGAGAGAGAGAAAGATGGAGAGGGAGGACCTCTCCTTGGAGAATGAGGATTCAGTGGAGCCAACAGGAACAAGGTACTGTTGCCCAGGGCACAACCCTGTTTAGGTCTTACTCCAACCATGCTCAACCTTTCTTCCAGTCCCTCCCACCCCCCAGTAGTGTATTCATCTTGAATGAGAATTTCATGTTGACATCAGAGCACTCACCATCCAATGCTTCCCTCCAAACCCACCTATGAAGATGGCTCATGTGGGGACTGAATCTTCGGCACAGGAGCCTTTTGTGGGAGATTTCAGATGCAAACCCTAGTGGTGTGCTTTGGCAGATGCAAGAGGACCTGAGATATTCTGGAGTCCAAAGCCTTCGGTAGGAACAGACATTAGGTCTGTTGAAGTGCTCTGCCTAGTTCTTCCTCAGGGAGGACTGTGGAGGCTGTCTTTGTTGGTATTGGTGCTGAATTGGAGAGCTCTCAGGTGTGTGGCTCTGGCCTTTTCTGGCACAGGCTCTCAGATGTTGGCGTGTCCTAGGGAGCACCTCCTGAGTGCCACCTTCTTTTTGTACACCCCTCTCTCCCCAGAGCTGAGGATTCCAGCAGAGGCCAACGTATTTGATGCCAAGAATCCTCACAAAAAATCCAACTTTGTGCTGAGGAAAAGGAGCCTCTCCCAAAAGAATGATGGGTGGATCGAGCCTCAACCTCCCTCTCGTCCTGCAAAGAAGGCTCCTGCCCTCCTGAGGATGCTTGCAAAACCATTCTGTTGCTGTGTGCCTGGGCGGGGCTGAGGCAGCCCAGGAATATTTACATTGATTACTATTTTCTTCAAAGTTTGAATCTATAGTTTGCCATTGTCCTTGACCTTGTTTAGTAACACAGTTGTTACTCTATCCTGTATTTGTTGTTTCCATTAATATATTATTATTATTTTAAAATATATATGTTTTTGTTACCTGATCTACTGTGATGATTTGAGTATACTAAATGTAGCAGTGATTCCTAAAGGACACATCCAAACCAACAGGAAGGAATGCTTCATTCTATCAGCAAGAACTTTGGTTTTTAGGAGTTTGGCAGATGGCATTATCTGAGTCAGTTTTCCAATGGGGGCAATGAAGTATCAGCTATGATGGTACAAACACAAACAAAGACACACAAACACACACAAGAGCACACACACTCACTGAGAGATAGATAGACAGATGGAGTTGGTCTCTGCTGAAATACTTTGGAGACATGGTTCTGATTTCTCCCCTTTTGGAGTATTTTCAATTGCACAAGGTGTCTTGCAAATGAACCCATGTCTGAGGAAGACATGCATGTGTACTTCACATGCCACTTTTCACATAGCAGGAAGGTCATGTAATATTTTTCATGCAGCTGTCTTTTGACTGTGAACCATCCCATGAGGTCAGCTGTGGAATTTTCAACTTGTAGCATCACAATGGGGATCCACTCTTTGGATTTGGGGATATTTCCGATTTTCTTGATTCAGATTGGAATGATATATATATTAGTTTTTGATGAAAATTCTGCATTTGATGGTAATGAATGTCGTGCATCTAGGAATCTGTAGAGTGCAGACAATGAATGGATGCCTACTGTTGTCTGGACTGGTCTGAAAAGTCCTGTAGCATCTGAGCATGTGTGAGGGCTGTACAGGTCTTGCCAAAAGTCCAGGTCAGATGATCCTGCACAAAGCTGAACTCCTAGTGGTCTCCACAACAGTGTAAGGGCCAAGGAGAAACACACTTCCACACAGAAGTTGGGAAGCTACCTTATGAAGGTGATCATAGATACGGGATTATTAATATATCCAGGTTGGCATCTATTATTTTTTTAGCTTTTGACTTTCGCAGCTGTGGGCATCTTGACAACCATCAACTCCCTGTAAGCACAGACAACTCTATAAGAACCTGAGGATAAATTTCCCTGTGCATGTCCCCTTGTGAAACTGCTTAAGCACCGCCTGGTTTACACACAGGTGGAATTTCTAGGTCAAAGTGTGCATGTTTACTTCTTTGACTAAGCACTGCCAGGTGGCTCTTCTGCATAGCTCTACCTGTGGCCAGGATTGTATTATCTAGCTTTCTAACTTTTGCAGGTTGAGTAGATACATAGTGGGAGCACACTGTTTTTGTTGGTATTTTTCTTGGTATCTATTCTGATGCTTTTCACTGGGGGATTTTTTCCTGTGAAAATGGGCTTCCTCTACTTGACCTTATTTTCTTCTTTTTAAAATTTTTTCAATGTGACTTTTTAATTTTAGTTTTATTAAAGACATTGCCCCTTGCTTGCATAGTCTATATCTAAAGCACTAGTCCTTGCTCCAAGGCCCAGCTTGCTCTCAGCTGCCCCAGGAGGGGAACAGTCTTTGGCGGTAGACAAGAGACGCCCCTGCAGGGGGCACAAGTGCTTTGGCCCTCTGGTGTCTTGCCAGCAGTGCTTCCCATGCTCACAGAGGGTTTCAGACACTGAGTCAATGGTCCAGGTGGTCTTTTGTTCAGTCTGATCTCAAATTGAGCTCCTCTGAGAGGTCATATTGAATTCCTGTGTGTACCTGATCCATCATTTTAAACAATATACCAAGTTCACTTTTTGTGTGTACGTGGGTTCTGGGGATTGAACCCAGGGCCTTGAGCCTGTGAGGCAAGTGACCTACCTGAGCTACACCCTCAGAGACCCCTGTAAAAGTATTTCCCCTTTGCCTCGGGGTCTAAGTTGCCAAGGCTGACCTCAAACGTTCCTCTTGCCTCAGCCTCCCTGGTGGCTGGCATGACAGGCATGCACCTGGGACTGTCACACTCGAGCCTGTGATGGGAACTCATGTGCATCTGTCCAGGGCTGAGCATGGTTAGGCAGAGCTGTGCTCCAGGCTCCCTGCAGGGCTGTGGAGGCTTCTGCTGCCCAGCAGCCCTGGTGCCATGGCCAGGGCTCCTCCTAGCCGAGGGCAGGCAGCTGCCCAATGCTGTAGGCTGACCTTATTTTCTTCTTATGGCACTCGTCCGTGCTCTGGAGTATGTTGTATGGTTTGTCCATTAGGACTCTAACAGGTCCTCTAGAACCTTCAAACAATTAGTAAAATTCCTGAACAGTAAGTGAGCGCGCGCAGAAATTGGGCTAATATTTTGGGAAGAACAATGTTGGATGATATATTCATGGCTTGAATATGTCATCCAACATGAAGTTATATTTTATTACTTACAAAATAATAAAATAATGAAGCAATACCATGGGCTGAGCTAAAATAGATCCTTAGGATCTTAGGCATTCTGTAATAAATCTGTGTCACTTGAAGTATAGAGTTGATCGACTCTGAGTAATGAAACAGAAGTAAAGGTATCAAAGCCAATGATCATCTGTTTCCAATTTTCTGTGATTTGGTTCAAGTGGTAAAGTGGTGATATTTATTAATAATGGATCGAATAGGTTCATAATTGTTTTAGAGTACAATTAGATGCCTTCAAACTTTAGGCTACATGGGCACATTTGAGAACGGTTCCAGCCATTCTCTCATCCTTTGGGTCATTCCCCTCCTATGTCCTGTGAGACATTTTCTATGTGAGGCTTTAAGAAGAAGAAGAGAATATTCTGTAAAGAAAACCTTGTGATCTGTGCAGTATGAAGTTGAATGGATTCATTCAGAAATCAGAAATTCTATTGAAAGATATTTATTGGCATGAGCCAAATAAAAACTATTTTTAGGCATCCTGGTAAAGACAAGGTTTTATCTTTATGTCTCATTTTCTATGTTTTGTTGTTGTTGTTGTTGTTAGAATGAAATTCATATGTTGCCAGACCATTCTATCAGATGTGTAACTAGATGCCATTTAAATTACCCACTTTTACATGGTAGACAGTTTTTAATGAACACTGCCTGTCTGCACCTTTTTTACAAACAGGACTGGGATCAGAAGCCCAAATACCAATGGTTAGCTGGAGCATATTTTTCATTTGGCCTATCTGTCAGTATTCCCTGAGGTCATCTGTGAAATCAGCTTCGTTACTCCTGCTCCCTCACTGGATTTCATAGAAACCATATGCTATGTATGAATCAGGGACACCAATCCCACAACATAGCATTCTTGGAATATCCAAAGTCCCACTTTTCACTTCGCCATGCCTGAGATCAGCAGTAATATTTATCAGCAAATGTGAGATTTTCAAAGATCCAATTCTATGTGCTCCTTTCTCATAGAGCCTTAGGCAGGGATATAGCATACATAAATATTAAGTAAAGTCCATAGTTTTTAAAATGTCATCCATTGAATAGTTGACACATGTCTGAGATACTTTTTATTTTGGAGGAGGTATTATTTAATAGGGAATTCCAACAGCTACCTAATAGTGAAATGAGAAGTCTTGCATCCATTTTATTTTGTTTCTGATGATTTTTATGAGTAAGGGTAAGATACTTCCTTGTTCTGATGCAGATGTTGCCCACTTTTGTGAATGGATGCGGGGTGTCACCTACTACTTGCATATCTGCATATTGGGCTTGACACTACTATCGTACTTGGTAGTTGGCAAAAAGTCAATACTGAAGTTAAGCTCTTGTGTTCTAGCAGCAGAGCTGAACATCCTTGATGTGCCACCTTCTGCAATCCATGCTGCTCTCTTCATGTTCCTTATTGACTTCCTGGTGATGAGCATCATGGTCTCCTGGTCTTGAGAATGGCCAAGCATTGCTCTGTGAATGTGGAAGATGGGCATGTGGAAGGCTCCAGGGAGGAGGGATCATTGAACAAGTACTCGAATCCATGTGCCTGTTGAATGACCTGTTTTTTTTTATTTTTGGGTTTTAAGGGAGACACTGCCCTAAAACACTTCTGTGCAGCTGGGGATGCAGGCTTCTGCTTCACCTTGCAGGAAGCATTAACTAATCCTTTCCAGAAGACATGAGAAGAGAGAAGTGAGCCTCTGGTATCATGCAGGTTCCTTGCATTGCCCATGGGCTAGAAGAGAGAAGAGTTGCTTCATGAGATTTGATCCCCTTTTTCCTGAAAAGTTCCACACAGAGGTGAGTCCCCAGCATGTTTAGAAATCATTTCAGACACCTTTCTGGACGGAATTGAATCAGAGCCCCTGATGATGTGGAAGAGCTAAAGATGGGTTTGCTATGAATTTTCTATTTCATTCATCAGGGCCTGAGTCAAGTCAGTCATTGTGCTGTCAACACATGAGCTGCTGGTCAAATGTGAGGAAGTGGTCTTGCTTTATGAAAACACCACCCTGATTCAGTGAGCCAGAGGCAGCCTGCAGTCCCTGTTTTCCTGTAAAGGCAGATTGCTGTGGATGGCCTCTGGCCTCGTCATGCAGCCCTGCTCAGAGTAGGGGATTGAGGGACCAGGCAGATCCCTAGTTCCTTTTGACCTTTATTGCCATTGGGCCACCCCAGGGTCCTTGGACTCTACCTGGTCTTCTGGCCTGGGTCAGGGGATGTGAGGTTTGGAATCCCCCTCTGTGGCAGGATCCCAGCCCCCCAGCCACTTGAGGTCAGCACATCCTTCCCTAATTGTGTTAGAGTTGGAGACTTCTCCCACCCATCCTCATCCATGCTCATCCCACATTTTGTAGCTTGGCACCTGAGGACCTTTATTCATTGACTTAGTTGTTAGTGATGATGGTTACTAAGACTAAGTGACTCTTTCAAGTCACATCACTTGCATGGTAGGGCTAGAGCATGGATCTTCCTAATTGATTTCATGGGACTCTCTCATGGAAACTGTGACTGCTTCCTAAACACACACTCTACATTTGGAGTGTCAAAATTCTTGCCACTGCCTCCTTGGCAAGTGTATCTTGTCTTCTACGTGGGAATTTCACAAATGTTTTCCTTTGGTTTGTGGAGGACATGCAGAAGTGATTTCATTTGAAATAGCCCAAACAAGAAATACCAGTTGTCTTTTTCGCACATGGATGTGTGTAGTGAACACCCCTTTCTGTGTGCTTGCATGAGTTACTCCTTTGAATTTGTTGAAGAATGGTTGGCTGGGGAGCAAGTTAACGAGAGATGGATATCAATGGTTGTCAAGTATTCTGACGTGAAGAATGTATTGAGGATGTGAAGGCTTTTCTAGCCAGTTCCTATGGCTCAGTCAGGGATCAGTCAGAGGATTCTGTCTGGTAGACTCTTTGGCACAGATGTCAAAGTGGCCTGGTCTTACCCTGTCCAGGACTGAATGCTGAGCTTGAGTGGGAGCTTCTTGTCATTTCAAGCATTTCCATGAGTCTGTCCTCTGTTCTCTTGTATCCAAGTGGTTTCTAATAGGAAAGCAGAACAAAAATTGAAAGTATGGTGATTGATTATTTTTACCAATGTTATTTCAATCCACTTTGTTTAATACGAAATTACCTTTATGCTAGTAAGATTTCATATGTGAGGAAATAATGAAAATATTGGGGTTAGGGGATGAGAATATGCAAATCAAACATTTTTGAGCACCAAGACCCGTTTTTTGTTTTTGTTTTTGTTTTTTTTTAACTTAAATAATATTAAGTGCCAGAGGACCACCGCTGCCATTCAGCCTCAACAACCTCCAGGTCCAGCCTCCAGGTGGCCCATTTCACCAGGGTGTGTGGGACCACACTGTCCTGGGATGAGAGAACAGTACCCACGGATGTTGACATCTCACAGAGTAGATATTGCCAGTGACAGTAGGGAGCTATTGGCACATGAGGAAGGGAAGAGCTCTCAGGATGGGAAGAGGGGGCCGCTTCGAGACTCATTGGGTATGGCACGAGGCTGCTGGGTGTGGTGTTGGCCTGGGCCCACTGAGTGGGGCAGATCCGTGGTCTGTGTTTCTGTACCCTCCTCTGTAGCCTGTGTTGGCAGCAGATCAGGGAATTGCGATCAGAAGTGCTCCCAGTAACACAGGCACCAGCCCCCAGAGTGTGTGCCTATCCGTTTCCCCACCTGGCCTGACTTAGTGCCTGTCTTGCCTCAGGGCTGAGACCCTACAATCTCTGATGAGGGTGTCTGTGGTCCAGATCCAACCTGCATGGCCAACATGCTCAGACCTTCAGCTGGGTCCTAGGCTGCTGCAACCAAACTCTGTTAACTGGGTGGCCGACAACAGAGGAAGTGTCTTCCGTTGAGCTCCAGAGGCTCAACACAGTAGGTGTTGGGCTGTCCCAGTGCCATAACCCCTCCCAGGTTTCAAGGGGACTGTCTCCCCAACTCTCCCAGCCCTTGCCCACTCTCCTATTGCTGCCCACGATCTGTGGTTCCCATATGGGCATCCCGCCCTGGCTCCAACCTCACATATCCGGTATCCCCCAGTCTCCCTGGTATCTGGGTCCAGACTCTCCTCTTCCTACAAGAATATCAGATATTGGATTTGGTCCCAGTTGATGCTGTGTTCCATCATGTGAGCTCTTAGCTTCATCACTGTGCAAAGACTCTTTTCCCACACAAGTTCGCACGACTTTTGGCTGGCTAAGAATTTTCAGGCGACACTTTTCTAATGAGTACACTTTCCTTCCTTCCGATCTCCCACCAGTGAGCATTCCTCGCACCCTTGTCCTAGTTCCTTTATGGCAGTTTCCCTCCTTATGGCTGAGAGGACCTAGTGACCCCTGAATTCACACGTTCTCCTTAATCACCAACACACTGCAGAATTCTCCAGGGGGCCATATATGCTCCTGGAAGTTGGTGTTGGAAATAGTTCTCCATCCATTAATCACTCCCTCACTCACTAATGTCCTTGTGTCCTTGAGAAAGGCTCTCCCTTTCCTGGTTTTCCTGAATAGAAATCCTCTTGCCTCTTGGGTGAATAGGGTTATGGGTTGTGCAGAGGGTGTTGGTCCACTGAGCATCTTAGAGACTGTCCTTTATGGAGCCTAATGATCCTCACTGGGGAATGAGGCCAGGGTCCTAACTGTGGTTAGTTAGAGAGGGAAAGAAGGACGAGGGAAACTCAGATGTCCCTTCATGGCCCCTGGAGTTAGAGGACTTACCCCTTTGCACCTGGGATCAGGAGACCTCATTTCCTCGAGGACACGCACACTCAGACGTTAATCTTGAGTGTGGGTTCCTTTCTGGGGTCCAGGGCTGTTGTTAGCCACCAGGAATGACAGTGCTCTCCATGCTGAGTGGAGCCATTTTTGCCAGGAAAGAGAGCCCATGGTCACGCCTTGTGCAAAGCATCCCACGCCAGGGGCTCCCATGCCTACATTCCTGTCCTGAAAGGAAGCCACTCAGAGGCAAGGTGGGTCCAACCACCTCCCATGTGTTCACTCATCACTGTGTTCCAGCAGTCACCCCAGTGAACAGTCCTGATGGGATTGGATGTGGCTCAGAATGTCACCCTCATGAGCTCTACCCTGCCACAGCTGCAGTTCTGCAGTGGGAGAAACTCAAAACCTCAAAACACATGCACATGAAAGAAAAGAGCAAGAGCCAGAGCCCAAACAGGCCAGGTGTGGCAAAGACAGCTGGAGTGCCTAGGTTGGGACTCAGAATTATGTCAGTGGGGTGGCATTGCTGCTGGCACCAGCATGATAACCGAGAGCCAGCCCTGCTCATTTTGGGGAGCAGTGTGTTGGGGAAGGCAGCAGAAATTGAGAGGCAGGATTGAGTTTGGCCCTAGGAGGAGGTTGGGTAAGAGGCCAGTGTGGGTTGGAGAGCCTGGGCAGATAGACAGAGGCCAGGGCACACCCCAAAGCCTGGAGACTGCACTTGATGTCCAGGGTTGTGAAACACCACTTCCCCTCTTACTCACAACTGAGAGCAAGGGGCATTGATGAGTTCAGTTTGTGTGCGGCTGCATCCAAGGTGGCTCGGCTAGGAACCTCTGTTTCCTTGACTCAGGAGGCTGGGAGTCCAGGCTCCACTGAGGCTCGGCTGGGAGGATCGGAGTCTGAGTTTATGCCTGTGTTCCCTGTAGGATCCATGTTGGCTGAGCCTCAGTGTTTTTGTAATGAGAGGATGGGTGACCGTCATGTCTTTATCACAGGACACACTTGCTAAATGGATTTGTTTGCTCTGAGGAGGAAAGAGAGAGGGGGGAGTGGTGCTGGAGACAGGGATGCAGACAGGGGTCATGGACTTGGCATAACTCAGTCTTGGAGGTGATATCCCATCACCTGTACCCACTTCAATTCCCATGAATCCAGAAGCTGAGCCCCCGTGAGGTGAGGGGTGAACTGGTTCTGGGCAGCAGGATGCTGTGGTACCTCGGAGTCTCTGTGAGACCCCAACACTAGACACACTTGGCCCTTTTGAAATCTTAGGAGAAGCCTTGGGAAGTTGTATGGCAGAGGGGAGCAGCCTCTGCATCTCAGTCCCCTCCAACTTGCCATGGTGTAGAGAGGTAACTGCAGCCACGATGGGACGGACATTGGCCATGTCCCTGTGTGGGACACAGGCCTGATTGAGTTAGGGTGCATTCTTTGTCTCTCCCTTTCTTGTGATTATCCCATCTCTACATTTGTGCTTTAGCCACCTGTGAGTCCCATCTCTGGTTTCAGAGAGAACAGAGGGTGTTATGGGCCAATAGACACAATAAACCCTAGAGATTAGATGCTACCCTACTTTCCAGAAAAGACTGGGCACACCATGAGTTGCACAATGATGGGACCAGGGTCCAAAAGCTGCTGAGAGGGAAGGACTGGTTGTGAATGCATTTTTGAAGGCTCCAAGCTGGAACTCTAGTGGCACCAAGCAGGGCAGATGCTGGTGGGGATGTTTGGGTAGTTGTTGGTGAACACCTGCGCACCTGAGATGGGTAGGCATGGAGGAGAAATCGGCAGCCCATAGGGCTGTTGAAAGTGGTCTTATGTGAAAAGAGGCTCAGGTATGGGCACAGGAAATGACATCATTGCCTTGACAATGGATCAAACAGAACATGGAACCCTGGTATCCAGGCACCCACTTCACTGACCAAGCCATCCGAGCTCACTTGGTTGGAGCCACTGGAGGGAGAAGGATGTTCTCCTGTGGTTGCAGACAATGCCGAGCCTCAGGCTCCCAGGAATCTCAGGGGGGCCAACTAGCCCTTTTGTGGATACACTGGGTGAGGCTTCATCTTAGACGACAGAGCCTCTGGCGATTGTCGCAGAGGAGCTCAAGAGTAACAGTGAGTAGCACAGGGCAGGTGAGCCCAGCAGGCCCTCTAGTCTGATCCCTGATGAATGGCCCAGGACTCCTATTCTGACTCTCTGTGTGTGTGTGTGTGTGTGTGTGTGTGTGTGTGTGTGTGTGTGTGTGTGTGTGTTTGTACTGATGGGAACTGTCCCATTGTGCTTTGACTCTAGTGTATTGGCACAAGTCATTTTTCTGTTTGTCACCATTTCCATTTTGAACCCACCATTCTTTGTCCCAACCCAGGTTGAAAATGATCAGAACACGGAGGAGCCCTTCAGGGTTCAGAGCCTTGAACCTTACAGGCAGGACCAGCTTAGGAATGAGCTCCTGCCTGTCATTTGTGGGAGGAACCTACATTTCAGCAGCAACATGGGGTTAATCTCCTGGGATTTCATCCCCACCCAGCAGGTGCTGGATCTCTTGTTCCCAAAACAGCCACCTTCTTCAGTCTTTACTCCTGGTGCCACTCCACATCCTCCAAGGGGACAAGAACCTCAGGTTCTGGATGGATGTTGTAGAATGCCCACAGAGCCAACTGCCAGGCTGGGTGGGGTGCAGTTGCTGGGCTTTGCTGATGTTGTCATCCCCCACAGTTCTTGGAACCTTCTGTGGCAGTGGCATCCAGGACCCCAGCAGCTGTGAGTAGCAGCTCCTCACTGCTTCACTCCAGCGAGCAGGTGGAAGACAGCCGCGTTGTTCACGTCCTCCTAGAGGGACAGAGCCTGAGGGAGACAAAGCGCATCCCGGTAAGCCCGACAGCAGGGCTGCCTCCTGGGTGTCCACACAGTGGAAGGCAGGAGACACAGCCAACCCCAGGGCTATGGTGGGAAATAAAGAAGAGAGAGGTCCGTCTTAAGGGCTTGACCTGAGGAGGGAGAGCATCAGCATGCCCAGCTTCAGTGGTGAGTGGGCCTGTGTATTGTGGGTTTTGCAGGCCAGAAGTGCAGACGGAAGTGCTGTGGACAGATGAAGGCAGAGATATGTCCAGGGTGCAGGCTGCAGTGCCTAGAACTTGGTATTCTCAATGAGTGAAGTTGGAGCAGAGGAGGTGGCAGTGACTTGTCACATGTGTAGGAGGGGATGTGTTCCTGGTGGCAGGGAAGAGAACCTCCTTAGCATGACTAGGTGTAGGAATTTGGGGTCGGGGTCACCTGGGGGGTCATGCCAAAGCTTCGGAATGTTAGGCTTTGCATGTATGTAAATACGGAGCTAAAGGGGTTCTTGGCAGAATTTCTATGGATGTGCAGTAGACACGCTAATGCTGCAGGTGTCCAGCTGCAGAGGAGACATGTTCAGTGACTGCCAGTGCTGAGTCAAGTACATCATGACAACCAGACCCGCACCGAGCTTCCAGAGGCCAGGGCCTCTCAAAGCTATCATGAAGCACTCAAGTGCACACTCTTGTATCTGAGTCTGTTTTGTGTCGTGGCAGTCAGGACCCAAATTTTCAGTGCATCTGCCTCTTGCACCCACAAAGGCAGCCTGCATCCCAGATCACACTTGGTGCGCAGATCCCTGGCCCATTGCTCTCATCTCAGTGAGATGAGAGTGTGTCTGTGCATAGGCAGTTTGGTCCTTTGACATGAGTGGAATGTGGCTCCCCAGGGGGAGGGGAGATGGCAGGTACAGGCAGATATTTGTACCAGGATTGTTCTAGTAGCACATTGCAAGAACCCAGGTGGTATATGGAGGACACACTCAGGTAGCAGGATAACAAGATTGTGCCCTTGTATATGTAGCTGAGATTTCTCCTGAATGTTTGACCACAGTCTTCTGGGTAGCTCTTCTAAAAGCCATTCTCTGATGACATTTGTCCCACCCTGATCCAGGTGACCTTTCAGGAGACGGTGACAAGACTCATCCGCAGGGCCTTGGACCAAAATTTGTTGCAGCATGAGGATGTGGACAACTTTGAGCTGCTGTATATGATGTCTGAGGATGAGAGTAAGTAGGACAATCAGACAGTGGGGAGACATGATCCACAGTGGGCTCAGGATAACTGACAGCCAAGAGAAAGTGGGCCTTGGCCCCAAAATACCAAAGTGTGATGGGCCTGGCGGAGACTCTCAGGGGTTGTGGGTGTTTTGTGGTATAATCCTTGAGTGCCACCTAACAATTCTCTCCACTTCGCTCTGCAGAAATCAAGGTCTCTGACCACTCACTCGTGTGTCTGTCCATGAATCTGGGAATACAATCTTTCATGGTGAGGAAACGCCCCCAGGTCAAGGGAAAGGAGGTAAACACCTACCTTATTCAAGCTGTGCATGTGCTGCCATTCCACTCCGACCTGAGGAAATAAGAAGCCTCAGCACCTGGACATATTTGCTGGAAGCCCATAGAGCCAACTGACAGTCTGGGGTGGCTTTCTGTTTCTGGGTTTGCTGATGTTCCATCCCCCACAGTTCTCAGAATCAACCTGCAAGTCCTCCAGGCCGCTTTCCCACAAGCAGGTGGGAGACACCTGCTTAATTCGTGTCCACTTAGAAACACAAAGTCCAGAGATGGCCAAGAGTGTTCTGGTAAGCCTGGGAGCAGGGGTGTCCCGTGGTGCTTACACCTGGGTGGGGAGCAGACACTGGTCCAATACCATGGACTACTCATGCCCTCTTGAATTTGGAGCTTCTGGATGATCAGGAGGATAGATGGGAATCAAGAAGGGAGAGGTCAGTGTGAAGGGCTGGAGCTGAGATGAGCGAGTGCAGCAGCTTGTCCACTGCCATGTCTGAGGGAGTCTGTGTGTCAGGTGGCAGCATGCAGTCCAGAAGGGCAGGGACAGGTATGGGTGACAGATGAGAAAAGGACAGGAACTAGGTTGCAGGTCCCCTTGTATGGGATGCTGACGTCTATGGAGGAGGACAGCAGTGTGAGGTTCTCCATGTTCCTTGAACAAGGAGCTGAGAGAGTCTCTCTGCAGAGTCGATATGGATGTGGAGCAAGCACACTAAATGTCCAGGTAACCCAATGACCACCCTTGCCGGATGAGGTGGCCTCCTACATCCCAGCCAGCACTGAGCCTCTGGAGGCCAGGAGCTCTCGTGGCTATCTTTCAGCTCTCCTGTGTGTGGTCATGTTCCTGGGTCTGTTTTTGGCCCTGGCAATCCAGACCAAAGCCTCTAGGTTTTGTGCCTAGGCCATTCCCAATGCCGCCTGCATCCTCGGGCAGACCTGGGATCTTGGAGGCTATTGTCCCATTCCTCCCAACTTGTGGGATGAGATTGCATCTGTATGCAGGTAGTGGGGTCCTTTCACTCCGAGAGGAGTGCAGCTCCACAAAGAGCAATGGCAGGCCCAGGAAGTCCTATGTACAAGGATTGGGCTAGTAGCCTGTGGGAAGAGCCCACACGATGAGCAGGAGGTCAGCCTCGGGTAGTAGGGTCATGGATGTTGCCCTTGTATTTAGAGTGGAGGTGCCTCCAGAATGCCCCTGCCCACTGTCCTTGAGTAGTCACTTCAAGGCCCATTTCCTGAAGGCCTGTCTCCCATGCTGCTCCAGGTGACCTGCCACGATAGGGCTCCTGTCGTCATCCGCAGCGCCCTCGACCTACACTTCCTTACTGAGGAGAATCCAGAGGATTATGAGCTGGGCCAAATCATCTCTCGCCGTCAGAGTAAGTGAGACAATCAGATAGCAGAGAGCAAGGGTCAGGATGTGGACTCAGGTCAACTCTTAGCAACAAAGAGTAGTCTCTGAGCCCCAAGAACACTCCAACAGGTGTGTTGGGTTCGTGCACAAAGCCAACTGCACTTCTGCTGGTGGAAGGTCTTGAGGTCCAATGGTATACCCCGGTGGATATTGCGGCTCCCCACCAGGTGCCCTCCCCTGGACATGAACAGGCATCCAAAGCTGACATCTTTGAGGAGTGAGGAGGAAAGCCTCTCTCCAGGAGCAGTATGTTTTCATGGTCTGGGATAGGAGTGGTTTCAAAGGAACATGGGAATGCATGGGCTAAAGAGGGAACTGGCATTTTGTGGACTGAAGCAGTACTATTGAAAGCCTTCTGTGTGACCAAAAAACCACTGCCTGGGCAGAGCATTGCCAGGATTCTAGCAAGCAGTAACAGAAAACACAGCCTGGGAGACAGCCTGAATCATCTGTTTTTGCATAAATTCCATGGTCTTACGCACCTGAGTCCACTAGGCAAGGAGTGATCACAATAGCCAGGTTGTGATCCCTAACTAAAGTCAGATGAGGGCTTCCTGAGCACGTAGCCACAGAGCTCATCTGATAATAATGCCAGCGCTTTTTCGTTGGTTGGTTGGTTGGTTTTTGTGAGCCAAACACCACAGCAGCCATTATCCCAGCCTATGTACCCTGAAGACCACCATCCCTATGAGTTCTAGGATCACTTGTCTCCTATCTTAACCTACTGTTAGGTTAGTAGAGTCTATGGAAGAGGAAGTCTGTCTGGGGCCTTGGTAGCCTAAGAAATTCATAGCAGAGATCTCCACATCCAACCCAGAAGGGATGGAGAACAGGCTCTAGGTTAGAGGAGGGCGACAGGAAACACATGTTCAGAGGAAGGAGAAGCGGCTGTTGTATTCCCCCACTCGGGGTCATGGCACCACTGGGCCATACACCATGTTGGAGGGAAGCAGTCCCTTTGCTGGTCTTTGGAACCATTGTTCTCAGTAGGGCAGTATTTGGAATGTGGCCTCCATTCTCAGAAGCCTGGTTCACATGGAGGCGGGCTCCACCAACGCAGAAGCATGGCTCTAACGTGGTATCCGCGCTGGTCAGCCTGTCCTCACTGTGGCCATACTTGAGGAAAATAACTCAGAGGAGGAATCCTAGGCCTTTTTTCTCTGGGTTTCATAGCTTTCTCTTTGGTTGTGCACTGAGGCTGTCCATAAAGCTCTAGTGCGTGGCAGTGGAGAGCTCCTCAGCCCTTGCCACAAAGGCATAGACTGGGAGAGAGAGAACGAGGCTGGCAGAGAGGGAGAGAGAGAAAGATGGAGAGGGAGGACCTCTCCTTGGAGAATGAGGATTCAGTGGAGCCAACAGGAACAAGGTACTGTTGCCCAGGGCACAACCCTGTTTAGGTCTTACTCCAACCATGCTCAACCTTTCTTCCAGTCCCTCCCACCCCCCAGTAGTGTATTCATCTTGAATGAGAATTTCATGTTGACATCAGAGCACTCACCATCCAATGCTTCCCTCCAAACCCACCTATGAAGATGGCTCATGTGGGGACTGAATCTTCGGCACAGGAGCCTTTTGTGGGAGATTTCAGATGCAAACCCTAGTGGTGTGCTTTGGCAGATGCAAGAGGACCTGAGATATTCTGGAGTCCAAAGCCTTCGGTAGGAACAGACATTAGGTCTGTTGAAGTGCTCTGCCTAGTTCTTCCTCAGGGAGGACTGTGGAGGCTGTCTTTGTTGGTATTGGTGCTGAATTGGAGAGCTCTCAGGTGTGTGGCTCTGGCCTTTTCTGGCACAGGCTCTCAGATGTTGGCGTGTCCTAGGGAGCACCTCCTGAGTGCCACCTTCTTTTTGTACACCCCTCTCTCCCCAGAGCTGAGGATTCCAGCAGAGGCCAACGTATTTGATGCCAAGAATCCTCACAAAAAATCCAACTTTGTGCTGAGGAAAAGGAGCCTCTCCCAAAAGAATGATGGGTGGATCGAGCCTCAACCTCCCTCTCGTCCTGCAAAGAAGGCTCCTGCCCTCCTGAGGATGCTTGCAAAACCATTCTGTTGCTGTGTGCCTGGGCGGGGCTGAGGCAGCCCAGGAATATTTACATTGATTACTATTTTCTTCAAAGTTTGAATCTATAGTTTGCCATTGTCCTTGACCTTGTTTAGTAACACAGTTGTTACTCTATCCTGTATTTGTTGTTTCCATTAATATATTATTATTATTTTAAAATATATATGTTTTTGTTACCTGATCTACTGTGATGATTTGAGTATACTAAATGTAGCAGTGATTCCTAAAGGACACATCCAAACCAACAGGAAGGAATGTTTCATTCTATCAGCAAGAACTTTGGTTTTTAGGAGTTTGGCAGATGGCATTATCTGAGTCAGTTTTCCAATGGGGGCAATGAAGTATCAGCTATGATGGTACAAACACAAACAAAGACACACAAACACACACAAGAGCACACACACTCACTGAGAGATAGATAGACAGATGGAGTTGGTCTCTGCTGAAATACTTTGGAGACATGGTTCTGATTTCTCCCCTTTTGGAGTATTTTCAATTGCACAAGGTGTCTTGCAAATGAACCCATGTCTGAGGAAGACATGCATGTGTACTTCACATGCCACTTTTCACATAGCAGGAAGGTCATGTAATATTTTTCATGCAGCTGTCTTTTGACTGTGAACCATCCCATGAGGTCAGCTGTGGAATTTTCAACTTGTAGCATCACAATGGGGATCCACTCTTTGGATTTGGGGATATTTCCGATTTTCTTGATTCAGATTGGAATGATATATATATTAGTTTTTGATGAAAATTCTGCATTTGATGGTAATGAATGTCGTGCATCTAGGAATCTGTAGAGTGCAGACAATGAATGGATGCCTACTGTTGTCTGGATTGGTCTGAAAAGTCCTGTAGCATCTGAGCATGTGTGAGGGCTGTACAGGTCTTGCCAAAAGTCCAGGTCAGATGATCCTGCACAAAGCTGAACTCCTAGTGGTCTCCACAACAGTGTAAGGGCCAAGGAGAAACACACTTCCACACAGAAGTTGGGAAGCTACCTTATGAATGTGATCATAGATACGGGATTATTAATATATCCAGGTTGGCATCTATTATTTTTTTAGCTTTTGACTTTCGCAGCTGTGGGCATCTTGACAACCATCAACTCCCTGTAAGCACAGACAACTCTATAAGAACCTGAGGATAAATTTCCCTGTGCATGTCCCCTTGTGAAACTGCTTAAGCACCGCCTGGTTTACACACAGGTGGAATTTCTAGGTCAAAGTGTGCATGTTTACTTCTTTGACTAAGCACTGCCAGGTGGCTCTTCTGCATAGCTCTACCTGTGGCCAGGATTGTATTATCTAGCTTTCTAACTTTTGCAGGTTGAGTAGATACATAGTGGGAGCACACTGTTTTTGTTGGTATTTTTCTTGGTATCTATTCTGATGCTTTTCACTGGGGGATTTTTTCCTGTGAAAATGGGCTTCCTCTACTTGACCTTATTTTCTTCTTTTTAAAATTTTTTCAATGTGACTTTTTAATTTTAGTTTTATTAAAGACATTGCCCCTTGCTTGCATAGTCTATATCTAAAGCACTAGTCCTTGCTCCAAGGCCCAGCTTGCTCTCAGCTGCCCCAGGAGGGGAACAGTCTTTGGCGGTAGACAAGAGACGCCCCTGCAGGGGGCACAAGTGCTTTGGCCCTCTGGTGTCTTGCCAGCAGTGCTTCCCATGCTCACAGAGGGTTTCAGACACTGAGTCAATGGTCCAGGTGGTCTTTTGTTCAGTCTGATCTCAAATTGAGCTCCTCTGAGAGGTCATATTGAATTCCTTGTGTGTACCTGATCCATCATTTTAAACAATATACCAAGTTCACTTTTTGTGTGTACGTGGGTTCTGGGGATTGAACCCAGGGCCTTGAGCCTGTGAGGCAAGTGACCTACCTGAGCTACACCCTCAGAGACCCCTGTAAAAGTATTTCCCCTTTGCCTCGGGGTCTAAGTTGCCAAGGCTGACCTCAAACGTTCCTCTTGCCTCAGCCTCCCTGGTGGCTGGCATGACAGGCATGCACCTGGGACTGTCACACTCGAGCCTGTGATGGGAACTCATGTGCATCTGTCCAGGGCTGAGCATGGTTAGGCAGAGCTGTGCTCCAGGCTCCCTGCAGGGCTGTGGAGGCTTCTGCTGCCCAGCAGCCCTGGTGCCATGGCCAGGGCTCCTCCTAGCCGAGGGCAGGCAGCTGCCCATTGCTGTAGGCTGACCTTATTTTCTTCTTATGGCACTCGTCCGTGCTCTGGAGTATGTTGTATGGTTTGTCCATTAGGACTCTAACAGGTCCTCTAGAACCTTCAAACAATTAGTAAAATTCCTGAACAGTAAGTGAGCGCGCGCAGAAATTGGGCTAATATTTTGGGAAGAACAATGTTGGATGATATATTCATGGCTTGAATATGTCATCCAACATGAAGTTATATTTTATTACTTACAAAATAATAAAATAATGAAGCAATACCATGGGCTGAGCTAAAATAGATCCTTAGGATCTTAGGCATTCTGTAATAAATCTGTGTCACTTGAAGTATAGAGTTGATTGACTCTGAGTAATGAAACAGAAGTAAAGGTATCAAAGCCAATGATCATCTGTTTCCAATTTTCTGTGATTTGGTTCAAGTGGTAAAGTGGTGATATTTATTAATAATGGATCGAATAGGTTCATAATTGTTTTAGAGTACAATTAGATGCCTTCAAACTTTAGGCTACATGGGCACATTTGAGAACGGTTCCAGCCATTCTCTCATCCTTTGGGTCATTCCCCTCCTATGTCCTGTGAGACATTTTCTATGTGAGGCTTTAAGAAGAAGAAGAGAATATTCTGTAAAGAAAACCTTGTGATCTGTGCAGTATGAAGTTGAATGGATTCATTCAGAAATCAGAAATTCTATTGAAAGATATTTATTGGCATGAGCCAAATAAAAACTATTTTTAGGCATCCTGGTAAAGACAAGGTTTTATCTTTATGTCTCATTTTCTATGTTTTGTTGTTGTTGTTGTTGTTAGAATGAAATTCATATGTTGCCAGACCATTCTATCAGATGTGTAACTAGATGCCATTTAAATTACCCACTTTTACATGGTAGACAGTTTTTAATGAACACTGCCTGTCTGCACCTTTTTTACAAACAGGACTGGGATCAGAAGCCCAAATACCAATGGTTAGCTGGAGCATATTTTTCATTTGGCCTATCTGTCAGTATTCCCTGAGGTCATCTGTGAAATCAGCTTCGTTACTCCTGCTCCCTCACTGGATTTCATAGAAACCATATGCTATGTATGAATCAGGGACACCAATCCCACAACATAGCATTCTTGGAATATCCAAAGTCCCACTTTTCACTTCGCCATGCCTGAGATCAGCAGTAATATTTATCAGCAAATGTGAGATTTTCAAAGATCCAATTCTATGTGCTCCTTTCTCATAGAGCCTTAGGCAGGGATATAGCATACATAAATATTAAGTAAAGTCCATAGTTTTTAAAATGTCATCCATTGAATAGTTGACACATGTCTGAGATACTTTTTATTTTGGAGGAGGTATTATTTAATAGGGAATTCCAACAGCTACCTAATAGTGAAATGAGAAGTCTTGCATCCATTTTATTTTGTTTCTGATGATTTTTATGAGTAAGGGTAAGATACTTCCTTGTTCTGATGCAGATGTTGCCCACTTTTGTGAATGGATGCGGGGTGTCACCTACTACTTGCATATCTGCATATTGGGCTTGACACTACTATCGTACTTGGTAGTTGGCAAAAAGTCAATACTGAAGTTAAGCTCTTGTGTTCTAGCAGCAGAGCTGAACATCCTTGATGTGCCACCTTCTGCAATCCATGCTGCTCTCTTCATGTTCCTTATTGACTTCCTGGTGATGAGCATCATGGTCTCCTGGTCTTGAGAATGGCCAAGCATTGCTCTGTGAATGTGGAAGATGGGCATGTGGAAGGCTCCAGGGAGGAGGGATCATTGAACATGTACTCGAATCCATGTGCCTGTTGAATGACCTGTTTTTTTTATTTTTGGGTTTTAAGGGAGACACTGCCCTAAAACACTTCTGTGCAGCTGGGGATGCAGGCTTCTGCTTCACCTTGCAGGAAGCATTAACTAATCCTTTCCAGAAGACATGAGAAGAGAGAAGTGAGCCTCTGGTATCATGCAGGTTCCTTGCATTGCCCATGGGCTAGAAGAGAGAAGAGTTGCTTCATGAGATTTGATCCCCTTTTTCCTGAAAAGTTCCACACAGAGGTGAGTCCCCAGCATGTTTAGAAATCATTTCAGACACCTTTCTGGACGGAATTGAATCAGAGCCCCTGATGATGTGGAAGAGCTAAAGATGGGTTTGCTATGAATTTTCTATTTCATTCATCAGGGCCTGAGTCAAGTCAGTCATTGTGCTGTCAACACATGAGCTGCTGGTCAAATGTGAGGAAGTGGTCTTGCTTTATGAAAACACCACCCTGATTCAGTGAGCCAGAGGCAGCCTGCAGTCCCTGTTTTCCTGTAAAGGCAGATTGCTGTGGATGGCCTCTGGCCTCGTCATGCAGCCCTGCTCAGAGTAGGGGATTGAGGGACCAGGCAGATCCCTAGTTCCTTTTGACCTTTATTGCCATTGGGCCACCCCAGGGTCCTTGGACTCTACCTGGTCTTCTGGCCTGGGTCAGGGGATGTGAGGTTTGGAATCCCCCTCTGTGGCAGGATCCCAGCCCCCCAGCCACTTGAGGTCAGCACATCCTTCCCTAATTGTGTTAGAGTTGGAGACTTCTCCCACCCATCCTCATCCATGCTCATCCCACATTTTGTAGCTTGGCACCTGAGGACCTTTATTCATTGACTTAGTTGTTAGTGATGATGGTTACTAAGACTAAGTGACTCTTTCAAGTCACATCACTTGCATGGTAGGGCTAGAGCATGGATCTTCCTAATTGATTTCATGGGACTCTCTCATGGAAACTGTGACTGCTTCCTAAACACACACTCTACATTTGGAGTGTCAAAATTCTTGCCACTGCCTCCTTGGCAAGTGTATCTTGTCTTCTACGTGGGAATTTCACAAATGTTTTCCTTTGGTTTGTGGAGGACATGCAGAAGTGATTTCATTTGAAATAGCCCAAACAAGAAATACCAGTTGTCTTTTTCGCACATGGATGTGTGTAGTGAACACCCCTTTCTGTGTGCTTGCATGAGTTACTCCTTTGAATTTGTTGAAGAATGGTTGGCTGGGGAGCAAGTTAACGAGAGATGGATATCAATGGTTGTCAAGTATTCTGACGTGAAGAATGTATTGAGGATGTGAAGGCTTTTCTAGCCAGTTCCTATGGCTCAGTCAGGGATCAGTCAGAGGATTCTGTCTGGTAGACTCTTTGGCACAGATGTCAAAGTGGCCTGGTCTTACCCTGTCCAGGACTGAATGCTGAGCTTGAGTGGGAGCTTCTTGTCATTTCAAGCATTTCCATGAGTCTGTCCTCTGTTCTCTTGTATCCAAGTGGTTTCTAATAGGAAAGCAGAACAAAAATTGAAAGTATGGTGATTGATTATTTTTACCAATGTTATTTCAATCCACTTTGTTTAATACGAAATTACCTTTATGCTAGTAAGATTTCATATGTGAGGAAATAATGAAAATATTGGGGTTAGGGGATGAGAATATGCAAATCAAACATTTTTGAGCACCAAGACCCGTTTTTTGTTTTTGTTTTTGTTTTTTTTTTAACTTAAATAATATTAAGTGCCAGAGGACCACCGCTGCCATTCAGCCTCAACAACCTCCAGGTCCAGCCTCCAGGTGGCCCATTTCACCAGGGTGTGTGGGACCACACTGTCCTGGGATGAGAGAACAGTACCCACGGATGTTGACATCTCACAGAGTAGATATTGCCAGTGACAGTAGGGAGCTATTGGCACATGAGGAAGGGAAGAGCTCTCAGGATGGGAAGAGGGGGCCGCTTCGAGACTCATTGGGTATGGCACGAGGCTGCTGGGTGTGGTGTTGGCCTGGGCCCACTGAGTGGGGCAGATCCGTGGTCTGTGTTTCTGTACCCTCCTCTGTAGCCTGTGTTGGCAGCAGATCAGGGAATTGCGATCAGAAGTGCTCCCAGTAACACAGGCACCAGCCCCCAGAGTGTGTGCCTTTCCGTTTCCCCACCTGGCCTGACTTAGTGCCTGTCTTGCCTCAGGGCTGAGACCCTACAATCTCTGATGAGGGTGTCTGTGGTCCAGATCCAACCTGCATGGCCAACATGCTCAGACCTTCAGCTGGGTCCTAGGCTGCTGCAACCAAACTCTGTTAACTGGGTGGCCGACAACAGAGGAAGTGTCTTCCGTTGAGCTCCAGAGGCTCAACACAGTAGGTGTTGGGCTGTCCCAGTGCCATAACCCCTCCCAGGTTTCAAGGGGACTGTCTCCCCAACTCTCCCAGCCCTTGCCCACTCTCCTATTGCTGCCCACGATCTGTGGTTCCCATATGGGCATCCCGCCCTGGCTCCAACCTCACATATCCGGTATCCCCCAGTCTCCCTGGTATCTGGGTCCAGACTCTCCTCTTCCTACAAGAATATCAGATATTGGATTTGGTCCCAGTTGATGCTGTGTTCCATCATGTGAGCTCTTAGCTTCATCACTGTGCAAAGACTCTTTTCCCACACAAGTTCGCACGACTTTTGGCTGGCTAAGAATATTCAGGCGACACTTTTCTAATGAGTACACTTTCCTTCCTTCCGATCTCCCACCAGTGAGCATTCCTCGCACCCTTGTCCTAGTTCCTTTATGGCAGTTTCCCTCCTTATGGCTGAGAGGACCTAGTGACCCCTGAATTCACATGTTCTCCTTAATCACCAACACACTGCAGAATTCTCCAGGGGGCCATATATGCTCCTGGAAGTTGGTGTTGGAAATAGTTCTCCATCCATTAATCACTCCCTCACTCACTAATGTCCTTGTGTCCTTGAGAAAGGCTCTCCCTTTCCTGGTTTTCCTGAATAGAAATCCTCTTGCCTCTTGGGTGAATAGGGTTATGGGTTGTGCAGAGGGTGTTGGTCCACTGAGCATCTTAGAGACTGTCCTTTATGGAGCCTAATGATCCTCACTGGGGAATGAGGCCAGGGTCCTAACTGTGGTTAGTTAGAGAGGGAAAGAAGGACGAGGGAAACTCAGATGTCCCTTCATGGCCCCTGGAGTTAGAGGACTTACCCCTTTGCACCTGGGATCAGGAGACCTCATTTCCTCGAGGACACGCACACTCAGACGTTAATCTTGAGTGTGGGTTCCTTTCTGGGGTCCAGGGCTGTTGTTAGCCACCAGGAATGACAGTGCTCTCCATGCTGAGTGGAGCCATTTTTGCCAGGAAAGAGAGCCCATGGTCACGCCTTGTGCAAAGCATCCCACGCCAGGGGCTCCCATGCCTACATTCCTGTCCTGAAAGGAAGCCACTCAGAGGCAAGGTGGGTCCAACCACCTCCCATGTGTTCACTCATCACTGTGTTCCAGCAGTCACCCCAGTGAACAGTCCTGATGGGATTGGATGTGGCTCAGAATGTCACCCTCATGAGCTCTACCCTGCCACAGCTGCAGTTCTGCAGTGGGAGAAACTCAAAACCTCAAAACACATGCACATGAAAGAAAAGAGCAAGAGCCAGAGCCCAAACAGGCCAGGTGTGGCAAAGACAGCTGGAGTGCCTAGGTTGGGACTCAGAATTATGTCAGTGGGGTGGCATTGCTGCTGGCACCAGCATGATAACCGAGAGCCAGCCCTGCTCATTTTGGGGAGCAGTGTGTTGGGGAAGGCAGCAGAAATTGAGAGGCAGGATTGAGTTTGGCCCTAGGAGGAGGTTGGGTAAGAGGCCAGTGTGGGTTGGAGAGCCTGGGCAGATAGACAGAGGCCAGGGCACACCCCAAAGCCTGGAGACTGCACTTGATGTCCAGGGTTGTGAAACACCACTTCCCCTCTTACTCACAACTGAGAGCAAGGGGCATTGATGAGTTCAGTTTGTGTGCGGCTGCATCCAAGGTGGCTCGGCTAGGAACCTCTGTTTCCTTGACTCAGGAGGCTGGGAGTCCAGGCTCCACTGAGGCTCGGCTGGGAGGATCGGAGTCTGAGTTTATGCCTGTGTTCCCTGTAGGATCCATGTTGGCTGAGCCTCAGTGTTTTTGTAATGAGAGGATGGGTGACCGTCATGTCTTTATCACAGGACACACTTGCTAAATGGATTTGTTTGCTCTGAGGAGGAAAGAGAGAGGGGGGAGTGGTGCTGGAGACAGGGATGCAGACAGGGGTCATGGACTTGGCATAACTCAGTCTTGGAGGTGATATCCCATCACCTGTACCCACTTCAATTCCCATGAATCCAGAGGCTGAGCCCCCTTGAGGTGAGGGGTGAACCGGTTCTGGGCAGCAGGATGCTGTGGTACCTCGGAGTCTCTGTGAGACCCCAACACTAGACACACTTGGCCCTTTTGAAATCTTAGGAGAAGCCTTGGGAAGTTGTATGGCAGAGGGGAGCAGCCTCTGCATCTCAGTCCCCTCCAACTTGCCATGGTGTAGAGAGGGAACTGCAGCCACGATGGGACGGACATTGGCCATGTCCCTGTGTGGGACACAGGCCTGATTGAGTTAGGGTGCATTCTTTGTCTCTCCCTTTCTTGTGATTATCCCATCTCTACATTTGTGCTTTAGCCACCTGTGAGTCCCATCTCTGGTTTCAGAGAGAACAGAGGGTGTTATGGGCCAATAGACACAATAAACCCTAGAGATTAGATGCTACCCTACTTTCCAGAAAAGACTGGGCACACCATGAGTTGCACAATGATGGGACCAGGGTCCAAAAGCTGCTGAGAGGGAAGGACTGGTTGTGAATGCATTTTTGAAGGCTCCAAGCTGGAACTCTAGTGGCACCAAGCAGGGCAGATGCTGGTGGGGATGTTTGGGTAGTTGTTGGTGAACACCTGCGCACCTGAGATGGGTAGGCATGGAGGAGAAATCGGCAGCCCATAGGGCTGTTGAAAGTGGTCTTATGTGAAAAGAGGCTCAGGTATGGGCACAGGAAATGACATCATTGCCTTGACAATGGATCAAACAGAACATGGAACCCTGGTATCCAGGCACCCACTTCACTGACCAAGCCATCCGAGCTCACTTGGTTGGAGCCACTGGAGGGAGAAGGATGTTCTCCTGTGGTTGCAGACAATGCCGAGCCTCAGGCTCCCAGGAATCTCAGGGGGGCCAACTAGCCCTTTTGTGGATACACTGGGTGAGGCTTCATCTTAGACGCCAGAGCCTCTGGCGATTGTCGCAGAGGAGCTCAAGAGTAACAGTGAGTAGCACAGGGCAGGTGAGCCCAGCAGGCCCTCTAGTCTGATCCCTGATGAATGGCCCAGGACTCCTATTCTGACTCTGAGTGTGTGTGTGTGTGTGTGTGTGTGTGTGTGTGTGTGTGTGTGTTTGTACTGATGGGAACTGTCCCATTGTGCTTTGACTCTAGTGTATTGGCACAAGTCATTTTTCTGTTTGTCACCATTTCCATTTTGAACCCACCATTCTTGGTCCCAACCCAGGGTGAAAATGATCAGAACACGGAGGAGCCCTTCAGGGTTCAGAGCCTTGAACCTTCCAGGCAGGACCAGCTTAGGAATGAGCTCCTGCCTGTCATTTGTGGGAGGAACCTACATTTCAGCAGCAACATGGGGTTAATCTCCTGGGATTTCATCCCCACCCAGCAGGTGCTGGATCTCTTGTTCCCAAAACAGCCACCTTCTTCAGTCTTTACTCCTGGTGCCACTCCACATCCTCCAAGGGGACAAGAACCTCAGGTTCTGGATGGATGTTGTAGAATGCCCACAGAGCCAACTGCCAGGCTGGGTAGGGTGCAGTTGCTGGGCTTTGCTGATGTTGTCATCCCCCACAGTTCTTGGAACCTTCTGTGGCAGTGGCATCCAGGACCCCAGCAGCTGTGAGTAGCAGCTCCTCACTGCTTCACTCCAGCGAGCAGGTGGAAGACAGCCGCGTTGTTCACGTCCTCCTAGAGGGACAGAGCCTGAGGGAGACAAAGCGCATCCCGGTAAGCCCGACAGCAGGGCTGCCTCCTGGGTGTCCACACAGTGGAAGGCAGGAGACACA
This sequence comes from Urocitellus parryii, assembly GCF_045843805.1. NCBI lineage: Eukaryota > Metazoa > Chordata > Mammalia > Rodentia > Sciuridae > Urocitellus > Urocitellus parryii. Next base: position 69,432,302 of record NC_135548.1, read on the forward strand.
GCCAACCCCAGGGCTATGGTGGGAAATAAAGAAGAGAGAGGTCCGTCTTAAGGGCTTGACCTGAGGAGGGAGAGCATCAGCATGCCCAGCTTCAGTGGTGAGTGGGCCTGTGTATTGTGGGTTTTGCAGGCCAGAAGTGCAGACGGAAGTGCTGTGGACAGATGAAGGCAGAGATATGTCCAGGGTGCAGGCTGCAGTGCCTAGAACTTGGTATTCTCAATGAGTGAAGTTGGAGCAGAGGAGGTGGCAGTGACTTGTCACATGTGTAGGAGGGGATGTGTTCCTGGTGGCAGGGAAGAGAACCTCCTTAGCATGACTAGGTGTAGGAATTTGGGGTCGGGGTCACCTGGGGGGTCATGCCAAAGCTTCGGAATGTTAGGCTTTGCATGTATGTAAATACGGAGCTAAAGGGGTTCTTGGCAGAATTTCTATGGATGTGCAGTAGACACGCTAATGCTGCAGGTGTCCAGCTGCAGAGGAGACATGTTCAGTGACTGCCAGTGCTGAGTCAAGTACATCATTACAACCAGACCCGCACCGAGCTTCCAGAGGCCAGGGCCTCTCAAAGCTATCATGAAGCACTCAAGTGCACACTCTTGTATCTGAGTCTGTTTTGTGTCGTGGCAGTCAGGACCCAAATTTTCAGTGCATCTGCCTCTTCCACCCACAAAGGCAGCCTGCATCCCAGATCACACTTGGTGCGCAGATCCCTGGCCCATTGCTCTCATCTCAGTGAGATGAGAGTGTGTCTGTGCATAGGCAGTTTGGTCCTTTGACATGAGTGGAATGTGGCTCCAGGGGGGAGGGGAGATGGCAGGTACAGGCAGATATTTGTACCAGGATTGTTCTAGTAGCACATTGCAAGAACCCAGGTGGTATATGGAGGACACACTCAGGTAGCAGGATAACAAGATTGTGCCCTTGTATATGTAGCTGAGATTTCTCCTGAATGTTTGACCACAGTCTTCTGGGTAGCTCTTCTAAAAGCCATTCTCTGATGACATTTGTCCCACCCTGATCCAGGTGACCTTTCAGGAGACGGTGACAAGCCTCATCCGCAGGGCCTTGGACCAAAATTTGTTGCAGCATGAGGATGTGGACAACTTTGAGCTGCTGTATATGATGTCTGAGGATGAGAGTAAGTAGGACAATCAGACAGTGGGGAGACATGATCCACAGTGGGCTCAGGTTAACTGACAGCCAAGAGAAAGTGGGCCTTGGCCCCAAAATACCAAAGTGTGATGGGCCTGGCGGAGACTCTCAGGGGTTGTGGGTGTTTTGTGGTATAATCCTTGAGTGCCACCTAACAATTCTCTCCACTTCGCTCTGCAGAAATCAAGGTCTCTGACCACTCACTCGTGTGTCTGTCCATGAATCTGGGAATACAATATTTCATGGTGAGGAAACGCCCCCAGGTCAAGGGAAAGGAGGTAAACACCTACCTTATTCAAGCTGTGCATGTGCTGCCATTCCACTCCGACCTGAGGAAATAAGAAGCCTCAGCACCTGGACATATTTGCTGGAAGCCCATAGAGCCAACTGACAGTCTGGGGTGGCTTTCTGTTTCTGGGTTTGCTGATGTTCCATCCCCCACAGTTCTCAGAATCAACCTGCAAGTCCTCCAGGCCGCTTTCCCACAAGCAGGTGGGAGACACCTGCTTAATTCGTGTCCACTTAGAAACACAAAGTCCAGAGATGGCCAAGAGTGTTCTGGTAAGCCTGGGAGCAGGGGTGTCCCGTGGTGCTTACACCTGGGTGGGGAGCAGACACTGGTCCAATACCATGGACTACTCATGCCCTCTTGAATTTGGAGCTTCTGGATGATCAGGAGGATAGATGGGAATCAAGAAGGGAGAGGTCAGTGTGAAGGGCTGGAGCTGAGATGAGCGAGTGCAGCAGCTTGTCCACTGCCATGTCTGAGGGAGTCTGTGTGTCAGGTGGCAGCATGCAGTCCAGAAGGGCAGGGACAGGTATGGGTGACAGATGAGAATAGGACAGGAACTAGGTTGCAGGTTCCCTTGTATGGGATGCTGACGTCTATGGAGGAGGACAGCAGTGTGAGGTTCTCCATGTTCCTTGAACAAGGAGCTGAGAGAGTCTCTCTGCAGAGTCGATATGGATGTGGAGCAAGCACACTAAATGTCCAGGTAACCCAATGACCACCCTTGCCGGATGAGGTGCCCTCCTACATCCCAGCCAGCACTGAGCCTCTGGAGGCCAGGAGCTCTCATGGCTATCTTTCAGCTCTCCTGTGTGTGGTCATGTTCCTGGGTCTGTTTTTGGCCCTGGCAATCCAGACCAAAGCCTCTAGGTTTTGTGCCTAGGCCATTCCCAATGCCGCCTGCATCCTCGGGCAGACCTGGGATCTTGGAGGCTATTGTCCCATTCCTCCCAACTTGTGGGATGAGATTGCATCTGTATGCAGGTAGTGGGGTCCTTTCACTCCGAGAGGAGTGCAGCTCCACAAAGAGCAATGGCAGGCCCAGGAAGTCCTATGTACAAGGATTGGGCTAGTAGCCTGTGGGAAGAGCCCACACGATGAGCAGGAGGTCAGCCTCGGGTAGTAGGGTCATGGATGTTGCCCTTGTATTTAGAGTGGAGGTGCCTCCAGAATGCCCCTGCCCACTGTCCTTGAGTAGTCACTTCAAGGCCCATTTCCTGAAGGCCTGTCTCCCATGCTGCTCCAGGTGACCTGCCACGATAGGGCTCCTGTCGTCATCCGCAGCGCCCTCGACCTACACTTCCTTACTGAGGAGAATCCAGAGGATTATGAGCTGGGCCAAATCATCTCTCGCCGTCAGAGTAAGTGAGACAATCAGATAGCAGAGAGCAAGGGTCAGGATGTGGACTCAGGTCAACTCTTAGCAACAAAGAGTAGTCTCTGACCCCCAAGAACACTCCAACAGGTGTGTTGGGTTCGTGCACAAAGCCAACTGCACTTCTGCTGGTGGAAGGTCTTGAGGTCCAATGGTATACCCCGGTGGATATTGCGGCTCCCCACCAGGTGCCCTCCCCTGGACATGAACAGGCATCCAAAGCTGACATCTTTGAGGAGTGAGGAGGAAAGCCTCTCTCCAGGAGCAGTATGTTTTCATGGTCTGGGATAGGAGTGGTTTCAAAGGAACATGGGAATGCATGGGCTAAAGAGGGAACTGGCATTTTGTGGACTGAAGCAGTACTATTGAAAGCCTTCTGTGTGACCAAAAAACCACTGCCTGGGCAGAGCATTGCCAGGATTCTAGCAAGCAGTAACAGGATGAAATTGGGAAGAAAACACAGCCTGGGAGACAGCCTGAATCATCTGTTTTTGCATAAATTCCATGGTCTTACGCACCTGAGTCCACTAGGCAAGGAGTGATCACAATAGCCAGGTTGTGATCCCTAACTAAAGTCAGATGAGGGCTTCCTGAGCACGTAGCCACAGAGCTCATCTGATAATAATGCCAGCGCTTTTTCGTTGGTTGGTTGGTTGGTTTTTGTGAGCCAAACACCACAGCAGCCATTATCCCAGCCTATGTACCCTGAAGACCACCATCCCTATGAGTTCTAGGATCACTTGTCTCCTATCTTAACCTACTGTTAGGTTAGTAGAGTCTATGGAAGAGGAAGTCTGTCTGGGGCCTTGGTAGCCTAAGAAATTCATAGCAGAGATCTCCACATCCAACCCAGAAGGGATGGAGAACAGGCTCTAGGTTAGAGGAGGGCGACAGGAAACACATGTTCAGAGGAAGGAGAAGCGGCTGTTGTATTCCCCCACTCGGGGTCATGGCACCACTGGGCCATACACCATGTTGGAGGGAAGCAGTCCCTTTGCTGGTCTTTGGAACCATTGTTCTCAGTAGGGCAGTATTTGGAATGTGGCCTCCATTCTCAGAAGCCTGGTTCACATGGAGGCGGGCTCCACCAACGCAGAAGCATGGCTCTAACGTGGTATCCGTGCTGGTCAGCCTGTCCTCACTGTGGCCATACTTGAGGAAAATAACTCAGAGGAGGAATCCTAGGCCTTTTTTCTCTGGGTTTCATAGCTTTCTCTTTGGTTGTGCACTGAGGCTGTCCATAAAGCTCTAGTGTGTGGCAGTGGAGAGCTCCTCAGCCCTTGCCACAAAGGCATAGACTGGGAGAGAGAGAACGAGGCTGGCAGAGAGGGAGAGAGAGAAAGATGGAGAGGGAGGACCTCTCCTTGGAGAATGAGGATTCAGTGGAGCCAACAGGAACAAGGTACTGTTGCCCAGGGCACAACCCTGTTTAGGTCTTACTCCAACCATGCTCAACCTTTCTTCCAGTCCCTCCCACCCCCCAGTAGTGTATTCATCTTGAATGAGAATTTCATGTTGACATCAGAGCACTCACCATCCAATGCTTCCCTCCAAACCCACCTATGAAGATGGCTCATGTGGGGACTGAATCTTCGGCACAGGAGCCTTTTGTGGGAGATTTCAGATGCAAACCCTAGTGGTGTGCTTTGGCAGATGCAAGAGGACCTGAGATATTCTGGAGTCCAAAGCCTTCGGTAGGAACAGACATTAGGTCTGTTGAAGTGCTCTGCCTAGTTCTTCCTCAGGGAGGACTGTGGAGGCTGTCTTTGTTGGTATTGGTGCTGAATTGGAGAGCTCTCAGGTGTGTGGCTCTGGCCTTTTCTGGCACAGGCTCTCAGATGTTGGCGTGTCCTAGGGAGCACCTCCTGAGTGCCACCTTCTTTTTGTACACCCCTCTCTCCCCAGAGCTGAGGATTCCAGCAGAGGCCAACGTATTTGATGCCAAGAATCCTCACAAAAAATCCAACTTTGTGCTGAGGAAAAGGAGCCTCTCCCAAAAGAATGATGGGTGGATCGAGCCTCAACCTCCCTCTCGTCCTGCAAAGAAGGCTCCTGCCCTCCTGAGGATGCTTGCAAAACCATTCTGTTGCTGTGTGCCTGGGCGGGGCTGAGGCAGCCCAGGAATATTTACATTGATTACTATTTTCTTCAAAGTTTGAATCTATAGTTTGCCATTGTCCTTGACCTTGTTTAGTAACACAGTTGTTACTCTATCCTGTATTTGTTGTTTCCATTAATATATTATTATTATTTTAAAATATATATGTTTTTGTTACCTGATCTACTGTGATGATTTGAGTATACTAAATGTAGCAGTGATTCCTAAAGGACACATCCAAACCAACAGGAAGGAAGGCTTCATTCTATCAGCAAGAACTTTGGTTTTTAGGAGTTTGGCAGATGGCATTATCTGAGTCAGTTTTCCAATGGGGGCAATGAAGTATCAGCTATGATGGTACAAACACAAACAAAGACACACAAACACACACAAGAGCACACACACTCACTGAGAGATAGATAGACAGATGGAGTTGGTCTCTGCTGAAATACTTTGGAGACATGGTTCTGATTTCTCCCCTTTTGGAGTATTTTCAATTGCACAAGGTGTCTTGCAAATGAACCCATGTCTGAGGAAGACATGCATGTGTACTTCACATGCCACCTTTCACATAGCAGGAAGGTCATGTAATATTTTTCATGCAGCTGTCTTTTGACTGTGAACCATCCCATGAGGTCAGCTGTGGAATTTTCAACTTGTAGCATCACAATGGGGATCCACTCTTTGGATTTGGAGATATTTCCGATTTTCTTGATTCAGATTGGAATGATATATATATTAGTTTTTGATGAAAATTCTGCATTTGATGGTAATGAATGTCGTGCATCTAGGAATCTGTAGAGTGCAGACAATGAATGGATGCCTACTGTTGTCTGGACTGGTCTGAAAAGTCCTGTAGCATCTGAGCATGTGTGAGGGCTGTACAGGTCTTGCCAAAAGTCCAGGTCAGATGATCCTGCACAAAGCTGAACTCCTAGTGGTCTCCACAACAGTGTAAGGGCCAAGGAGAAACTCACTTCCACACAGAAGTTGGGAAGCTACCTTATGAAGGTGATCATAGATACGGGATTATTAATATATCCAGGTTGGCATCTATTATTTTTTTAGCTTTTGACTTTCGCAGCTGTGGGCATCTTGACAACCATCAACTCCCTGTAAGCACAGACAACTCTATAAGAACCTGAGGATAAATTTCCCTGTGCATGTCCCCTTGTGAAACTGCTTAAGCACCGCCTGGTTTACACCCAGGGGGAATTTCTAGGTCAAAGTGTGCATGTTTACTTCTTTGACTAAGCACTGCCAGGTGGCTCTTCTGCATAGCTCTACCTGTGGCCAGGATTGTATTATCTAGCTTTCTAACTTTTGCATGTTGAGTAGATACATAGTGGGAGCACACTGTTTTTGTTGGTATTTTTCTTGGTATCTATTCTGATGCTTTTCACTGGGGGATTTTTTCCTGTGAAAATGGGCTTCCTCTACTTGACCTTATTTTCTTCTTTATAAAATTTTTTCAATGTGACTTTTTAATTTTAGTTTTATTAAAGACATTGCCCCTTGCTTGCATAGTCTATATCTAAAGCACTAGTCCTTGCTCCAAGGCCCAGCTTGCTCTCAGCTGCCCCAGGAGGGGAACAGTCTTTGGCGGTAGACAAGAGACGCCCCTGCAGGGGGCACAAGTGCTTTGGCCCTCTGGTGTCTTGCCAGCAGTGCTTCCCATGCTCACAGAGGGTTTCAGACACTGAGTCAATGGTCCAGGTGGTCTTTTGTTCAGTCTGATCTCAAATTGAGCTCCTCTGAGAGGTCATATTGAAGTCCTTGTGTGTACCTGACCCATCATTTTAAACAATATTCCAAGTTCACTTTTTCTGTGTACGTGGGTTCTGGGGATTGAACCCAGGGCCTTGAGCCTGTGAGGCAAGTGACCTACCTGAGCTACACCCTCAGAGACCCCTGTAAAAGTATTTCCCCTTTGCCTCGGGGTCTAAGTTGCCAAGGCTGACCTCAAACTTTCCTCTTGCCTCAGCCTCCCTGGTGGCTGGCATGACAGGCATGCACCTGGGACTGTCACACTCGAGCCTGTGATGGGAACTCATGTGCATCTGTCCAGGGCTGAGCATGGTTAGGCAGAGCTGTGCTCCAGGCTCCCTGCAGGGCTGTGGAGGCTTCTGCTGCCCAGCAGCCCTGGTGCCATGGCCAGGGCTCCTCCCAGCCGAGGGCAGGCAGCTGCCCATTGCTGTAGGCTGACCTTATTTTCTTCTTATGGCACTCGTCCGTTCTCTGGAGTATGTTGTATGGTTTGTCCATTAGGAGTCTAACAGGTCCTCTAGAACCTTCAAACAATTAGTAAAATTCCTGAACAGTAAGTGAGCGCGCGCAGAAATTGGGCTAATATTTTGGGAAGAACAATGTTGGATGATATATTCATGGCTTGAATATATCATCCAACATGAAGTTATATTTTATTACTTACAAAATAATAAAATAATGAAGCAATACCATGGGCTGAGCTAAAATAGATCCTTAGGATCTTAGGCATTCTGTAATAAATCTGTGTCACTTGAAGTATAGAGTTGATCGACTCTGAGTAATGAAACAGAAGTAAAGGTATCAAAGCCAATGATCATCTGTTTCCAATTTTCTGTGATTTGGTTCAAGTGGTAAAGTGGTGATATTTATTAATAATGGATCGAATAGGTTCACAATTGTTTTAGAGTACAATTAGATGCCTTCAAACTTTAGGCTACATTGGCACATTTGAGAACGGTTCCAGCCATTCTCTCATCCTTTGGGTCATTCCCCTCCTATGTCCTGTGAGACATTTTCTATGTGAGGCTTTAAGAAGAAGAAGAGAATATTCTGTAAAGAAAACCTTGTGATCTGTGCAGTATGAAGTTGAATGGATTCATTCAGAAATCAGAAATTCTATTGAAAGATATTTATTGGCATGAGCCAAATAAAACCTATTTTTAGGCATCCTGGTGAAGACAAGGTTTTATCTTTATGTCTCATTTTCTATGTTTTGTTGTTGTTGTTGTTGTTAGAATGAAATTCATATGTTGCCAGACCATTCTATCAGATGTGTAACTAGATGCCATTTAAATTACCCACTTTTACATGGTAGACAGTTTTTAATGAACACTGCCTGTCTGCACCTTTTTTAAAAACAGGACTGGGATCAGAAGCCCAAATACCAATGGTTAGCTGGAGCATATTTTTCATTTGGCCTATCTGTCAGTATTCCCTGAGGTCATCTGTGCAATCAGCTTCGTTACTCCTGCTCCCTCACTGGATTTCATAGAAACCATATGCTATGTATGAATCAGGGACACCAATCCCACAACATAGCATTCTTGGAATATCCAAAGTCCCACTTTTCACTTCGCCATGCCTGAGATCAGCAGTAATATTTATCAGCAAATGTGAGATTTTCAAAGATCCAATTCTATGTGCTCCTTTCTCATAGAGCCTTAGGCAGGGATATAGCATACATAAATATTAAGTAAAGTCCATAGTTTTTAAAATGTCATCCATTGAATAGTTGACACATGTCTGAGATACTTTTTATTTTGGAGGAGGTATTATTTAATAGGGAATTCCAACAGCTACCTAATAGTGAAATGAGAAGTCTTGCATCCATTTTATTTTGTTTCTGATGATTTTTATGAGTAAGGGTAAGATACTTCCTTGTTCTGATGCAGATGTTGCCCACTTTTGTGAATGGATGCGGGGTGTCACCTACTACTTGCATATCTGCATATTGGGCTTGACACTGCTATCGTACTTGGTAGTTGGCAAAAAGTCAATACTGAAGTTAAGCTCTTGTGTTCTAGCAGCAGAGCTGAACATCCTTGATGTGCCACCTTCTGCAATCCATGCTGCTCTCTTCATGTTCCTTATTGACTTCCTGGTGATGAGCATCATGGTCTCCTGGTCTTGAGAATGGCCAAGCATTGCTCTGTGAATGTGGAAGATGGGCATGTGGAAGGCTCCAGGGAGGAGGGATCATTGAACATGTACTCGAATCCATGTGCCTGTTGAATAACCTGTTTTTTTATTTTTGGGTTTTAAGGGAGACACTGCCCTAAAACACTTCTGTGCAGCTGGGGATGCAGGCTTCTGCTTCACCTTGCAGGAAGCATTAACGAATCCTTTCCAGAAGACATGAGAAGAGAGAAGTGAGCCTCTGGTATCATGCAGGTTCCTTGCATTGCCCATGGGCTAGAAGAGAGAAGAGTTGCTTCATGAGATTTGATCCCCTTTTTCCTGAAAAGTTCCACACAGAGGTGAGTCCCCAGCATGTTTAGAAATCATTTCAGACACCTTTCTGGACGGAATTGAATCAGAGCCCCTGATGATGTGGAAGAGCTAAAGATGGGTTTGCTATGAATTTTCTATTTCATTCATCAGGGCCTGAGTCGAGTCAGTCATTGTGCTGTCAACACATGAGCTGCTGGTCAAATGTGAGGAAGTGGTCTTGCTTTATGAAAACACCACCCTGATTCAGTGAGCCAGAGGCAGCCTGCAGTCCCTGTTTTCCTGTAAAGGCAGATTGCTGTGGATGGCCTCTGGCCTCGTCATGCAGCCCTGCTCAGAGTAGGGGATTGAGGGACCAGGCAGATCCCTAGTTCCTTTTGACCTTTATTGCCATTGGGCCACCCCAGGGTCCTTGGACTCTACCTGGTCTTCTGGCCTGGGTCAGGGGATGTGAGGTTTGGAATCCCCCTCTGTGGCAGGATCCCAGCCCCCCAGCCACTTGAGGTCAGCACATCCTTCCCTAATTGTGTTAGAGTTGGAGATTTCTCCCACCCATCCTCATCCATGCTCATCCCACATTTTGTAGCTTGGCACCTGAGGACCTTTATTCATTGACTTAGTTGTTAGTGATGATGGTTACTAAGACTAAGTGACTCTTTCAAGTCACATCACTTGCATGGTAGGGCTAGAGCATGGATCTTCCTAATTGATTTCATGGGACTCTCATGGAAACTGTGACTGCTTCCTAAACACACACTCTACATTTGGAGTGTCAAAATTCTTGCCACTGCCTCCTTGGCAAGTGTATCTTGTCTTCTACGTGGGAATTTCACAAATATTTTCCTTTGGTTTGTGGAGGTCATGCAGAAGGGATTTCATTTGAAATAGCCCAAACAAGAAATACCAGTTGTCTTTTTCGCACATGGATGTGTGTAGTGAACACCCCTTTCTGTGTGCTTGCATGAGTTACTCCTTTGAATTTGTTGAAGAATGGTTGGCTGGGGAGCAAGTTAACGAGAGATGGATATCAATGGTTGTCAAGTATTCTGACGTGAAGAATGTATTGAGGATGTGAAGGCTTTTCTAGCCAGTTCCTATGGCTCAGTCAGGGATCAGTCAGAGGATTCTGTCTGGTAGACTCTTTGGCACAGATGTCAAAGTGGCCTGGTCTTACCCTGTCCAGGACTGAATGCTGAGCTTGAGTGGGAGCTTCTTGTCATTTCAAGCATTTCCATGAGTCTGTCCTCTGTTCTCTTGTATCCAAGTGGTTTCTAATAGGAAAGCAGAACAAAAATTGAAAGTATGGTGATTGATTATTTTTTACCAATGTTATTTCAATCCACTTTGTTTAATACGAAATTACCTTTATGCTAGTAAGATTTCATATGTGAGGAAATAATGAAAATATTGGGGTTAGGGGATGAGAATATGCAAATCAAACATTTTTGAGCACCAAGACCCGTTTTTTGTTTTTGTTTTTTTTTTTTTTTAACTTAAATATTATTAAGTGCCAGAGGACCACCGCTGCCATTCAGCCTCAACAACCTCCAGGTCCAGCCTCCAGGTGGCCCATTTCACCAGGGTGTGTGGGACCACACTGTCCTGGGATGAGAGAACAGTACCCACGGATGTTGACATCTCACAGAGTAGATATTGCCAGTGACAGTAGGGAGCTATTGGCACATGAGGAAGGGAAGAGCTCTCAGGATGGGAAGAGGGGGCCGCTTCGAGACTCATTGGGTATGGCACGAGGCTGCTGGGTGTGGTGTTGGCCTGGGCCCACTGAGTGGGGCAGATCCGTGGTCTGTGTTTCTGTACCCTCCTCTGTAGCCTGTGTTGGCAGCAGATCAGGGAATTGCGATCAGAAGTGCTCCCAGTAACACAGGCACCAGCCCCCAGAGTGTGTGCCTATCCGTTTCCCCACCTGGCCTGACTTAGTGCCTGTCTTGCCTCAGGGCTGAGACCCTACAATCTCTGATGAGGGTGTCTGTGGTCCAGATCCAACCTGCATGGCCAACATGCTGAGACCTTCAGCTGGGTCCTAGGCTGCTGCAACCAAACTCTGTTAACTGGGTGGCCGACAACAGAGGAAGTGTCTTCCGTTGAGCTCCAGAGGCTCAACACAGTAGGTGTTGGGCTGTCCCAGTGCCATAACCCCTCCCAGGTTTCAAGGGGACTGTCTCCCCAACTCTCCCAGCCCTTGCCCACTCTCCTATTGCTGCCCACGATCTGTGGTTCCCATATGGGCATCCCGCCCTGGCTCCAACCTCACATATCCGGTATCCCCCAGTCTCCCTGGTATCTGGGTCCAGACTCTCCTCTTCCTAAAAGAATATCAGATATTGGATTTGGTCCCAGTTGATGCTGTGTTCCATCATGTGAGCTCTTAGCTTCATCACTGTGCAAAGACTCTTTTCCCACACAAGTTCGCACGACTTTTGGCTGGCTAAGAATTTTCAGGCGACACTTTTCTAATGAGTACACTTTCCTTCCTTCCGATCTCCCACCAGTGAGCATTCCTCGCACCCTTGTCCTAGTTCCTTTATGGCAGTTTCCCTCCTTATGGCTGAGAGGACCTAGTGACCCCTGAATTCACATGTTCTCCTTAATCACCAACACACTGCAGAATTCTCCAGGGGGCCATATATGCTCCTGGAAGTTGGTGTTGGAAATAGTTCTCCATCCATTAATCACTCCCTCACTCACTAATGTCCTTGTGTCCTTGAGAAAGGCTCTCCCTTTCCTGGTTTTCCTGAATAGAAATCCTCTTGCCTCTTGGGTGAATAGGGTTATGGGTTGTGCAGAGGGTGTTGGTCCACTGAGCATCTTAGAGACTGTCCTTTATGGAGCCTAATGATCCTCACTGGGGAATGAGGCCAGGGTCCTAACTGTGGTTAGTTAGAGAGGGAAAGAAGGACAAGGGAAACTCAGATGTCCCTTCATGGCCCCTGGAGTTAGAGGACTTACCCCTTTGCACCTGGGATCAGGAGACCTCATTTCCTCGAGGACACGCACACTCAGACGTTAATCTTGAGTGTGGGTTCCTTTCTGGGGTCCAGGGCTGTTGTTAGCCACCAGGAATGACAGTGCTCTCCATGCTGAGTGGAGCCATTTTTGCCAGGAAAGAGAGCCCATGGTCACGCCTTGTGCAAAGCATCCCACGCCAGGGGCTCCCATGCCTACATTCCTGTCCTGAAAGGAAGCCACTCAGAGGCAAGGTGGGTCCAACCACCTCCCATGTGTTCACTCATCACTGTGTTCCAGCAGTCACCCCAGTGAACAGTCCTGATGGGATTGGATGTGGCTCAGAATGTCACCCTCATGAGCTCTACCCTGCCACAGCTTCAGTTCTGCAGTGGGAGAAACTCAAAACCTCAAAACACATGCACATGAAAGAAAAGAGCAAGAGCCAGAGCCCAAACAGGCCAGGTGTGGCAAAGACAGCTGGAGTGCCTAGGTTGGGACTCAGAATTATGTCAGTGGGGTGGCATTGCTGCTGGCACCAGCATGATAACCGAGAGCCAGCCCTGCTCATTTTGGGGAGCAGTGTGTTGGGGAAGGCAGCAGAAATTGAGAGGCAGGATTGAGTTTGGCCCTAGGAGGAGGTTGGGTAAGAGGCCAGTGTGGGTTGGAGAGCCTGGGCAGATAGACAGAGGCCAGGGCACACCCCAAAGCCTGGAGACTGCACTTGATGTCCAGGGTTGTGAAACACCACTTCCCCTCTTACTCACAACTGAGAGCAAGGGGCATTGATGAGTTCAGTTTGTGTGCGGCTGCATCCAAGGTGGCTCGGCTAGGAACCTCTGTTTCCTTGACTCAGGAGGCTGGGAGTCCAGGCTCCACTGAGGCTCGGCTGGGAGGATCGGAGTCTGAGTTTATGCCTGTGTTCCCTGTAGGATCCATGTTGGCTGAGCCTCAGTGTTTTTGTAATGAGAGGATGGGTGACCGTCATGTCTTTATCACAGGACACACTTGCTAAATGGATTTGTTTGCTCTGAGGAGGAAAGAGAGAGGGGGGAGTGGTGCTGGAGACAGGGATGCAGACAGGGGTCATGGACTTGGCATAACTCAGTCTTGGAGGTGATATCCCATCACCTGTACCCACTTCAATTCCCATGAATCCAGAGGCTGAGCCCCCTTGAGGTGAGGGGTGAACCGGTTCTGGGCAGCAGGATGCTGTGGTACCTCGGAGTCTCTGTGAGACCCCAACACTAGACACACTTGGCCCTTTTGAAATCTTAGGAGAAGCCTTGGGAAGTTGTATGGCAGAGGGGAGCAGCCTCTGCATCTCAGTCCCCTCCAACTTGCCATGGTGTAGAGAGGGAACTGCAGCCACGATGGGACGGACATTGGCCATGTCCCTGTGTGGGACACAGGCCTGATTGAGTTAGGGTGCATTCTTTGTCTCTCCCTTTCTTGTGATTATCCCATCTCTACATTTGTGCTTTAGCCACCTGTGAGTCCCATCTCTGGTTTCAGAGAGAACAGAGGGTGTTATGGGCCAATAGACACAATAAACCCTAGAGATTAGATGCTACCCTACTTTCCAGAAAAGACTGGGCACACCATGAGTTGCACAATGATGGGACCAGGGTCCAAAAGCTGCTGAGAGGGAAGGACTGGTTGTGAATGCATTTTTGAAGGCTCCAAGCTGGAACTCTAGTGGCACCAAGCAGGGCAGATGCTGGTGGGGATGTTTGGGTAGTTGTTGGTGAACACCTGCGCACCTGAGATGGGTAGGCATGGAGGAGAAATCGGCAGCCCATAGGGCTGTTGAAAGTGGTCTTATGTGAAAAGAGGCTCAGGTATGGGCACAGGAAATGACATCATTGCCTTGACAATGGATCAAACAGAACATGGAACCCTGGTATCCAGGCACCCACTTCACTGACCAAGCCATCCGAGCTCACTTGGTTGGAGCCACTGGAGGGAGAAGGATGTTCTCCTGTGGTTGCAGACAATGCCGAGCCTCAGGCTCCCAGGAATCTCAGGGGGGCCAACTAGCCCTTTTGTGGATACACTGTGTGAGGCTTCATCTTAGACGCCAGAGCCTCTGGCGATTGTCGCAGAGGAGCTCAAGAGTAACAGTGAGTAGCACAGGGCAGGTGAGCCCAGCAGGCCCTCTAGTCTGATCCCTGATGAATGGCCCAGGACTCCTCTTCTGACTCTGAGTGTGTGTGTGTGTGTGTGTGTGTGTGTGTGTGTGTGTGTGTGTGTGTGTACTGATGGGAACTGTCCCATTGTGCTTTGACTCTAGTGTATTGGCACAAGTCATTTTTCTGTTTGTCACCATTTCCATTTTGAACCCACCATTCTTGGTCCCAACCCAGGGTGAAAATGATCAGAACACGGAGGAGCCCTTCAGGGTTCAGAGCCTTGAACCTTCCAGGCAGGACCAGCTTAGGAATGAGCTCCTGCCTGTCATTTGTGGGAGGAACCTACATTTCAGCAGCAACATGGGGTTAATCTCCTGGGATTTCATCCCCACCCAGCAGGTGCTGGATCTCTTGTTCCCAAAACAGCCACCTTCTTCAGTCTTTACTCCTGGTGCCACTCCACATCCTCCAAGGGGACAAGAACCTCAGGTTCTGGATGGATGTTGTAGAATGCCCACAGAGCCAACTGCCAGGCTGGGTGGGGTGCAGTTGCTGGGCTTTGCTGATGTTGTCATCCCCCACAGTTCTTGGAACCTTCTGTGGCAGTGGCATCCAGGACCCCAGCAGCTGTGAGTAGCAGCTCCTCACTGCTTCACTCCAGCGAGCAGGTGGAAGACAGCCGCGTTGTTCACGTCCTCCTAGAGGGACAGAGCCTGAGGGAGACAAAGCGCATCCCGGTAAGCCCGACAGCAGGGCTGCCTCCTGGGTGTCCACACAGTGGAAGGCAGGAGACACAGCCAACCCCAGGGCTATGGTGGGAAATAAAGAAGAGAGAGGTCCGTCTTAAGGGCTTGACCTGAGGAGGGAGAGCATCAGCATGCCCAGCTTCAGTGGTGAGTGGGCCTGTGTATTGTGGGTTTTGCAGGCCAGAAGTGCAGACGGAAGTGCTGTGGACAGATGAAGGCAGAGATATGTCCAGGGTGCAGGCTGCAGTGCCTAGAACTTGGTATTCTCAATGAGTGAAGTTGGAGCAGAGGAGGTGGCAGTGACTTGTCACATGTGTAGGAGGGGATGTGTTCCTGGTGGCAGGGAAGAGAACCTCCTTAGCATGACTAGGTGTAGGAATTTGGGGTCGGGGTCACCTGGGGGGTCATGCCAAAGCTTCGGAATGTTAGGCTTTGCATGTATGTAAATACGGAGCTAAAGGGGTTCTTGGCAGAATTTCTATGGATGTGCAGTAGACACGCTAATGCTGCAGGTGTCCAGCTGCAGAGGAGACATGTTCAGTGACTGCCAGTGCTGAGTCAAGTACATCATTACAACCAGACCCGCACCGAGCTTCCAGAGGCCAGGGCCTCTCAAAGCTATCATGAAGCACTCAAGTGCACACTCTTGTATCTGAGTCTGTTTTGTGTCGTGGCAGTCAGGACCCAAATTTTCAGTGCATCTGCCTCTTGCACCCACAAAGGCAGCCTGCATCCCAGATCACACTTGGTGCGCAGATCCCTGGCCCATTGCTCTCATCTCAGTGAGATGAGAGTGTGTCTGTGCATAGGCAGTTTGGTCCTTTGACATGAGTGGAATGTGGCTCCCCAGGGGGAGGGGAGATGGCAGGTACAGGCAGATATTTGTACCAGGATTGTTCTAGTAGCACATTGCAAGAACCCAGGTGGTATATGGAGGACACACTCAGGTAGCAGGATAACAAGATTGTGCCCTTGTATATGTAGCTGAGATTTCTCCTGAATGTTTGACCACAGTCTTCTGGGTAGCTCTTCTAAAAGCCATTCTCTGATGACATTTGTCCCACCCTGATCCAGGTGACCTTTCAGGAGACGGTGACAAGCCTCATCCGCAGGGCCTTGGACCAAAATTTGTTGCAGCATGAGGATGTGGACAACTTTGAGCTGCTGTATAAGATGTCTGAGGATGAGAGTAAGTAGGACAATCAGACAGTGGGGAGACATGATCCACAGTGGGCTCAGGATAACTGACAGCCAAGAGAAAGTGGGCCTTGGCCCCAAAATACCAAAGTGTGATGGACCTGGCGGAGACTCTCAGGGGTTGTGGGTGTTTTGTGGTATAATCCTTGAGTGCCACCTAACAATTCTCTCCACTTCGCTCTGCAGAAATCAAGGTCTCTGACCACTCACTCGTGTGTCTGTCCATGAATCTGGGAATACAATATTTCATGGTGAGGAAACGCCCCCAGGTCAAGGGAAAGGAGGTAAACACCTACCTTATTCAAGCTGTGCATGTGCTGCCATTCCACTCCGACCTGAGGAAATAAGAAGCCTCAGCACCTGGACATATTTGCTGGAAGCCCATAGAGCCAACTGACAGTCTGGGGTGGCTTTCTGTTTCTGGGTTTGCTGATGTTCCATCCCCCACAGTTCTCAGAATCAACCTGCAAGTCCTCCAGGCTGCTTTCCCACAAGCAGGTGGGAGACACCTGCTTAATTCGTGTCCACTTAGAAACACAAAGTCCAGAGATGGCCAAGAGTGTTCTGGTAAGCCTGGGAGCAGGGGTGTCCCGTGGTGCTTACACCTGGGTGGGGAGCAGACACTGGTCCAATACCATGGACTACTCATGCCCTCTTGAATTTGGAGCTTCTGGATGATCAGGAGGATAGATGGGAATCAAGAAGGGAGAGGTCAGTGTGAAGGGCTGGAGCTGAGATGAGCGAGTGCAGCAGCTTGTCCACTGCCATGTCTGAGGGAGTCTGTGTGTCAGGTGGCAGCATGCAGTCCAGAAGGGCAGGGACAGGTATGGGTGACAGATGAGAATAGGACAGGAACTAGGTTGCAGGTTCCCTTGTATGGGATGCTGACGTCTATGGAGGAGGACAGCAGTGTGAGGTTCTCCATGTTCCTTGAACAAGGAGCTGAGAGAGTCTCTCTGCAGAGTCGATATGGATGTGGAGCAAGCACATTAAATGTCCAGGTAACCCAATGACCACCCTTGCCGGATGAGGTGCCCTCCTACATCCCAGCCAGCACTGAGCCTCTGGAGGCCAGGAGCTCTCGTGGCTATCTTTCAGCTCTCCTGTGTGTGGTCATGTTCCTGGGTCTGTTTTTGGCCCTGGCAATCCAGACCAAAGCCTCTAGGTTTTGTGCCTAGGCCATTCCCAATGCCGCCTGCATCCTCGGGCAGACCTGGGATCTTGGAGGCTATTGTCCCATTCCTCCCAACTTGTGGGATGAGATTGCATCTGTATGCAGGTAGTGGGGTCCTTTCACTCCGAGAGGAGTGCAGCTCCACAAAGAGCAATGGCAGGCCCAGGAAGTCCTATGTACAAGGATTGGGCTAGTAGCCTGTGGGAAGAGCCCACACGATGAGCAGGAGGTCAGCCTCGGGTAGTAGGGCCATGGATGTTGCCCTTGTATTTAGAGTGGAGGTGCCTCCAGAATGCCCCTGCCCACTGTCCTTGAGTAGTCACTTCAAGGCCCATTTCCTGAAGGCCTGTCTCCCATGCTGCTCCAGGTGACCTGCCACGATAGGGCTCCTGTCGTCATCCGCAGCGCCCTCGACCTACACTTCCTTACTGAGGAGAATCCAGAGGATTATGAGCTGGGCCAAATCATCTCTCACCGTCAGAGTAAGTGAGACAATCAGATAGCAGAGAGCAAGGGTCAGGATTTGGACTCAGGTCAACTCTTAGCAACAAAGAGTAGTCTCTGACCCCCAAGAACACTCCAACAGGTGTGTTGGGTTCGTGCACAAAGCCAACTGCACTTCTGCTGGTGGAAGGTCTTGAGGTCCAATGGTATACCCCGGTGGATATTGCGGCTCCCCACCAGGTGCCCTCCCCTGGACATGAACAGGCATCCAAAGCTGACATCTTTGAGGAGTGAGGAGGAAAGCCTCTCTCCAGGAGCAGTATGTTTTCATGGTCTGGGATAGGAGTGGTTTCAAAGGAACATGGGAATGCATGGGCTAAAGAGGGAACTGGCATTTTGTGGACTGAAGCAGTACTATTGAAAGCCTTCTGTGTGACCAAAAAACCACTGCCTGGGCAGAGCATTGCCAGGATTCTAGCAAGAAGTAACAGGATGAAATTGGGAAGAAAACACAGCCTGGGAGACAGCCTGAATCATCTGTTTTTGCATAAATTCCATGGTCTTACGCACCTGAGTCCACTAGGCAAGGAGTGATCACAATAGCCAGGTTGTGATCCCTAACTAAAGTCAGATGAGGGCTTCCTGAGCACGTAGCCACAGAGCTCATCTGATAATAATGCCAGCGCTTTTTCGTTGGTTGGTTGGTTGGTTTTTGTGAGCCAAACACCACAGCAGCCATTATCCCAGCCTATGTACCCTGAAGACCACCATCCCTATGAGTTCTAGGATCACTTGTCTCCTATCTTAACCTACTGTTAGGTTAGTAGAGTCTATGGAAGAGGAAGTCTGTCTGGGGCCTTGGTAGCCTAAGAAATTCATAGCAGAGATCTCCACATCCAACCCAGAAGGGATGGAGAACAGGCTCTAGGTTAGAGGAGGGCGACAGGAAACACATGTTCAGAGGAAGGAGAAGCGGCTGTTGTATTCCCCCACTCGGGGTCATGGCACCACTGGGCCATACACCATGTTGGAGGGAAGCAGTCCCTTTGCTGGTCTTTGGAACCATTGTTCTCAGTAGGGCAGTATTTGGAATGTGGCCTCCATTCTCAGAAGCCTGGTTCACATGGAGGCGGGCTCCACCAACGCAGAAGCATGGCTCTAACGTGGTATCCGTGCTGGTCAGCCTGTCCTCACTGTGGCCATACTTGAGGAAAATAACTCAGAGGAGGAATCCTAGGCCTTTTTTCTCTGGGTTTCATAGCTTTCTCTTTGGTTGTGCACTGAGGCTGTCCATAAAGCTCTAGTGTGTGGCAGTGGAGAGCTCCTCAGCCCTTGCCACAAAGGCATAGACTGGGAGAGAGAGAACGAGGCTGGCAGAGAGGGAGAGAGAGAAAGATGGAGAGGGAGGACCTCTCCTTGGAGAATGAGGATTCAGTGGAGCCAACAGGAACAAGGTACTGTTGCCCAGGGCACAACCCTGTTTAGGTCTTACTCCAACCATGCTCAACCTTTCTTCCAGTCCCTCCCACCCCCCAGTAGTGTATTCATCTTGAATGAGAATTTCATGTTGACATCAGAGCACTCACCATCCAATGCTTCCCTCCAAACCCACCTATGAAGATGGCTCATGTGGGGACTGAATCTTCGGCACAGGAGCCTTTTGTGGGAGATTTCAGATGCAAACCCTAGTGGTGTGCTTTGGCAGATGCAAGAGGACCTGAGATATTCTGGAGTCCAAAGCCTTCGGTAGGAACAGACATTAGGTCTGTTGAAGTGCTCTGCCTAGTTCTTCCTCAGGGAGGACTGTGGAGGCTGTCTTTGTTGGTATTGGTGCTGAATTGGAGAGCTCTCAGGTGTGTGGCTCTGGCCTTTTCTGGCACAGGCTCTCAGATGTTGGCGTGTCCTAGGGAGCACCTCCTGAGTGCCACCTTCTTTTTGTACACCCCTCTCTCCCCAGAGCTGAGGATTCCAGCAGAGGCCAACGTATTTGATGCCAAGAATCCTCACAAAAAATCCAACTTTGTGCTGAGGAAAAGGAGCCTCTCCCAAAAGAATGATGGGTGGATCGAGCCTCAACCTCCCTCTCGTCCTGCAAAGAAGGCTCCTGCCCTCCTGAGGATGCTTGCAAAACCATTCTGTTGCTGTGTGCCTGGGCGGGGCTGAGGCAGCCCAGGAATATTTACATTGATTACTATTTTCTTCAAAGTTTGAATCTATAGTTTGCCATTGTCCTTGACCTTGTTTAGTAACACAGTTGTTACTCTATCCTGTATTTGTTGTTTCCATTAATATATTATTATTATTTTAAAATATATATGTTTTTGTTACCTGATCTACTGTGATGATTTGAGTATACTAAATGTAGCAGTGATTCCTAAAGGACACATCCAAACCAACAGGAAGGAATGTTTCATTCTATCAGCAAGAACTTTGGTTTTTAGGAGTTTGGCAGATGGCATTATCTGAGTCAGTTTTCCAATGGGGGCAATGAAGTATCAGCTGTGATGGTACAAACACAAACAAAGACACACAAACACACACAAGAGCACACACACTCACTGAGAGATAGATAGACAGATGGAGTTGGTCTCTGCTGAAATACTTTGGAGACATGGTTCTGATTTCTCCCCTTTTGGAGTATTTTCAATTGCACAAGGTGTCTTGCAAATGAACCCATGTCTGAGGAAGACATGCATGTGTACTTCACATGCCACTTTTCACATAGCAGGAAGGTCATGTAATATTTTTCATGCAGCTGTCTTTTGACTGTGAACCATCCCATGAGGTCAGCTGTGGAATTTTCAACTTGTAGCATCACAATGGGGATCCACTCTTTGGATTTGGGGATATTTCCGATTTTCTTGATTCAGATTGGAATGATATATATATTAGTTTTTGATGAAAATTCTGCATTTGATGGTAATGAATGTCGTGCATCTAGGAATCTGTAGAGTGCAGACAATGAATGGATGCCTACTGTTGTCTGGACTGGTCTGAAAAGTCCTGTAGCATCTGAGCATGTGTGAGGGCTGTACAGGTCTTGCCAAAAGTCCAGGTCAGATGATCCTGCACAAAGCTGAACTCCTAGTGGTCTCCACAACAGTGTAAGGGCCAAGGAGAAACACACTTCCACACAGAAGTTGGGAAGCTACCTTATGAAGGTGATCATAGATACGGGATTATTAATATATCCAGGTTGGCATCTATTATTTTTTTAGCTTTTGACTTTCGCAGCTGTGGGCATCTTGACAACCATCAACTCCCTGTAAGCACAGACAACTCTATAAGAACCTGAGGATAAATTTCCCTGTGCATGTCCCCTTGTGAAACTGCTTAAGCACCGCCTGGTTTACACACAGGTGGAATTTCTAGGTCAAAGTGTGCATGTTTACTTCTTTGACTAAGCACTGCCAGGTGGCTCTTCTGCATAGCTCTACCTGTGGCCAGGATTGTATTATCTAGCTTTCTAACTTTTGCATGTTGAGTAGATACATAGTGGGAGCACACTGTTTTTGTTGGTATTTTTCTTGGTATCTATTCTGATGCTTTTCACTGGGGGATTTTTTCCTGTGAAAATGGGCTTCCTCTACTTGACCTTATTTTCTTCTTTTTAAAATTTTTTCAATGTGACTTTTTAATTTTAGTTTTATTAAAGACATTGCCCCTTGCTTGCATAGTCTATATCTAAAGCACTAGTCCTTGCTCCAAGGCCCAGCTTGCTCTCAGCTGCCCCAGGAGGGGAACAGTCTTTGGCGGTAGACAAGAGACACCCCTGCAGGGGGCACAAGTGCTTTGGCCCTCTGGTGTCTTGCCAGCAGTGCTTCCCATGCTCACAGAGGGTTTCAGACACTGAGTCAATGGTCCAGGTGGTCTTTTGTTCAGTCTGATCTCAAATTGAGCTCCTCTGAGAGGTCATATTGAAGTCCTTGTGTGTACCTGATCCATCATTTTAAACAATATTCCAAGTTCACTTTTTGTGTGTACGTGGGTTCTGGGGATTGAACCCAGGGCCTTGAGCCTGTGAGGCAAGTGACCTACCTGAGCTACACCCTCAGAGACCCCTGTAAAAGTATTTCCCCTTTGCCTCGGGGTCTAAGTTGCCAAGGCTGACCTCAAACGTTCCTCTTGCCTCAGCCTCCCTGGTGGCTGGCATGACAGGCATGCACCTGGGACTGTCACACTCGAGCCTGTGATGGGAACTCATGTGCATCTGTCCAGGGCTGAGCATGGTTAGGCAGAGCTGTGCTCCAGGCTCCCTGCAGGGCTGTGGAGGCTTCTGCTGCCCAGCAGCCCTGGTGCCATGGCCAGGGCTCCTCCCAGCCGAGGGCAGGCAGCTGCCCATTGCTGTAGGCTGACCTTATTTTCTTCTTATGGCACTCGTCCGTTCTCTGGAGTATGTTGTATGGTTTGTCCATTAGGAGTCTAACAGGTCCTCTAGAACCTTCAAACAATTAGTAAAATTCCTGAACAGTAAGTGAGCGCGCGCAGAAATTGGGCTAATATTTTGGGAAGAACAATGTTGGATGATATATTCATGGCTTGAATATATCATCCAACATGAAGTTATATTTTATTACTTACAAAATAATAAAATAATGAAGCAATACCATGGGCTGAGCTAAAATAGATTCTTAGGATCTTAGGCATTCTGTAATAAATCTGTGTCACTTGAAGTATAGAGTTGATCGACTCTGAGTAATGAAACAGAAGTAAAGGTATCAGGGCCAATGATCATCTGTTTCCAATTTTCTGTGATTTGGTTCAAGTGGTAAAGTGGTGATATTTATTAATAATGGATCGAATAGGTTCATAATTGTTTTAGAGTACAATTAGATGCCTTCAAACTTTAGGCTACATGGGCACATTTGAGAACGGTTCCAGCCATTCTCTCATCCTTTGGGTCATTCCCCTCCTATGTCCTGTGAGACATTTTCTATGTGAGGCTTTAAGAAGAAGAAGAGAATATTCTGTAAAGAAAACCTTGTGATCTGTGCAGTATGAAGTTGAATGGATTCATTCAGAAATCAGAAAATCTATTGAAAGATATTTATTGGCATGAGCCAAATAAAACCTATTTTTAGGCATCCTGGTGAAGACAAGGTTTTATCTTTATGTCTCATTTTCTATGTTTTGTTGTTGTTGTTGTTGTTAGAATGAAATTCATATGTTGCCAGACCATTCTATCAGATGTGTAACTAGATGCCATTTAAATTACCCACTTTTACATGGTAGACAGTTTTTAATGAACACTGCCTGTCTGCACCTTTTTTAAAAACAGGACTGGGATCAGAAGCCCAAATACCAATGGTTAGCTGGAGCATATTTTTCATTTGGCCTATCTGTCAGTATTCCCTGAGGTCATCTGTGCAATCAGCTTCGTTACTCCTGCTCCCTCACTGGATTTCATAGAAACCATATGCTATGTATGAATCAGGGACACCAATCCCACAACATAGCATTCTTGGAATATCCAAAGTCCCACTTTTCACTTCGCCATGCCTGAGATCAGCAGTAATATTTATCAGCAAATGTGAGATTTTCAAAGATCCAATTCTATGTGCTCCTTTCTCATAGAGCCTTAGGCAGGGATATAGCATACATAAATATTAAGTAAAGTCCATAGTTTTTAAAATGTCATCCATTGAATAGTTGACACATGTCTGAGATACTTTTTATTTTGGAGGAGGTATTATTTAATAGGGAATCCAACAGCTACCGAATAGTGAAATGAGAAGTCTTGCATCCATTTTATTTTGTTTCTGATGATTTTTATGAGTAAGGGTAAGATACTTCCTTGTTCTGATGCAGATGTTGCCCACTTTTGTGAATGGATGCGGGGTGTCACCTACTACTTGCATATCTGCATATTGGGCTTGACACTGCTATCGTACTTGGTAGTTGGCAAAAAGTCAATACTGAAGTTAAGCTCTTGTGTTCTAGCAGCAGAGCTGAAGATCCTTGATGTGCCACCTTCTGCAATCCATGCTGCTCTCTTCATGTTCCTTATTGACTTCCTGGTGATGAGCATCATGGTCTCCTGGTCTTGAGAATGGCCAAGCATTGCTCTGTGAATGTGGAAGATGGGCATGTGGAAGGCTCCAGGGAGGAGGGATCATTGAACATGTACTCGAATCCATGTGCCTGTTGAATGACCTGTTTTTTTTTATTTTTGGGTTTTAAGGGAGACACTGCCCTAAAACACTTCTGTGCAGCTGGGGATGCAGGCTTCTGCTTCACCTTGCAGGAAGCATTAACGAATCCTTTCCAGAAGACATGAGAAGAGAGAAGTGAGCCTCTGGTATCATGCAGGTTCCTTGCATTGCCCATGGGCTAGAAGAGAGAAGAGTTGCTTCATGAGATTTGATCCCCTTTTTCCTGAAAAGTTCCACACAGAGGTGAGTCCCCAGCATGTTTAGAAATCATTTCAGACACCTTTCTGGACGGAATTGAATCAGAGCCCCTGATGATGTGGAAGAGCTAAAGATGGGTTTGCTATGAATTTTCTATTTCATTCATCAGGGCCTGAGTCAAGTCAGTCATTGTGCTGTCAACACATGAGCTGCTGGTCAAATGTGAGGAAGTGGTCTTGCTTTATGAAAACACCACCCTGATTCAGTGAGCCAGAGGCAGCCTGCAGTCCCTGTTTTCCTGTAAAGGCAGATTGCTGTGGATGGCCTCTGGCCTCGTCATGCAGCCCTGCTCAGAGTAGGGGATTGAGGGACCAGGCAGATCCCTAGTTCCTTTTGACCTTTATTGCCATTGGGCCACCCCAGGGTCCTTGGACTCTACCTGGTCGTCTGGCCTGGGTCAGGGGATGTGAGGTTTGGAATCCCCCTCTGTGGCAGGATCCCAGCCCCCCCAGCCACTTGAGGTCAGCACATCCTTCCCTAATTGTGTTAGAGTTGGAGAATTCTCCCACCCATCCTCATCCATGCTCATCCCACATTTTGTAGCTTGGCACCTGAGGACCTTTATTCATTGACTTACTTGTTAGTGATGATGGTTACTAAGACTAAGTGACTATTTCAAGTCACATCACTTGCATGGTAGGGCTAGAGCCTGGATCTTCCTAATTGATTTCATGGGACTCTCTCATGGAAACTGTGACTGCTTCCTAAACACACACTCTACATTTGGAGTGTCAAAATTCTTGCCACTGCCTCCTTGGCAAGTGTATCTTGTCTTCTACGTGGGAATTTCACAAATATTTTCCTTTGGTTTGTGGAGGTCATGCAGAAGGGATTTCATTTGAAATAGCCCAAACAAGAAATACCAGTTGTCTTTTTCGCACATGGATGTGTGTAGTGAACACCCCTTTCTGTGTGCTTGCATGAGTTACTCCTTTGAATTTGTTGAAGAATGGTTGGCTGGGGAGCAAGTTAACGAGAGATGGATATCAATGGTTGTCAAGTATTCTGACGTGAAGAATGTATTGAGGATGTGAAGGCTTTTCTAGCCAGTTCCTATGGCTCAGTCAGGGATCAGTCAGAGGATTCTGTCTGGTAGACTCTTTGGCACAGATGTCAAAGTGGCCTGGTCTTACCCTGTCCAGGTGGTCCCTGAATGCTGAGACTTGAGTGGGAGCTTCTTGTCATTTCAAGCATTTCCATGAGTCTGTCCTCTGTTCTCTTGTATCCAAGTGGTTTCTAATAGGAAAGCAGAACAAAAATTGAAAGTATGGTGAATTGATTATTTTTACCAATGTTTTTCAATCCACTTTGTTTAATACGAAATTACCTTTATGCTAGTAAGATTTCATATGTGAGGAAATAATGAAAATATTGGGGTTAGGGGATGAGAATATGCAAATCAAACATTTTTGAGCACCAAGACCCGTTTTTTGTTTTTGTTTGTTTTTTTTTTAACTTAAATAATATTAAGTGCCAGAGGACCACCGCTGCCATTCAGCCTCAACAACCTCCCAGGTCCAGCCTCCAGGTGGCCCATTTCACCAGGGTGTGTGGGACCACACTGTCCTGGGATGAGAGAACAGTACCCACGGATGTTGACATCTCACAGAGTAGATATTGCCAGTGACAGTAGGGAGCTATTGGCACATGAGGAAGGGAAGAGCTCTCAGGATGGGAAGAGGGGGCCGCTTCGAGACTCATTGGGTATGGCACGAGGCTGCTGGGTGTGGTGTTGCTGGGCCCCACTGAGTGGGGCAGATCCGTGGTCTGTGTTTCTGTACCCTCCTCTGTAGCCTGTGTTGGCAGCAGATCAGGGAATTGCGATCAGAAGTGCTCCCAGTAACACAGGCACCAGCCCCCAGAGTGTGTGCCTTTCCGTTTCCCACCTGGCCTGACTTAGTGCCTGTCTTTGCCTCAGGGCTGAGACCCTACAATCTCTGATGAGGGTGTCTGTGGTCCAGATCCACCCTGCATGGCCAACATGCTCAGACCTTCAGCTGGGTCCTAGCTGCTGCAACCAAACTCTGTTAACTGGGTGGCCGACAACAGAGGAAGTGTCTTCCGTTGAGCTCCAGAGGCTCAACACAGTAGGTGTTGGGCTGTCCAGTGCCATAACCCCTCCAGGTTTCAAGGGGACTGTCTCCCCAACTCTCCCAGCCCTTGCCCACTCTCCTATTGCTGCCACGATCTGTGGTTCCCATATGGGCATCCCGCCCTGGCTCCAACCTCACATATCCGGTATCCCCAGTCTCCCTGGTATCTGGGTCCAGACTCTCCTCTTCCTACAAGAATATCAGATATTGGATTTGGTCCCAGTTGATGCTGTGTTCCATCATGTGAGCTCTTAGCTTCATCACTGTGCAAAGACTCTTTTCCCACACAAGTTCGCACGACTTTTGGCTGGCTAAGAATATTCAGGCGACACTTTTCTAATGAGTACACTTTCCTTCCTTCCGATCTCCCACCAGTGAGCATTCCTCGCACCCTTGTCTAGTTCCTTTATGGCAGTTTCCCTCCTTATGGCTGAGAGGACCTAGTGACCCCTGAATTCACATGTTCTCCTTAATCACCAACACACTGCAGAATTCTCCAGGGGGCCATATATGCTCCTGGAAGTTGGTGTTGGAAATAGTTCTCCATCCATTAATCACTCCCTCACTCACTAATGTCCTTGTGTCCTTGAGAAAGGCTCTCCCTTTCCTGGTTTTCCTGAATAGAAATCCTCTTGCCTCTTGGGTGAATAGGGTTATGGGTTGTGCAGAGGGTGTTGGTCCACTGAGCATCTTAGAGACTGTCCTTTATGGAGCCTAATGATCCTCACTGGGGAATGAGGCCAGGGTCCTAACTGTGGGGGAAAGAAGGACGAGGGAAACTCAGATGTCCCTTCATGGCCCCTGGAGTTAGAGGACTTACCCCTTTGCACCTGGGATCAGGAGACCTCATTTCCTCGAGGACACGCACACTCAGACGTTAATCTTGAGTGTGGGTTCCTTTCTGGGGTCCAGGGCTGTTGTTAGCCACCAGGAATGACAGTGCTCTCCATGCTGAGTGGAGCCATTTTTGCCAGGAAAGAGAGCCCATGGTCACGCCTTGTGCAAAGCATCCCACGCCAGGGGCTCCCATGCCTACATTCCTGTCCTGAAAGGAAGCCACTCAGAGGCAAGGTGGGTCCAACCACCTCCCATGTGTTCACTCATCACTGTGTTCCAGCAGTCACCCCAGTGAACAGTCCTGATGGGATTGGATGTGGCTCAGAATGTCACCCTCATGAGCTCTACCCTGCCACAGCTGCAGTTCTGCAGTGGGAGAAACTCAAAACCTCAAAACACATGCACATGAAAGAAAAGAGCAAGAGCCAGAGCCCAAACAGGCCAGGTGTGGCAAAGACAGCTGGAGTGCCTAGGTTGGGACTCAGAATTATGTCAGTGGGGTGGCATTGCTGCTGGCACCAGCATGATAACCGAGAGCCAGCCCTGCTCATTTTGGGGAGCAGTGTGTTGGGGAAGGCAGCAGAAATTGAGAGGCAGGATTGAGTTTGGCCCTAGGAGGAGGTTGGGTAAGAGGCCAGTGTGGGTTGGAGAGCCTGGGCAGATAGACAGAGGCCAGGGCACACCCCAAAGCCTGGAGACTGCACTTGATGTCCAGGGTTGTGAAACACCACTTCCCCTCTTACTCACAACTGAGAGCAAGGGGCATTGATGAGTTCAGTTTGTGTGCGGCTGCATCCAAGGTGGCTCGGCTAGGAACCTCTGTTTCCTTGACTCAGGAGGCTGGGAGTCCAGGCTCCACTGAGGCTCGGCTGGGAGGATCGGAGTCTGAGTTTATGCCTGTGTTCCCTGTAGGATCCATGTTGGCTGAGCCTCAGTGTTTTTGTAATGAGAGGATGGGTGACCGTCATGTCTTTATCACAGGACACACTTGCTAAATGGATTTGTTTGCTCTGAGGAGGAAAGAGAGAGGGGGGAGTGGTGCTGGAGACAGGGATGCAGACAGGGGTCATGGACTTGGCATAACTCAGTCTTGGAGGTGATATCCCATCACCTGTACCCACTTCAATTCCCATGAATCCAGAGGCTGAGCCCCCTTGAGGTGAGGGGTGAACCGGTTCTGGGCAGCAGGATGCTGTGGTACCTCGGAGTCTCTGTGAGACCCCAACACTAGACACACTTGGCCCTTTGAAATCTTAGGAGAAGCCTTGGGAAGTTGTATGGCAGAGGGGAGCAGCCTCTGCATCTCAGTCCCCTCCAACTTGCCATGGTGTAGAGAGGGAACTGCAGCCACGATGGGACGGACATTGGCCATGTCCCTGTGTGGGACACAGGCCTGATTGAGTTAGGGTGCATTCTTTGTCTCTCCCTTTCTTGTGATTATCCCATCTCTACATTTGTGCTTTAGCCACCTGTGAGTCCCATCTCTGGTTTCAGAGAGAACAGAGGGTGTTATGGGCCAATAGACACAATAAACCCTAGAGATTAGATGCTACCCTACTTTCCAGAAAAGACTGGGCACACCATGAGTTGCACAATGATGGGACCAGGGTCCAAAAGCTGCTGAGAGGGAAGGACTGGTTGTGAATGCATTTTTGAAGGCTCCAAGCTGGAACTCTAGTGGCACCAAGCAGGGCAGATGCTGGTGGGGATGTTTGGGTAGTTGTTGGTGAACACCTGCGCACCTGAGATGGGTAGGCATGGAGGAGAAATCGGCAGCCCATAGGGCTGTTGAAAGTGGTCTTATGTGAAAAGAGGCTCAGGTATGGGCACAGGAAATGACATCATTGCCTTGACAATGGATCAAACAGAACATGGAACCCTGGTATCCAGGCACCCACTTCACTGACCAAGCCATCCGAGCTCACTTGGTTGGAGCCACTGGAGGGAGAAGGATGTTCTCCTGTGGTTGCAGACAATGCCGAGCCTCAGGCTCCCAGGAATCTCAGGGGGGCCAACTAGCCCTTTTGTGGATACACTGGGTGAGGCTTCATCTTAGACGACAGAGCCTCTGGCGATTGTCGCAGAGGAGCTCAAGAGTAACAGTGAGTAGCACAGGGCAGGTGAGCCCAGCAGGCCCTCTAGTCTGATCCCTGATGAATGGCCCAGGACTCCTATTCTGACTCTCTGTGTGTGTGTGTGTGTGTGTGTGTGTGTGTGTGTGTGTGTGTGTGTGTGTGTGTTTGTACTGATGGGAACTGTCCCATTGTGCTTTGACTCTAGTGTATTGGCACAAGTCATTTTTCTGTTTGTCACCATTTCCATTTTGAACCCACCATTCTTTGTCCCAACCCAGGTTGAAAATGATCAGAACACGGAGGAGCCCTTCAGGGTTCAGAGCCTTGAACCTTACAGGCAGGACCAGCTTAGGAATGAGCTCCTGCCTGTCATTTGTGGGAGGAACCTACATTTCAGCAGCAACATGGGGTTAATCTCCTGGGATTTCATCCCCACCCAGCAGGTGCTGGATCTCTTGTTCCCAAAACAGCCACCTTCTTCAGTCTTTACTCCTGGTGCCACTCCACATCCTCCAAGGGGACAAGAACCTCAGGTTCTGGATGGATGTTGTAGAATGCCCACAGAGCCAACTGCCAGGCTGGGTGGGGTGCAGTTGCTGGGCTTTGCTGATGTTGTCATCCCCCACAGTTCTTGGAACCTTCTGTGGCAGTGGCATCCAGGACCCCAGCAGCTGTGAGTAGCAGCTCCTCACTGCTTCACTCCAGCGAGCAGGTGGAAGACAGCCGCGTTGTTCACGTCCTCCTAGAGGGACAGAGCCTGAGGGAGACAAAGCGCATCCCGGTAAGCCCGACAGCAGGGCTGCCTCCTGGGTGTCCACACAGTGGAAGGCAGGAGACACAGCCAACCCCAGGGCTATGGTGGGAAATAAAGAAGAGAGAGGTCCGTCTTAAGGGCTTGACCTGAGGAGGGAGAGCATCAGCATGCCCAGCTTCAGTGGTGAGTGGGCCTGTGTATTGTGGGTTTTGCAGGCCAGAAGTGCAGACGGAAGTGCTGTGGACAGATGAAGGCAGAGATATGTCCAGGGTGCAGGCTGCAGTGCCTAGAACTTGGTATTCTCAATGAGTGAAGTTGGAGCAGAGGAGGTGGCAGTGACTTGTCACATGTGTAGGAGGGGATGTGTTCCTGGTGGCAGGGAAGAGAACCTCCTTAGCATGACTAGGTGTAGGAATTTGGGGTCGGGGTCACCTGGGGGGTCATGCCAAAGCTTCGGAATGTTAGGCTTTGCATGTATGTAAATACGGAGCTAAAGGGGTTCTTGGCAGAATTTCTATGGATGTGCAGTAGACACGCTAATGCTGCAGGTGTCCAGCTGCAGAGGAGACATGTTCAGTGACTGCCAGTGCTGAGTCAAGTACATCATTACAACCAGACCCGCACCGAGCTTCCAGAGGCCAGGGCCTCTCAAAGCTATCATGAAGCACTCAAGTGCACACTCTTGTATCTGAGTCTGTTTTGTGTCGTGGCAGTCAGGACCCAAATTTTCAGTGCATCTGCCTCTTGCACTCACAAAGGCAGCCTGCATCCCAGATCACACTTGGTGCGCAGATCCCTGGCCCATTGCTCTCATCTCAGTGAGATGAGAGTGTGTCTGTGCATAGGCAGTTTGGTCCTTTGACATGAGTGGAATGTGGCTCCCCAGGGGGAGGGGAGATGGCAGGTACAGGCAGATATTTGTACCAGGATTGTTCTAGTAGCACATTGCAAGAACCCAGGTGGTATATGGAGGACACACTCAGGTAGCAGGATAACAAGATTGTGCCCTTGTATATGTAGCTGAGATTTCTCCTGAATGTTTGACCACAGTCTTCTGGGTAGCTCTTCTAAAAGCCATTCTCTGATGACATTTGTCCCACCCTGATCCAGGTGACCTTTCAGGAGACGGTGACAAGCCTCATCCGCAGGGCCTTGGACCAAAATTTGTTGCAGCATGAGGATGTGGACAACTTTGAGCTGCTGTATATGATGTCTGAGGATGAGAGTAAGTAGGACAATCAGACAGTGGGGAGACATGATCCACAGTGGGCTCAGGATAACTGACAGCCAAGAGAAAGTGGGCCTTGGCCCCAAAATACCAAAGTGTGATGGGCCTGGCGGAGACTCTCAGGGGTTGTGGGTGTTTTGTGGTATAATCCTTGAGTGCCACCTAACAATTCTCTCCACTTCGCTCTGCAGAAATCAAGGTCTCTGACCACTCACTCGTGTGTCTGTCCATGAATCTGGGAATACAATATTTCATGGTGAGGAAACGCCCCCAGGTCAAGGGAAAGGAGGTAAACACCTACCTTATTCAAGCTGTGCATGTGCTGCCATTCCACTCCGACCTGAGGAAATAAGAAGCCTCAGCACCTGGACATATTTGCTGGAGGCCCATAGAGCCAACTGACAGTCTCGGGTGGCTTTCTGTTTCTGGGTTTGCTGATGTTCCATCCCCCACAGTTCTCAGAATCAACCTGCAAGTCCTCCAGGCCGCTTTCCCACAAGCAGGTGGGAGACACCTGCTTAATTCGTGTCCACTTAGAAACACAAAGTCCAGAGATGGCCAAGAGTGTTCTGGTAAGCCTGGGAGCAGGGGTGTCCCGTGGTGCTTACACCTGGGTGGGGAGCAGACACTGGTCCAATACCATGGACTACTCATGCCCTCTTGAATTTGGAGCTTCTGGATGATCAGGAGGATAGATGGGAATCAAGAAGGGAGAGGTCAGTGTGAAGGGCTGGAGCTGAGATGAGCGAGTGCAGCAGCTTGTCCACTGCCATGTCTGAGGGAGTCTGTGTGTCAGGTGGCAGCATGCAGTCCAGAAGGGCAGGGACAGGTATGGGTGACACATGAGAATAGGACAGGAACTAGGTTGCAGGTTCCCTTGTATGGGATGCTGACGTCTATGGAGGAGGACAGCAGTGTGAGGTTCTCCATGTTCCTTGAACAAGGAGCTGAGAGAGTCTCTCTGCAGAGTCGATATGGATGTGGAGCAAGCACACTAAATGTCCAGGTAACCCAATGACCACCCTTGCCGGATGAGGTGCCCTCCTACATCCCAGCCAGCACTGAGCCTCTGGAGGCCAGGAGCTCTCGTGGCTATCTTTCAGCTCTCCTGTGTGTGGTCATGTTCCTGGGTCTGTTTTTGGCCCTGGCAATCCAGACCAAAGCCTCTAGGTTTTGTGCCTAGGCCATTCCCAATGCCGCCTGCATCCTCGGGCAGACCTGGGATCTTGGAGGCTATTGTCCCATTCCTCCCAACTTGTGGGATGAGATTGCATCTGTATGCAGGTAGTGGGGTCCTTTCACTCCGAGAGGAGTGCAGCTCCACAAAGAGCAATGGCAGGCCCAGGAAGTCCTATGTAC
Source organism: Urocitellus parryii (assembly GCF_045843805.1). Taxonomy (NCBI): domain Eukaryota; kingdom Metazoa; phylum Chordata; class Mammalia; order Rodentia; family Sciuridae; genus Urocitellus; species Urocitellus parryii. The sequence continues at coordinate 69,464,844 of NC_135548.1, forward strand.
AAGGATTGGGCTAGTAGCCTGTGGGAAGAGCCCACACGATGAGCAGGAGGTCAGCCTCGGGTAGTAGGGTCATGGATGTTGCCCTTGTATTTAGAGTGGAGGTGCCTCCAGAATGCCCCTGCCCACTGTCCTTGAGTAGTCACTTCAAGGCCCATTTCCTGAAGGCCTGTCTCCCATGCTGCTCCAGGTGACCTGCCACGATAGGGCTCCTGTCATCATCCGCAGCGCCCTCGACCTACACTTCCTTACTGAGGAGAATCCAGAGGATTATGAGCTGGGCCAAATCGTCTCTCGCCGTCAGAGTAAGTGAGACAATCAGATAGCAGAGAGCAAGGGTCAGGATGTGGACTCAGGTCAACTCTTAGCAACAAAGAGTAGTCTCTGACCCCCAAGAACACTCCAACAGGTGTGTTGGGTTCGTGCACAAAGCCAACTGCACTTCTGCTGGTGGAAGGTCTTGAGGTCCAATGGTATACCCCGGTGGATATTGCGGCTCCCCACCAGGTGCCCTCCCCTGGACATGAACAGGCATCCAAAGCTGACATCTTTGAGGAGTGAGGAGGAAAGCCTCTCTCCAGGAGCAGTATGTTTTCATGGTCTGGGATAGGAGTGGTTTCAAAGGAACATGGGAATGCATGGGCTAAAGAGGGAACTGGCATTTTGTGGACTGAAGCAGTACTATTGAAAGCCTTCTGTGTGACCAAAAAACCACTGCCTGGGCAGAGCATTGCCAGGATTCTAGCAAGCAGTAACAGGATGAAATTGGGAAGAAAACACAGCCTGGGAGACAGCCTGAATCATCTGTTTTTGCATAAATTCCATGGTCTTACGCACCTGAGTCCACTAGGCAAGGAGTGATCACAATAGCCAGGTTGTGATCCCTAACTAAAGTCAGATGAGGGCTTCCTGAGCACGTAGCCACAGAGCTCATCTGATAATAATGCCAGCGCTTTTTCGTTGGTTGGTTGGTTGGTTTTTGTGAGCCAAACACCACAGCAGCCATTATCCCAGCCTATGTACCCTGAAGACCACCATCCCTATGAGTTCTAGGATCACTTGTCTCCTATCTTAACCTACTGTTAGGTTAGTAGAGTCTATGGAAGAGGAAGTCTGTCTGGGGCCTTGGTAGCCTAAGAAATTCATAGCAGAGATCTCCACATCCAACCCAGAAGGGATGGAGAACAGGCTCTAGGTTAGAGGAGGGCGACAGGAAACACATGTTCAGAGGAAGGAGAAGCGGCTGTTGTATTCCCCCACTCGGGGTCATGGCACCACTGGGCCATACACCATGTTGGAGGGAAGCAGTCCCTTTGCTGGTCTTTGGAACCATTGTTCTCAGTAGGGCAGTATTTGGAATGTGGCCTCCATTCTCAGAAGCCTGGTTCACATGGAGGCGGGCTCCACCAACGCAGAAGCATGGCTCTAACGTGGTATCCGCGCTGGTCAGCCTGTCCTCACTGTGGCCATACTTGAGGAAAATAACTCAGAGGAGGAATCCTAGGCCTTTTTTCTCTGGGTTTCATAGCTTTCTCTTTGGTTGTGCACTGAGGCTGTCCATAAAGCTCTAGTGCGTGGCAGTGGAGAGCTCCTCAGCCCTTGCCACAAAGGCATAGACTGGGAGAGAGAGAACGAGGCTGGCAGAGAGGGAGAGAGAGAAAGATGGAGAGGGAGGACCTCTCCTTGGAGAATGAGGATTCAGTGGAGCCAACAGGAACAAGGTACTGTTGCCCAGGGCACAACCCTGTTTAGGTCTTACTCCAACCATGCTCAACCTTTCTTCCAGTCCCTCCCACCCCCCAGTAGTGTATTCATCTTGAATGAGAATTTCATGTTGACATCAGAGCACTCACCATCCAATGCTTCCCTCCAAACCCACCTATGAAGATGGCTCATGTGGGGACTGAATCTTCGGCACAGGAGCCTTTTGTGGGAGATTTCAGATGCAAACCCTAGTGGTGTGCTTTGGCAGATGCAAGAGGACCTGAGATATTCTGGAGTCCAAAGCCTTCGGTAGGAACAGACATTAGGTCTGTTGAAGTGCTCTGCCTAGTTCTTCCTCAGGGAGGACTGTGGAGGCTGTCTTTGTTGGTATTGGTGCTGAATTGGAGAGCTCTCAGGTGTGTGGCTCTGGCCTTTTCTGGCACAGGCTCTCAGATGTTGGCGTGTCCTAGGGAGCACCTCCTGAGTGCCACCTTCTTTTTGTACACCCCTCTCTCCCCAGAGCTGAGGATTCCAGCAGAGGCCAACGTATTTGATGCCAAGAATCCTCACAAAAAATCCAACTTTGTGCTGAGGAAAAGGAGCCTCTCCCAAAAGAATGATGGGTGGATCGAGCCTCAACCTCCCTCTCGTCCTGCAAAGAAGGCTCCTGCCCTCCTGAGGATGCTTGCAAAACCATTCTGTTGCTGTGTGCCTGGGCGGGGCTGAGGCAGCCCAGGAATATTTACATTGATTACTATTTTCTTCAAAGTTTGAATCTATAGTTTGCCATTGTCCTTGACCTTGTTTAGTAACACAGTTGTTACTCTATCCTGTATTTGTTGTTTCCATTAATATATTATTATTATTTTAAAATATATATGTTTTTGTTACCTGATCTACTGTGATGATTTGAGTATACTAAATGTAGCAGTGATTCCTAAAGGACACATCCAAACCAACAGGAAGGAATGTTTCATTCTATCAGCAAGAACTTTGGTTTTTAGGAGTTTGGCAGATGGCATTATCTGAGTCAGTTTTCCAATGGGGGCAATGAAGTATCAGCTGTGATGGTACAAACACAAACAAAGACACACAAACACACACAAGAGCACACACACTCACTGAGAGATAGATAGACAGATGGAGTTGGTCTCTGCTGAAATACTTTGGAGACATGGTTCTGATTTCTCCCCTTTTGGAGTATTTTCAATTGCACAAGGTGTCTTGCAAATGAACCCATGTCTGAGGAAGACATGCATGTGTACTTCACATGCCACTTTTCACATAGCAGGAAGGTCATGTAATATTTTTTCATGCAGCTGTCTTTTGACTGTGAACCATCCCATGAGGTCAGCTGTGGAATTTTCAACTTGTAGCATCACAATGGGGATCCACTCTTTGGATTTGGGGATATTTCCGATTTTCTTGATTCAGATTGGAATGATATATATATTAGTTTTTGATGAAAATTCTGCATTTGATGGTAATGAATGTCGTGCATCTAGGAATCTGTAGAGTGCAGACAATGAATGGATGCCTACTGTTGTCTGGACTGGTCTGAAAAGTCCTGTAGCATCTGAGCATGTGTGAGGGCTGTACAGGTCTTGCCAAAAGTCCAGGTCAGATGATCCTGCACAAAGCTGAACTCCTAGTGGTCTCCACAACAGTGTAAGGGCCAAGGAGAAACTCACTTCCACACAGAAGTTGGGAAGCTACCTTATGAAGGTGATCATAGATACGGGATTATTAATATATCCAGGTTGGCATCTATTATTTTTTTAGCTTTTGACTTTCGCAGCTGTGGGCATCTTGACAACCATCAACTCCCTGTAAGCACAGACAACTCTATAAGAACCTGAGGATAAATTTCCCTGTGCATGTCCCCTTGTGAAACTGCTTAAGCACCGCCTGGTTTACACACAGGTGGAATTTCTAGGTCAAAGTGTGCATGTTTACTTCTTTGACTAAGCACTGCCAGGTGGCTCTTCTGCATAGCTCTACCTGTGGCCAGGATTGTATTATCTAGCTTTCTAACTTTTGCAGGTTGAGTAGATACATAGTGGGAGCACACTGTTTTTGTTGGTATTTTTCTTGGTATCTATTCTGATGCTTTTCACTGGGGGATTTTTTCCTGTGAAAATGGGCTTCCTCTACTTGACCTTATTTTCTTCTTTTTAAAATTTTTTCAATGTGACTTTTTAATTTTAGTTTTATTAAAGACATTGCCCCTTGCTTGCATAGTCTATATCTAAAGCACTAGTCCTTGCTCCAAGGCCCAGCTTGCTCTCAGCTGCCCCAGGAGGGGAACAGTCTTTGGCGGTAGACAAGAGACACCCCTGCAGGGGGCACAAGTTCTTTGGCCCTCTGGTGTCTTTGCCAGCAGTGCTTCCCATGCTCACAGAGGGTTTCAGACACTGAGTCAATGGTCCAGGTGGTCTTTTGTTCAGTCTGATCTCAAATTGAGCTCCTCTGAGAGGTCATATTGAAGTCCTTGTGTGTACCTGATCCATCATTTTAAACAATATTCCAAGTTCACTTTTTGTGTGTACGTGGGTTCTGGGGATTGAACCCAGGGCCTTGAGCCTGTGAGGCAAGTGACCTACCTGAGCTACACCCTCAGAGACCCCTGTAAAAGTATTTCCCCTTTGCCTCGGGGTCTAAGTTGCCAAGGCTGACCTCAAACGTTCCTCTTGCCTCAGCCTCCCTGGTGGCTGGCATGACAGGCATGCACCTGGGACTGTCACACTCGAGCCTGTGATGGGAACTCATGTGCATCTGTCCAGGGCTGAGCATGGTTAGGCAGAGCTGTGCTCCAGGCTCCCTGCAGGGCTGTGGAGGCTTCTGCTGCCCAGCAGCCCTGGTGCCATGGCCAGGGCTCCTCCCAGCCGAGGGCAGGCAGCTGCCCATTGCTGTAGGCTGACCTTATTTTCTTCTTATGGCACTCGTCCGTTCTCTGGAGTATGTTGTATGGTTTGTCCATTAGGAGTCTAACAGGTCCTCTAGAACCTTCAAACAATTAGTAAAATTCCTGAACAGTAAGTGAGGCGGCGCAGAAATTGGGCTAATATTTTGGGAAGAACAATGTTGGATGATATATTCATGGCTTGAATATATCATCCAACATGAAGTTATATTTTATTACTTACAAAATAATAAAATAATGAAGCAATACCATGGGCTGAGCTAAAATAGATCCTTAGGATCTTAGGCATTCTGTAATAAATCTGTGTCACTTGAAGTATAGAGTTGATCGACTCTGAGTAATGAAACAGAAGTAAAGGTATCAAAGCCAATGATCATCTGTTTCCAATTTTCTGTGATTTGGTTCAAGTGGTAAAGTGGTGATATTTATTAATAATGGATCGAATAGGTTCATAATTGTTTTAGAGTACAATTAGATGCCTTCAAACTTTAGGCTACATGGGCACATTTGAGAACGGTTCCAGCCATTCTCTCATCCTTTGGGTCATTCCCCTCCTATGTCCTGTGAGACATTTTCTATGTGAGGCTTTAAGAAGAAGAAGAGAATATTCTGTAAAGAAAACCTTGTGATCTGTGCAGTATGAAGTTGAATGGATTCATTCAGAAATCAGAAATTCTATTGAAAGATATTTATTTGCATGAGCCAAATAAAACCTATTTTTAGGCATCCTGGTGAAGACAAGGTTTTATCTTTATGTCTCATTTTCTATGTTTTGTTGTTGTTGTTGTTGTTGTTAGAATGAAATTCATATGTTGCCAGACCATTCTATCAGATGTGTAACTAGATGCCATTTAAATTACCCACTTTTACATGGTAGACAGTTTTTAATGAACACTGCCTGTCTGCACCTTTTTTAAAAACAGGACTGGGATCAGAAGCCCAAATACCAATGGTTAGCTGGAGCATATTTTTCATTTGGCCTATCTGTCAGTATTCCCTGAGGTCATCTGTGCAATCAGCTTCGTTACTCCTGCTCCCTCACTGGATTTCATAGAAACCATATGCTATGTATGAATCAGGGACACCAATCCCACAACATAGCATTCTTGGAATATCCAAAGTCCCACTTTTCACTTCGCCATGCCTGAGATCAGCAGTAATATTTATCAGCAAATGTGAGATTTTCAAAGATCCAATTCTATGTGCTCCTTTCTCATAGAGCCTTAGGGTTAGGGTTAGGGTTAGGGTTAGGGTTAGGGTTAGGGTTAGGGTTAGGGTTAGGGTTAGGGTTAGGGTTAGGGTTAGGTTAGGGTTAGGGTTAGGGTTAGGGTTAGGGTTGGTTAGGGTTAGGGTTAGGGTTAGGGTTAGGGTTAGGGTTAGGGTTAGGGTTAGGGTTAGGGTTAGGGTTAGGGTTAGGGTAGGGTTAGGGTTAGGGTTAGGGTTA